>NW_011888901.1:3961797-3976408 GCF_000151845.1 Pteropus vampyrus
TTTTTTATCTATTCATCTGTTACTGAACACTTGGGTTGCTTCTACATTTTAGCTACTGTGAATAATGCTGCTATAAACATGGTGTACACATATCTCTTCAAGACCCTGATTTCAATTATTTTGGATAACTACCCAGAAGTGGAATTGTTGGATCATATGATAGTTTTATTTTTAATCATTTGAGGAACTTTCATATTGTTTTCTATAGTGGCTGCATCATTTAACTAACTGCACATTCCCAATTTGTCCACATCCTCACCAACACTTGTTATTTTCTGTGTTTTTGATAGTCTACTTTCTCACTGGTTTTGATTTGTATTTCCCTGATGATTAGAGATGTTGAAGATCTATCTCTTCATGTGCTTATTGGCCATTCATCTCTCTTCTTTGGAGAAATTTCTATTCATGTCCTTTGCCTTTCGAATTGGGTTGTTTTTGTCTGTTTGTTTTTCTCGTTCAGTGTAGGAGATCTCTATACATTCTAGACATTAATCCCTTATCTGATATATTATTTGCAAGTATTTTCTCAGTGCTGGGGACATTTTTAACTTCAGTCTTCTTCAGCATCACTAGATCAGAACTTAGAAAATGTTGGCGTGGTTCAGAACTTGCCGGGAGATTTGGAATTCTTGATAGACATGTCCAGAAGGGATGAAAATTTGGTTGCATGTGACTCACAGTCAAGGAGATCTCCATTTGGGGGCTGACCATTTTAATATGACATATGAAGTAACTGGGTAATGGTGCAGAGCCAATCATGGCCTTTCCCAGTGGGCTGTGTTAAGCCAGGAAGTTGTTGAGGATGGGATAAAAAGATCCTTGATGTGGTCACAAAACCAAGAACTGCCAGGGATGGCTAGGAAGGGTAGCGACTGGGGATCTTTGACAGCTAATATTTTATTTGGGGTCAAAAACGTTGTGTTTGGGAACCTGTCTATGAACTTATAGTGAATTAGAAAATGTGTAGTATTATTTTTCATAAAAGCATTACAAGCAATTCTTCCAAACCATGTTCTCCTACTTACTGAGGTTCACCATCCTAGTGTTTGTACTGGAACAGGTACAAACAAAGCTCCCCCAACACTGGGCACAGTAGCAGAATCAGACCCAATTAGAAAAGTGTCAGGGGAATGCAAACAAGACAGCTTCTCTTACCCAGCCTTGTATTGGTGCCGATGAGCTGGGCTGGAAGGAAATTCAGGAGGCCCAATTTCAGCTTCTTTGGAAAGCTCAAAACCAGCCTATGAAAGAGCACCCTAAAGTACCGCCATGCTGCCACATTTCAACGAAACCTTTGCATCACGTCCTCATAGAAAATGCATATGTGTTCGTTGCTTGTTGGATTACTGCTGTTTTCATTTCTTATGTAATAAAACAGGTCTCTCCTGCCCCAAATCTCTCAGTGGTTCCTCAGCGGAATCAATCAGACCTGCCATGTGCCTCTCCTCCCTGTCCTCCATAAAGCCCTAACTTTCGGTGTCTTCTGTTCTCTGTCTGGGGGCTAGAGAATGCTCCGTCTACACAGCGCTGCCCCCATATCTCTGACTTTAGCTTTTGGAATCATTTACTTCTCACTGAGGCTGATTAAATGACTCACTCAAGGTCAATACCAGTCGAGACCAGCACTAACAGTAGAATCTAGAGTGCCTAATTTGTAGTCCTCAAGAAACCTGACATGCAAAAGCTTCCCTGAGGCTGGAGTTATGGAGCAGCACTCCCCATCTGTTCTCATGTACTATCCCTACAGAAAGTCATGTGTGTGTAGGGCAGTGCACAAGGAGCTCATCTTGGCTGCAAGTGACCTGTACATGGCCTAAGGGGTGGGGTGCTCCATTGTAAGATGGCCTGGACTGTTTCTATTTGTATTTGTGATGGTCTTGATCTCCCCATGGTCGTTAACCTTCTTCCAGGTGGGAGAGTAATCCTGGTGAGCTTTCTGCCTGGTGTTCATGACTCAGTACGTGGGCAGAAGGTCAGGGATCAGCACCCACAGAGAGCATCCGTCTGGTGTTCTGAGCTTTATATACAGCATCAGGTCACGCAAACTGCAGGCCCCAGTGAGCCACCTATCGATGCCAAATCCATGTGCCAAGTACATTTTTTACTTTGTGTTTATCTTTAAATCAATTCACCTTTTTATCTGGCCTTATGCCAAAGATTATCTGTGAAATTATGATTGTGGTATGAATACAGACACTTGTTACTCTAATATACATTAAAACATACACAAAACAAATAAAATGTGTTTAAACTCCTTTGAACATCTAAAATCCTCTGGCTGCCACCAAAGGTATGAATAACAGTTATTTTTATCGAATCCTCATGAATCAATCAATCCTTATATACATGCAAGGTAAAAGCATTATTCCTGTTTTTTTTTGTTTGTTTTGTTGGTTGGGGAAACTGAGGCTCAGAAAGTTTAGGTACTAATAAGATCACGCAGAGAGTGAGTGATAGGGTTGGGACTGGAACCCAGAGCCCTAACTGCTAAAGCCACACTCCTTCCTTCCCCTCTGCGGACAAGCGAATGAGCCACTGGTAGAATCACTGTGTCCATTGTCCCTTGGCACTCACTCCAGCTTTCTTTTCCCCCACAGTCCACTCTGGGTTTTGTGGCCCTGGTGCTCAGCACCCTGCACACACTCACCTACGGCTGGACCCGCGCCTTCGAGGAGAGCAGCTACAAGTTCTACCTGCCCCCCACCTTCACGCTCACGCTGCTGGTGCCCTGCGTCGTCATCCTGGTCAAAGGTCTCTTCCTCCTGCCCTGCTTAAGCCACAGACTTTCCAAGATTCGGAGGGGGTGGGAGAAGGACAGCGCCGTCAAGTTCACACTGCCGATGGACCACGCCCTAGCTCAGAAGACAAGCCACGTGTGAGGACCCGTACCTGGCTCCAGAAACCAGATGCAGGCAGGACGGTGCCCCGAACCTGTCAGGGTTTCTTTTCTTGATCATGCAGTATGGTGTGATTGTGCACAAACTGGTGGTCTGAGGTCCGAATTCCTGGGGCACAAATGTATTCAGTAATATTCAGTATGACACACACGTGTGTGATATATGTTCATATATACTTCATATAACAGGATTTGCAATTATACTTACTTAGCTAAAATGTTGAATCCCTGAGTTTCGACATGTAGATTTAAAAGCAAGTGCCAGGTGTCAGGAGAACAGCAACTCACATTATTGTGGCATTTGCAGATATACACAAGCTTTTTGTGCAGAAAAGGCAGTGAGGGGCTTGTACCTCGGTGGAGTCGATGCACTTGTGTCTCCCACCCCTGTTTTGCTACTTTCCAAAGTTTTTGCAGAGCTGGGGCTCTAAAGTGGCAGGGCAGATGGGGGCTCTGCCTGGAGTCCGACTTCAGCTGGCTGCGCTAGGCCGAAGAGTTGCCAGTGGGAAGAAAGTACGGCTCCTCACTCACCCATCTGCCTTCAGCTGGAGGGGTGGGGGAACCTGGTGTCGGTGCCTAGGTGGGAGCTGGAGGGAGATTGTGGCTGAAGCTGCTCCCCCTAATCCTCCCCAAGCTGGGGGGATTTTTTTTCCCTTAAAGTCAGAAGTCAACACTGAGGACTGCAAATTGATCTTCCTGCAGGAGTGTGAAATCACCTTTTTCTCGAGCCACTAATGAACCCCATCTTGAGAATAAGTGTAATCTCTTTCCCCCCTTTAAGTTGCCGATAACCAGCCATTCTTTCCTTTCGATTGCTGTGCCTTCTCACCTTTTAGATCATTAGTTTGAATGTCTCCAGGAAGGCCTAAATCCAACCCTCTGACAGTCAACGGGGGAGGGGAACACAAGGCAGAGGGCTCAGTGTCACAGCTGAACCTTTCTGGGGACCCCACCCGGGGTGGGGGCGGCTGGAGGACTAATTGTCTTCATTAAATTGGTCTTGTGCAAAAACACTGGGGAGCTCTTCAAATATCCTTTGCTGCCTGCCTGGCAAAGATGCTGCTTTCTAAGCACCCAGAAAACCACCAGCTCCAAGTTTCTCCTAATGGAAGGTCAAGTTTCAGAAGAGCTGGGAGGGTCTTTTCCATCAAAGCTACAAACTTGAAACGCAGCTGCCCCAAAGCCTAAAAGTCTGGACTACAGCCAGGGATACAGGACATGTGCCCTCGAATCATCTTCCATCTCTCACTGATTCATACTGAAACTGTTTTCACTTCCCCTGTGGACAGTTGTTCTCTGCTGAACACCCCCACCCAACTTCTCTCAGAACCAGGGTGATTTGTCATCAAAAAAGTACCTTTGTACACAAAGGGGGTGAGGTCTTGATGGAAGACATCAATAAGACAGGTACTGATCTCTAAATGCGGGGAGGGGGCATTCATATTTCTTAGGTCTCCTGGGCCTGAGGGCATCTTAAGATGGAACAAAGAGAGTCCGGAGGTCAAAGACTGAGCAAATAGTGCTACAGGGAGAGAGAAGATGCCTCTGCCTCCCAGGGAGGCTCATGAGCTCATGTCTGAGGAGTACATTAGGATCCTTTAGTGAAAAGGGAAAAGAAGCCAAGTGCAAGACTATCTCATTAGGCTAGTGACTGATGGAGAGAAGGCAGCGCAGGCAAAGCTGTCACTTCCTGCAGATGTTTTCCATCCGCTGCTCCAAGGCTGAGAGGCAGGAGTTTGTCTCCTAGACTGGCTCTGATGGAGCAGCATGGCTCTCAGAGAGGCTGGCTGCAAAGGAAGCAGACGAAGCAAAGGTTTCAGGACTTACTTGGCAACATGAGTGCCCAGCAGTTTCCTGCTCATAGATAACAGAGAGAACATGGGTAACTGGAACCCACCCAAGATCACCAACCCAGGTTGGAATTGGCTGCCTTTCTTGTCCAATCCTCCCTAGTTCCTTATACCAAACTGACAGAGCAAAGTCTAGTGTACTCCTTCCCCTTTCCTGCTTACCTCCTGCTGCAGGTGCTCTTCAGAAAGGAAAGGATGCCAAGGCGGGTGGCAGAAAGGAACAGGTACACAGAGGGCCTACCTGTCAACTGAATAACCAGCTCAGGAAAGGCAGGGTGGGCTATGGGCTTGGCCTGGACCTCGTGTCTGCTGCTGCTCTTCCCTACCTCACCAGGCAGCTGGCAACAGCATCTCCAAGAGAGTATGTCAGTTCTTTAGAGCCTGGGAAATTCTGTGTGCCTCCGGGTACAAAAGTGCCTGAACCAACATGCTGTAGGAATCCTAAATGCCACTATCAGAGGTCGACATTTAAAATGTATGCCATTGAAAGAGTCTCTGTTCTGTTTTTACCTTGTAGAACTTGTCTAAGAAGCAGTGAAAATAAACACCTAACCTTCTGTGACTTTCAGGCTTTTATTTCTGTTGTGTTGATCACCTCGACGAGCCTTCTGTATGACTGGAGCTTGCTCTGAGTTAGGCATTGTGCAAGGTGGGCACAGAATGATCTGGGCTAGAGCTCAACTCTGAGGAAGGGCAAACTTGCAGACCTACAGCTACAGGCCAGTAAGGAAACCTGTGAGATCCAGATGACAAAGTGCAGGGGGATGTGAAAGGAGTATCCAAGGCCTGCAAGGGGCCAGGGAAAGCTTCCTGGAGGAAGCAGCATCTGCACTGTGGTCTGAAGGCTGCGGCCTTGAATGTAGGTTAGAGCAGCAGTGCTTCTAGAACTATAATGTGCTTGAGAGTCGCATAGGAATCTTGTTCACATACAGGTTCTGATTCTTTGGTCTGGAATGAGGCCTGAGTCTGTGCATTTCTGAAAAGCTTCCAAGTGACACGGATGGTGTTGACCCTCAGACACTCTGAGTAACCAGAGCTTAGATGGATGCCTTTGTGTCTGCTTTGCTGTAGTCTACAGCCCTGAAACCAGTGCACCCAGATCTCTCTGCCTCATGAATCTTCCCCAAGACCCTGGTGCCCTGGTTGTCCTGGCAAGCTATGCTTCCCCATACTACCTATGTGTTGCAACCCCCTTGTTCTCTTAAGGTCGAAGGAAGGAAAGACTCTACCATAGCCAAGGCCATCTACTCTGTGCTCCGTGGAGGGTGCCCCCTGGTGGTCCCACACATCTGCCCTAGGTTCATCAGAAAAACAACTCCCTTCAGAGGCTACCCACCATTCATGCAGTCCAGCTTTTCCACTGAAGCAACCAGAACTGTCTTCCTGTGCAGGGAGGAAAAAAAGAAACCCGTGTGCAGAAAGCAATCTAATGGCTAAAAACCATTTATTGGGAAAAGTAACCAAAAGCTGGCTTTGCCATTTTGAGCCCATGATTACAGCCAGAAAACAACTTCAACACAAATAATTGTCAACAGGAAAAAATATATACATATTGTGCTTGGAAGTTTGTTTTTCTACTCTGTGTCTTCCTACACGACACTGGGAGAGTTAAGTTTAAAAAGAAGTGATAAAATAGATGAAAAATAACTATTCAGGTAGCTCACATACAAACTAAAGAACAACTAAAATAACTCGTATTAGTTAAAGAGATGAATTATCTTTCAGCTATTTGACAAGCTGAACCTTTCCCAAAAGCAATGAAATGGGCCCTTGGAAGTACAGATGCTCTCTTACACTGGGTCTCTTCTTTGAACTCTTTACAAAGAGGAAGTTGGCACCACTAGTGCAGAAAGTCAGTCCCGCCAGATCGGCACCAACTTTTTCTAACAAACATGTTGAAACTCCCTTTTCACTAACCTAAAATGAAATTCAAAAATATTTTAACCTACCTGTATGTATATTTTTTAAACATCAATTTAAGATCTTAATTGAAATATAAAGTAGACATAAAGTAACTCACATTAAAATATATAGTACTAAAGATGAATGGTAATTATTATGATAAGTAATCGTACAATAAATGAGTTGGTTTTTAAGAAATGCAATGATATTCAACTAAATATCTTTATAACTGACATTTTAAAATAAGGGATAAAGATAAGAGAGTGTGCACATGCATGCATGCATGCACTGAGTATTGAAACTTGAATACTGTGGAGGAGTCAAGTAGGGCGAAGACAAATGGCCACTGGATTTGGAAATATGGAAACTTTATGGTGAGAATTTCAACAGAGTGTTAGTAAAATCAAGATTGGGAATGAGCGAGAAGTGAGGAAATGGAAACTACTCCTGAACAACTCTTGAGATTTAGGCTGCAAAGCAGGGGAGAGAGGATTGGTAACTGGGGAGCTATAGAGGAGTATAAATGAGTTGGGTTTTTTCCCCATAATTCTGACATGAACATGACTTAAATGTTTGGGGGAAAGAACAAGATAGACAGGAGTGGTTGAAGATCAGAGAAAAGGATGGGGAATCAGCACAGTGGCTTTAGCGAAGAGCAGAGACAGCTTGTCTTAAATTTAGGAGAAAAGGATAAGTGCCAATGAGGGGAGGGTTCAGCTTTGATGATGCAAGGTGTAGAAGTTCTCTGCTGATGATGTTTACATCCTTTGTCAAAACATAGTCAATGTCATCTGCTGAGAGTGACAGGGAAGGAAGGTTTGGCTCTGAGGGTTGAAGACAAAGAAAGGGTTAAAAATAATTGTTGGAGAAAAAAAGGGCAGCTGAACAGAGAAAACATGGCAAGGTTAACACTCCCCCCGCCCCCACCCCCGCCAAAAAAAAAAAAACCTCACACTGTTTATAACATTTTTTTTTGTCTAAGGTGAAACATACTAATCGTGTTTCTTAGGAAGTTTGCAAAGTTCAGTTAAATTTTGTTTCTCCTCACCAATTTCTGTAATAATTCCAAATAGTTTATATAAGTTTAGTTTGATCTCTAATAGTTACTCAAAATGTTTGGGCTTCATTTTTGTTTTCTCTGTTCAGAAATGAACCACCACAAATGGAATCTTTCATGCACTTAGCAACCAAAATGCCTCCACAGCCAATCCTCCTATAACATGAATAATCAACCCCTTGTTTTAAGTGTTGATTTCATTTATTGAGCCAGAAACCTAGCTTCTTTTTATAATTTTCATCAAACACAGAGCCTACTCTTGAAAATCTAATTTTACCCAACAGTTAAAACTTTTCCCCAACTAGAGAATTCATTAGGGCTTTCATTTCCTAAAGAGTCTTCCTGAACTCTCAGAAGATAAGAAATCACTAGAACAGAAAATAACTGAAACACACATATACACAAAATAAACAAAACAATGCTCTCTTTGGCTCTTGGCAGAAGCAAATTCAAGTCTTTTCTGGAGAAAAACAACCTCAGTTCAGATCAACCAAATAGAAGCTCAAGATCAACAAACCATAGGTGAGAATCAGGAGAAACACAACCCCAAGAATGTCAAAGAATAGAATTATCAAATATAGAATATGCACTAAATATAGAATCAAAAAATACAGTCAAAAATAGGTAAGAAGACACTATGAAAGGACCAGACACAATGAAAAATAAAACTTTCAGAAATGAAAAATTGTTGGAAACAAATGTAATTTGATGGGTTTAACAGCAGATTAAAGAAAAGTGGTGAATTCTAAAATAGAGCTGAAAAAGTTACCCAGAAAGCAAAAAAAAAAAAAAAAAAAAAAAGGAGACAAGTGGATAGAAAATATAAAAGGTTAAAAGAGAGAGAGGTTAAATAAAAATGCCTAACATACAAATAACCGGAGTTTCAGAAAGACAAAATGGTGGAAAGACAAATTTTAAAGAGGAGCCACACCACACTTTGATTGGATTAGTTTGTTCATTTTATTTCCCAGGGCATTGTTGGAAACAACAGAGCAATCAGCCAGTAATAGTGGAGTTTAATAGCTGAGCATGGTCACAAAAAGAAAGAAAGACCTACCAATGCCATTGTCTTCCTGAGGTGACTGGGCATACCCAAACTGAGCCTCCCTGAGAAGCAACATCAGAGGCTTAACACTGAATGGGAGGGAGGGAATAGACACTAAAATTATCCAGCCAGTCACTTAAAAACAAATAAAAATAACAAATGGGAAGGGAAGAGAAATAGTGCCTAGAGTTGCTACAATATATTATCTAAAATATCCAGTTTCCAACAAACGTTATGAGGTATGCAAGAAAATTTTCCAAGAAAAAAATTATGAAGCAGGCAAGAAACAGGAAAATACAACCCATACACCATGAAAAACAAAACAAAACAGGGCATTAGAAACTGCCTGTGGAAATGACCAGAAAGCAGGTATCACAGAAAAATACTTCAAAACCCTGTTATAAATATGTCTAAAAATGAAGGAAAAATGAAGAGATTCACAAGTAAACAAAAACTGAGATAATTAATAATGAGCAGACCTGCCATGCAAGATACACTAATGGGAGTTCTTCAGGCTGAATTAAGAAGACACTAGACAGTAACTAAATCCACATGAAGAAATAACACCAGTAAAGGTAACTACAGAGGTAAATATATAAACATATAAATGTATTTTTTATTTGTAGTTCTTTCTATCTGATTTAAAAGATAACACATAAAGCAATAATTATATATCTGGTTGATGGGCACACAGTATATAAAGATGTCATTTCTACAACTATAACAGCACAAAGGAGGAAGAATGAAATGGAACATTTAGAAACAAAGTTCTCATACAGTATTGATATTAAGTTAGTATTAACCCAAACTAAATTATTATAAATTAATACATTAATTATAATTCCCAGGGCAACCACTATGAAAATAACTTAAAATATATAGTAAAAGAAAAATGACAAGGGAATTGAAATGGTGCACTAGGAAATATTTACATAACACAAAAGAAGTAATGGAGAAAATGATGAACAAAAAAGAATAGAAAACAAATAACACAGTAGACATAAATCCTACCTTATCAGCAATTACATTAGATGTAAAAAGATTTAACATTCCAATTAAAAGGTAGAGATTGGCAAAATAAAATTGTTTAAATGACCTAATTATCTGTTGGCTGCAAGAGACACATTTGAGATTCAAACTCACAAATAGGTTTAAAGTGAAAGGATGGAAAAAGATAAACTATGCAAACAGTAGCCTAAAGAGAAGTGGAATGGCTATACAATAAAAGAGAAAGTCTTTAAGACAAAATTTGTTACTGGAGACAAAGAAGAATATTTTATAACAATAAAATTGTCAGCCAATCAAGAATAAATAACAGTTATAAACATATATGCACCTAATAACAGATCCCCAAAATACATGAAGTAAACACTGTCAGAATTAAAGGGAAAAATAGACAATTCAATAAGAATAGTTGGAGACTTCAATAACCCTTTTTCAATGATGGATAGAAAAACTTGGGTGGTTCCATAGAGTAGTGGTTCGCATGTCTACTTTACATGCAGAAAGTCCTGAGTTCAAGCCCCCATGGTGCCACAGTCCATACCCTGGGTGTGCCAGGCCCTGGGCACGCCAGACCTCAGGTATGCACCATGAATGAGTGAGAGGAGATGCCCCGCCTTCAGAGATCCAGTTCTTAAGAGGAGACGGCAAACAGGGGTGGAAGTGGTGGGGGGGAGGGATTTTTAAAAAATTTTTTAAAAAAGAAAAACTTGACAAAAATCAATAAGGAAATAGAAGATTTGAACAACACTATATACCAACTAGACTTAACACGTATCTATACAACACTCCCCTCAACCACAGCAGAACACATTCTTTTCAAGTACACATGGAACATTCCATTCTTCAGGATAGGCCATACGTTAGGCTATAAAACAAGTCCCAATAAATTTTAAAATGTTGAAAACACACAAAGTATGTTCTCCAACCACAATGATATAAAATTAGAAATCAATAACAAATTTTGGTAATTCACAAATACATGGGAATTAAAGTATCAATGGGTCAAAGAAGAAATAACAGAAATTTCAAAATATTTTGAGATGAATGAAAACAAAAACGCACCATACAATGTTTATAGGATACAGCATAAGCAGTTCTTAGAAGAAAATTAAAGGTGTCAATCCCTATGTTAAAAAAAAAGAAAGATTTCAAATCAGTAACTTTAAAAAACTAGAAATGCAAGAACAAACTAAAGTCTAGAAAAGCAGAAGGAAGGAAATAATAAAGAATAGAGTAGAAACAAATGAAATAGAGAATAGGGAAACAATAAAGTGAATTGAAAAACCAAAAGTTGGTTTTTTGAAAGATTAACAAAATTGACAAACCTAGACTGACCAAGAGAAAAAAAGAGAGAGAAGCCTTCAATTCCTAAAGTCAGAAATGAAGCAGAGTGATTACTACCCATCTTACAGAAATAAAAAGGATTTTAAGGGAATATTATGAACAATTATTTGCCAACGAATTAGATAGCCTTCCAGGACAAATTCCTAGAAAGTCACAAACTACTGACACTGAGTTCAGAAAAAAAAAAAAAAACAGAAAATCTGAACAGATCTATAACAAGTAAAAAGACTGAATTAGTGATCAAAAAAACTTCAAAGAAAAGCCCCAGAGAAGGAGTCTTCACTGGTGCATTTTACCCAGTGTTTAAAGAAAAATTAAAAGTAATCCTTCACAAACTCTTCCAAGATATAGAAAATATGGCAACACTTTCTGTTATGGGTTAAATTATATTCCCTCAAATTTCGTATGTTGAAGTTCTAACCTCTAGCACCCTGGAATATAACTATTTAATATAACTATATTCAAATATAATTATTTGAATATAGGGTCCTTACAGATATAACAAGTTAATATGAGTTCATTAGGGTGGGCCTTAATCCAATATATCCTGAAAGGGAAACTTGGACATAGATATATGCATAGAAAGAAGATGATGTATAGAGACATAGGGAGAAGATGGTCATCTATAAGTCAAGAAGAGAGACCTAAGAAGAAACCAACCCTGATGCCACCTTGATTTTGGACTTCGAGCCTCCAGAACTATGAGATAATAAATACCTATTGTTTAAGCCACCCAGTTTGTACTACTTTGTGATGGCGTCCCTAGTGAACTAACGTACTTCCCAATTCATTCTATGCAGCCGGTATCCTCTGAAACCAAAACCAGACAAAGATGCCCTAAAAAAGAAAACTATAGACCAATATCCTTTATGAATATAAACAACAAAATCTTTAATAAAATACTAGAAAACTGAAAATTTTTCCATTTTTATATAAAAATATAACATAAAAATGTATATCATAACCAAGTGGAAATAATACATCATATTCATAGAAAAAGGACCAAAAAATCACATAATTATCTCATTAGATGTAAAAAAATATCACACGACAAAACCCAATACCCTTTTATTATAAAAAACACAACAAATTAGGAATAGAAGGGAACTTCCTCAACCTGATAAAGGACATCTATGAACACTATAATTAATGATGAAAGACTGGGTACTTTCTCTAAAGGTCAGGAGGAAGACAAAGTTGTCCACTCTCACCAAAATTGTACTGGTGTTCTATCCAGAACAATTAGGCAAGAAAAGAAATAAAAGGCATCCAGATTGGAAAAGAAGAAGTAAAAATATCTTTGTTTACACATGTGATGTTGTATATAGAAAATCCTAAGGAATCCACTAAAGCATTACAGCTAATAAATGAGTTCAGTAAGGTTACAGGATACAAGATACAATATACAAAAATCAGTCATATATCTATGTCCTAGCAATGAAAAATACAAAAATAAAATTAAGAAAATAATTCTGTTAATAATGCCATCAAAAAGGCTAAAATATTTTAACAAAAAAGTGTAAGGAAGTACACTGAAATACATTGAAAACTATACATCACTGAAAGAAAATAAAAACCTAAGTAAACAGAAGAACACCCATCTTCACACATTGGTAGACTTAATATTGTTAAGATGACAATATTTCCTCAGTTGATCGACAGATTCAATGTAATCTCTATCAAAATTCTATCTGGCTTTTTTTTTTTTTTTTGCAGAAATTGACAAGCAGATCCTATGGAAATATGAAGAACACAGAATAGCCAAAATTATTTTGAAAAAGTTGAGGGACTCATACTTTCCAATTTAAAACCTTACTACAAAGCTACAGTAAATAAAACTAGCATAAGGATAGACATATAGATCAATGGAATAGAACTTAGAGTCCAGAAATAAACCTATATATCTATGGTCAATTGATTTTCAACAAGGGCGACAACTGAATGCTAAAAGAATAGTCTTTTCAATAATGGTGTTGGGACACCTAGAAAGTCACATGCAAAAGAAAGAAGTTAGACCTCTACCTCACACTATAAAAATTAACTCAAATTGATCAAAGACCTAAATGTAAGAGCTAAAACTATAAAGCAGAAAAAACATAGGTGCGAATTTTCATGATCATAGAATAGGCAATGTTTTCTTAGAAATGGCATGTAAAGCACAGGAAACAAAAGAAAAAATAGATTAATTTGACTTCATCAAAATTAAAAGCTTTTATGCTTCAATGGACATGACCGACAAATGAAAAGACAACCCACAGAATGGGAGGAAATATTTGCAAATCATTTATCTGATGAGGAATTTATATCCAGAATATATAAAGAACTCTTACAACCCCCAAATAAAAATATATATAACCCAATATTTTTAATGGGCAATGGACCTGAATAGACATATATCCAAAGAAGATCTGCAACCAGCCAAGAAGCACATGAAAAGATGTTCATTATTAATTATTAGGGAAATGCAAATCCACTAGGAATGCTATAATCAAATGAACAATAAATGCTGGCACAGATGTGAAGAAATTGGAACTGTCATACATTGCTGGAATATATAAAAGTGCAGCCACTTTAAAAAACAGTTTGGCAGTACCTCAAAAAGTTAAACATATGACCCAGCAAATCCAATCCTAAGTATATACCCAACAGAATTGAAAACATGCTTCTATAGAAACTTAAACATGGGTGAAGATGGCAGACTAGGTAAAAGCAGTGTTTGTCTCCTCCTAGGTCCACATTGAAATTACAAGCAAATTATAAAATAATCAACGTGGAGAATCACCTGAAGTCCAGCTGACCATAACTCCTATGTCTGATAATATAAAGGAGTTACATTGAAGCTGATCCAGCATAGGCAATAATCATCTGTGGATAGTTTTGTAGTTCTCACCGGGTGACTCTGAGCAATCAAAAGCAGCGGCTAACCTTGGCCTATGGGGGAGTTCCTCCCAAGGGGCCACAAAACCAACGCATCTGGAGGCTGGTACCAGACCACAACAGAGCAACTCCTGACTAGTCTCATTAATGATACACACAAAGGGTGGTCGTAACAAGTATACAAGCCTGCAAGTGCAAATCCGACTCAGTGGGGTCAGCCCCCACACAACAACTCTTACCCTGTGGGTGTAGCCAATTCCCACAATTAGTCAGCCTGAGCATTAATCCCACCCACTGATCTACTAACAACAATAAAGGCTTGGCCACAACAGAAGATCACACACAATCCACACAATGAACACGTCCAGAGCCCCTGGCATAAGTGATCAGGGAGAGTGCGCCAATGGGCCACACAGGACACCTTCCACATTAGGCCATCTGTCCAGGGCTGAGAGACAAAACAAACATTCTTGACACATAGAAATGAACACAGAGAAGCTAATAAAATGAGAAAACAAAGAAACATGCCACAAATGAAACAAAAGAAAACTCCAGGAAATAAGCTAAATGAAATGGAGGCAAGCAAACTACCAGAGACAGAGTTCAAAATAATGGTTATTAGGATACTCAACAAA
>NW_011888901.1:3976458-3977178 GCF_000151845.1 Pteropus vampyrus
AAAAGAAAACTCCAGGAAATAAGCTAAATGAAATGGAGGCAAGCAAACTACCAGAGACAGAGTTCAAAATAATGGTTATTAGGATACTCAACAAACTTATGGGGAGAATGGATGAGCACAATGAAAACCTCAACAGAGGGATAGTAAGCATTAAAAAAAGACATAGAAACCATAAAAAGAACCAGACAGAAATGAGGAATACAATAACTGAAATGAAGAATACACTAGAAGGATTCAACAGTAGATTGGACGAAACAGAAGTCTGAATCAGCGAATTGGAAGAAAAGGTAGCAGAATACACTCAATCAGAACAACAAAAAGAAAAAAGAATTTAAAAAAATGAGGATCGCTTAAGAGCCCTCTGGGACAACATGAAGCATAAAAATATCTGGAACATAAGAGTACCTGAAGAGGAAGAGAGAGAGAGCAAGGGATTGAGAATCTACTTGAAGAAATAATGACAGAAAACTTCCCTAACCTAGCAAAGGAATTAGACATACAAGTACAGGAAGCACAGAGTCCCAAACAAGAGAAATTCAAACAGACCTACACCAATACACATCATAATTAAAATGCCAAAGGTCAAAGACAAAGAGAGAATCGTAAAAGCAGCAAGAGAAAGGAAGCTAGTTACTTACGAGAGTACCCCTATAAGAATTTCTGCTAATTTTTCATTGGAAACTTTGCAGGCCAGAAGGGAATGGCAAGAAATATTCAAAG
>NW_011888901.1:3977228-3979509 GCF_000151845.1 Pteropus vampyrus
CTATAATAAGAGACAAAAAAGGGCATTACATAATGATAAAGGGATTGATAAATCAAGAGGACATAACCCTAGTAAACATATACACACCCAACATAGGAGCACCTACAAACATAGAGCAATTATTGACTGACATAAAAGGAGAGATCAGTAGTAATACACTCGTAGTAGGAGACTTTAACATCCCATTGACACCAAGGAACAGATCTTCCAGACAAAGAATCAACAAGGAAACAATGGGCCTAAAAGATACACTAGAACAGATGAACTTAATAGATATTTTCAGAGCATTTTACCCCAAAGCAGCAAAATATACATTCTTCTCAAGTACACATGGAACATTTTCAAGGATAGATCACATATTAGGACACAAATCAAGTTTCGATAAATTTAAGAAGACTGAAATGATAACCGTCTTCTCTAATCACAATGGTATGAAGCTAGATATCAACTACTAGAAAAAAACTGGAAAATACACACACACATGGAGGCTAAATAACATGCTACTAAACAATGAAAGGGTTATTAATGAAATCAAGGAAGAAATCAAAGAAAGCTAGAGACAAATGAAAATTAAAACACAATGACTCAAAATTTATGGGACACGGCGAAAGCAGTCCTAAGAGGGAAATTCATAGCAATACAGGCCTACCTCATGAAACAGGAAAAAGCTCAAATAAACAATTTAACTTTACAATTAAAAGAACCAGAAAAAGAACAGCAAACGAAGCCCAAAGTGAATAAAAGGAAGGAAATAATAAAGATCAAAGCGGAAATAAATGAAATTGAGTCTAGAAAAACAATACAAAAGTTAATGAAACAAAGGACTAGTTCTTTAAAAGGATGAACAAAATTGACAGACCCTTAGCTAGACTCATCAAAGAAAAAAGAGAGAAGACTCAAATAAAATCAGAAATGAAAGAGGAGAAATAACCATAGACTCCACAGAAATAAAATGGATCATAAGAAAATACTACGAGCAATTATATGCCAACAGATTGGACAATCTGGAAGAAATGGACACATTCCTAGAAATATACAATCTCCCAAGACTGAGTCAAGAAGAAACAGAAAATCTGAACCAACCAATTACCACCAATGAAATTGAATCAGTAATCAAAAACCTCCGAAAAACAAAAGTCCTGGACCAGATGGCTTCATAGGTGAATTTTACCAAACATTCAAAGAAGAATTATCGCCTTTTCTTCTTAAACTATTCCAAAAAATTCAAGAAGAGGGAAGGCTCCCTAACTCCTTTTATGAGGCCACCATTCCCTTGAGTCCAAAACCAGACAAAGACATTACAATAGAAGGAAACTATAGGCCAATATCTCTTATGAACAATGATGCAAAAGTCCTCAATAAAATATTAGCAAACCAAATTCGGCAATACATTAAAAATATCATACACCATGAGCAAGTTGGATTTATTCCTGGGATGTAAGGTTGGTACAGTATCCTCAAATCAATTAATGTGTTACACCACATTAACAAATCGAAAGATAAAAACCATATGATCATATCAATAGATACAGAAAAAGTGTTCGACAAAATTCAGCATCGATTTATGATAAAACACTAAAGATTCCACCCAAAAACTGTTAGAACTGATCAATGAATTCAGTAAAGTAGCAGGTTACAAAATAAATATTCAGAAGTCAGTGGCATTTTCATACACCAATAATAAACTTTCATAAAGAGAAATTTAGAAACAATCCCATTTACTCTTGCATTGAAAACTATAAAATACCTTGGAATCAAATTAACCAAGAAGGTAAAAAACCTATTTTCAGAAAATTATAAGTTATTGAAAAAAGAAATTGAAGAAGATACAAATAAATGGAAGCATATACCGTGTTCATGGGTAGGAAGAATTAACATCATTAAAATGGCCATACTACCCAAAGCGATCTATAGATTCAATGCAATCCCTATCAAAAAACCAATGGCATTTTTTCAAAGAGCTAGAACAAATAATCCTAAATTCTATATGGAGCCATAAAAACCCCAAATAGCCATGGCAATCTTGAGAAAGAAGAACGAAGTTGGAGGTATCACACTACCTGATATCAAACTATACTACAAGGCTACAATAATCAAAACAGCATGGTACTGGCATAAAAACAGATACATTGATCAATGGAACAGAATAGAGTACCCAGAAATAAATCCACGCCCATATGCTCACTTAATATATGACAAAGGAGGTAAGAATATACAATGGGGTAAAGGCAGTCTCTTCAATAAATGGTGTTGGGAAAATTGGACAGATACACGCAAAAAG
>NW_011888901.1:3980729-4035265 GCF_000151845.1 Pteropus vampyrus
TATTGTATACTTGAAACTAATTTAAAAAATAATTTTTTTAAAAAAATGAAAGTTAAACATGAATGTTCACAGCAGCATTACTCATAAAGCAAAACAGTAGAAATCACCCCAAAAATCCATCAACTGATGACTGAATAAACAAAATATGATACACTCATACAATAGAATATTATTCAGACATAAAAAGGAATGAAGTACTGATGACATGCTACAACACAGATGAACCTTAAAAACATTACACTGAGTGAAAGAAGCCAGACACAAAAGGCCACATATTGTATGATTCCTTTTATATTAAATATCCGAATAGGCAAATCCATAGACATAAAACAGATTAGTGGTTGTCATGGCTGACTGGAGTGGGAATGGAGAATGACTGCGAAAGGTATAAGGTTTCTTTTAGAAGGTGATGAAAATGTTCTGAAATTGGTTATTAGCAATGGTAATTTGCTAAAACCACTGGATTGTACCTTTTGAGAGGTAAATTTTATAGTAGGCAAATTATATCTCAAAATAAAAAATGATTCAGAAGTAAACATGAAAAGTTTTAGGAATACCTTAACCAATTTGATTCACATGTATTTTCCTTATGTAGATTCTTAAAACTGAAATATTATAAAAATGCTGTTCAAATAAATATAAAATAAACGTCAAGTAATAAGAAAGCATTGTATCATCTTTTAATTAACAGTAGTTTTTCTTTTTTAGTTGCACCAAAATAATGTTACATCTTACATGGGTGGCTTCTTAAAGTCAATGACACATATATTACAGAAGTGGCATTGCAGATTACTGGTGAAAAGGCAGTAACGATCAATAAATGATGTTTAGATCATTGATTACACATATGGGGAAAAACTGAATCCCACCCATAACATTTACCAAAAATAATTCCAGATAAAGGCTCGCATTTCAAAGGCAAAATGTTAACACTTCTAAGAGAAAGTATAGAACATCTTTATGTCTATAAAGATTCTTTAACAAGACACAAAAGGTACTAAGCGCAATGGAAAATGACAGAGAGATTCTTTAACAAGACACAAAAGTTACTAAGCGCAATGGAAAATGACATATTTGACTATGTTAAAATTTTTTAAGCCATTGAATTATATGTTAAAATGGTGACTTTTAAGTTATATAAATTTTACCTCAGTAAGAATATGAAGAACTCTTATTTATCAAAGGGCACCATAAATAATATGAAATAAAAACAGAGAAAACATATTTTGCAAGAACTAAAATTAATGTTTAAAAAACTACAACCCAAAAGAAAATTGGACAAAAGGTATGAACAGGCAATTCATAGGAAAAATATATGGAGAAAAAATAAACGTCTAAAAAGATATTTGACCTCATTTGTATTCCAGAAAATGCAAATGAAGAAAACAAAGAGATAACCATTTCCATCTCGCAGATATAGAAAATTAAGAAGTCTGACAATACCAAGTATTGGCGAGCATGTAGATCAGTGGAGACTTTCATATTCTGCCAATGATGACATAAATTGATGTATCTTTAGAAAAAAATTTAGCACTATTAATGTCCAACATTTGTCCTGTAAGTCTATAATTTCTCCCCTAGGTACAGTAGAAAAATTTTTGTAGGTATGCAAAAGTAAACATATATATATAAATATTTGTGGGGATTTTGGAAGACAGTATAATTGTTTAATCTCTCTAAATTCCCATAAAGATACACAGAGCAGCCAGGATTGCAAAACTAAAAAACCCATGGGCAAAAACTACGACAAACTAGATAACACAGATCTTGTGAACCCTAAAACCCAAGTGGATGGAGACACATCTACAAGACACAGCGATGTGTCAGGGGAAGCAGAAGGAAGCAAAGGTGAACCTGATGGACCTAAGAGCTTCAAATAGCCACAGTCAACATAAAGCCAGTGGGCCCAAAGGAGAAGGGTGCCTGACACAGGTAGGCAGCTGGCTACTTCCATAAGGGTTGAGGACGGCAGGGGGTCGAGGAGGGGGCGTCTCAAGGGGCCGGAAAGACTGAGCCTAAAAAACACTCTAAACTGACCAGTTAAGTTCTCACCCAGGACAAACCCCGAGGAGTTAAAAACAATCGGAGAGGGTGTTCTAAAGTTGTGACATTAGAACAACTCTGAAACTATACCTCCTTTCTAAAAGTTCAGGAAATCTAATGTTATATAAACATAGGTAACAAAAAGATTGAAGTCAAACCCTTACCGTCATTCAAAGAAAAATAAGGAGCAGAATAACACCCTTGCAGATAATAAAACATGTTTGAGAAACACACAGATGAAAACCATCATCTAATATTTCAAATCGGCAAGAGGAAGGAAAGGAGATGGAATGGGAGCCTACAGATTAAAGATCTAATATATATTTTTAAAAAGAAAAGAAGTAATGGGCAAAGCTAAATTGTAGTATTTAAGAATGGAGGACACTAGAACAAAGAAAAGAAAAGAAAAGAGGCGATTCACCCAAAAGTCAGGCTGGAAAAGGGCGGGCATTGTGTTTGGGAAAGGGAGCACGGCAGGCTGGTAGGGTCAGAGTCAGTCTCCCTTTGGGGGGATGTTTAAAAGTTTTCACTTTTTAATTATTTAACTTTTCATTTTTTTTTAACTACATGTGTATGTGTGCATGTGTGTATAAGAGATTACGAACTATTTAAAAAATAATAATAATAAATGTTCTTAGCAGTATTGTTCATAATTGCCCAAACGGGAAGCAACCCAAATTCCACCAACGGAGGAATGCATGAATAAATTGTGCTATTCAGATGATGGCCTATTTATCATTAAGCAATGAAAAGAAACCTATTGCTTCAGTGAAACTTAGAAACATAATATGGAGTGAAAAGAGCCAGAAGCAAAAAACAACAAGCTGTATAAACTTCAGAAACCAAGCAAAAACTAGACAACACATTGTTTAGGAACACATACATATGTGATTTTAAAAACTATTTTATAGAACAAAGGATGGTAGACACAAAATTTAAGATGGAATATGTACATTTGTTTGGGGGGGTGGTTTAACGCCTACAATACTTGGTCTTCCTAGGTGGTCTCCCATCCAAATACTAACCAGGCCCGACCCTGCTTAGCTTCAGAGATCAGACGGGATCGGGCATGTTCAGGGTAGCATGGCCATAGACGGAATATGTACATTTGTGATTTTTTTAAAACATAGTTTTACCAAGCCAGGGAATGATAAACCCAAAAATCAGGATAGTTTTTATTTCTAGAGAAGCAATGTGGATGAGACAGGGGAAGTACACAAGTTTTTCTCTTAAGTTGTGTGGTGGGTTCACAGTTTACTTTTCATTATTATGTTTCATAACATAAATATTTAATATTAAGAATTTATCAGATTTGCACACAAATTAAAAAATTAAACGTGTATTTCAGCCTTTCATCAGCCATTTGTTCATTCATTCGGTCACTCAACAAATAGTTATTGTGTGCCTACTATCTGCAGACACTGTGCTAGGTTCTAGAACAAAGCAATGAATAAAACAGACATCACTGCTATCCTCTTCGTAGCTCACAACCTCCTGGAACTTTTCATGTCACTGGAGATGGTGCTAAGTGTGAAGTAGCTTTTTAATATCTGCAGAAAGTGACAGTCAGGACAATCCACAGTCAGAACAATCAGTCTCAGGATACCTGGGAGATATCTTCTTGGTATTAATTGAAGGAGGTAATTTTAAAATTAAGGTAATTAAGCAGCTAACAGGAGACAGAAAAAAAAACAGCAGACAGGCACTTTAAGACAGTGGCTCCCTACACTGCCAATTCGGTTCCATGAAGAAGTTTTAATTTGTCTTTAAAAATATAATATACATAGGTATACATTCATGCATACACACAGACACTCATACACACAGATTATTTTCAGTTTATGTCTTCCCTATGTTTCTATGTTGGGCTGATAGATATCAGTGATGATAGATGGTTGTTGGACTTTGCAACAATGTAGGGAAGTATGGATTTGTTTTTCATGGTCTCACGTAGTGAAATACAGAACTGGCAAACCCAAATCAATCTCTAAGATTTAAATTATTTGTTATTTAAATCTCAGAGTCTAAGAATTCTGGTCCACTATTATGTTTGGACTCAACACTTTCTTCCTTGAAAGAGAATGTAGGAAGACTGAACTCACTTTCAATAAGTCACCATCTTTGAAGAGGCTTTCTTTTCTCCATTGTGTTTTCAGCTCCTTTGTTGAAAATTAGTTGCCCATACACATGTGGGTTTATTTCTGGACTCTCAATTCTGTTCCATTAGTCTGTGTGTCTGTTTTTCTGCCAATACCATACTGTTTTGATTATTGTACCTTTATAGTATAATTTGAAGTCAGGGAGTGTGATACCTCTAGATTTGTTCTTTTTTTCTCTGGATTGCTTTGGCTATTTGGGGATCTTTGGTGGTTCCACACAAATTTAATGATTTCTTGTTCTATTTCTTTTAAAAATGCCACTGTGATTTTGATGAAGATTGTATTAAATCTGTATTACTTTTGGTAATATGGCCATTTTAACTTTGTTGATTCTTCCAAACCATGAACACGAAATATCTTTCCATTTCTTTGTCTTCTTTAATTTCTTTCAGTAATATCTTGTGATTTTCTGTGTATAGGTCCTTTGTGTCCTGTGTTAAGTTTGTTCTTAGGCATTTTACTGTTTTTGTTGCAATTGCAAATGAAATTTTTTTTCATTTCTTTTTCTGAAATTTCAGTGTTAGTGTATAGGAATGCAAAAGTTTGAAAACACTTATTCATAAAGATTTATAGACCATTATGTTCATTGCAGCATTATTCATGATAGTCGAGACATGGAAACAACCTAAGTGTTGATGCTCGGATAAAGAAACTGTGGTACATATATACAATGGGATACTACTCAACCATAAGAAAGGATGAAATACTGTCATTTGTGACAACATGGATGGATGACTCTTGAGAGTATTATGCTAAGCAAAATAAGTTAGACAAAAAAGGACAAGAACCATATGATTTCACTCATATTTAGGATATAAAACAGAAAGCAACAAATGAACAAACAAACAAACAAAAAACTCATAGAAACAGATAACGGTATGTTGGTTACCAGAGTGGGAAAGGGGTGGGGGAAGGATCAAGAGAATAAAGGAGGTCAAATACATGGTGGCAGAAGGAGACTAGACTCTGGGTGGTGAGCACACAATGCAATATACAGATGATGTATTATAGACTTGTACACTTGAAACATATGATCTTATTAATTAATCTCACCCCAATAAATTTAAAACAACAACAACAAATCACCAACAATGCAATGCAGTGGTCAAGAACTTGCTTAGGTTCAGGAGCAACCTGAACTGATCTCCCAGCCCTGGACAAATTCCACAGCCTATCCTGGACTCATCTTCCTCATCCAGGAGTGGGGAGGAAAACCACCACATCAGCTGTCATGACAATTAAAAGAGATAATACATGTTAAGGAAGATAACTCACGGTAATGATAATGCTGTGTGGCTCAACTCTTGGTACACACTAGCTTAAAGCAGCAGTGTGTGTGTGTGTGTGTGTGTGTGTGTGTATTTGTGTATGCATGGACATATGATTACAAATACATCTGCTCCTGCAAGATGTCTCCAGGCTTCCTTTGGATGCAGTGTGCCATATTCAAGGTCAAGTCTTAATCAGCAGGTACCTTATTCTTTCTGTAGGCTAGAGTAGCACCGACCACATTCATTTTAGTTCACCTTCTCAATCTCTGCCATTTCCAAATAGTATATGAACCTTATTTTCTTTATAACAATGTTTTCTTTCAATCAACTCACTTTTTCCTTGTATGTATTAATTTTTAAAGTATTCCTCATGGGGAGACAGCATAGCACAGAGGTTAGAAACACAAAGTCTGGAGCAAAACTGCCAGGGTTTCAACACTGATCACACTACTTCCTAACCTGATTTATCCCCTCGTGCCTTAGTTTCCCCTTCTTATCACAGAGACTTACAATTAGATTATAAGAATCATAGGAGTTTCTCTTTGTAAAGGGTTTGAAATAGGCCTTCCACAGAGTAAGTGCTATGTGTTTGCTAAACAAACAGCTCTAATGTAAAGGGAAAACCAGAATTACTTGCCATAGAATCTCAAATAAAAAGAAAAAGGTGTTATTAAATTCTAGCTAGATACTTACCTGCTAAAATGCTTAGTGGAGTGTTCTTGGTCTCTTTAAAAATGTAAAACAGAGAAGAGCGAATGAGGCTAAGAAAATCTTGAGGATATATCAACACCAAACTGAGGCCTCCTCCTGCACTCAGCCAGAAGACCCAGAAAAGAAGTGAAGCACGAGTAACTTTCTCACCGCAAGACCTCTGGAAATCAGTCCCGGCCCACCATGAGCAAGCTGTATGTGCTCTGGAAAGTTTCGGAAAGGCCGTGAAGATGTCAAAAGTTGAGAAGGTGAAAGGTGTCCCGAACAGCACATATAAATGAAAAACAAAACCAGGCATTCCTGTGTTGATCTATTTATCACAGACATCTCTGAGTTGAGAGTGAAATATCTTACACTGACAGGTTGGCTCCAATGCAGAGAAGCTGTTTTCACTTTGAGTTGAAGCTTCATTGTACGAGGCACTGTTAGTGGGACTGTCATTCGCCAAGCTCCTCTGTCCTTCATCTCAGGTGATTCAGCACTTCTCAGTAGTTGATTCCAGGTAACAGCCTAGCCCACTTGCCTTCTACTCTCTTTCACGGGCAGAGCTGGCTTAATTTTCAAGTATTTATTCTTTTATTTATTTATTTATTTATTTTTCACCTACAGCACCCCCTCTTCCTAGGTGGTCTCCCATCCAAGTACTAACTGGGCCCGACCCTGCTTAGCTTCCAAGATCAGACAGGTATTTATTCTTTTAACCACTAGTGTCACCCGAGAAGGATGGCTTAAAGAGGTGGGCAATAGATTTTGGATTTGGTGGCTCTGAACTGCCAGTTATGTGTAGCCCAGAATATAAGCACCTGTAAAGTATTTGCCTGAGCAAGCACCGGTCCAGCCTCCCTCCATGAGAGGAGTAAGTGTGATGTTTAGAAGGCAGAGCTCCATCCCTGGAGGGCAGATGCCACAGAGATATCAACACGCAGTTCTGCATAATCACTTCAACACCAGAACAAAAATAATGGGAAGGAAATATTAAAAAATCATCCAAATTTCATAGCACTGAGGGGTGCATGATGATATGAGGAATAGAGTGAAAGCATGAAGCCCAGAATCACAAAACCCTCATTTCACCTTTTAAACCTCAAGGCTGAGGTAAGAAACATTATTGCCCTTGGGCGAATTCTTCTAAGTCTTCTCAGAAAGTGTCCACTTTTGAGGTTCTTTCTTTGTGGATAAGCACAGGAGAAACTGTGAAAGCTGCCACCTTAGGTGAGTGTCAGGAATAATTAACTGCAGCACTTGAAGTTGAGCATGGCTCTAGTAGGTCCTCTCTCAACCCAGGAAATCTCTCCCCAGGGGCTTTGGTGGGAGGCCCAGGGTCCCTCAGAGATGCTGGTGACCATCTCCCTCAAGTCTTTAGGCTGTATGCCAGTGGTGGCATCAAGGAGTAGCATGGGCAAGATGGTACACAGGAGTGTAGCACTCAACAGCCTCTGTTCACATTCTCCCTCCCTCCCATTCTTCCATTTATGTAAAATGCGCTTACTCAGCTCCAAGGCTGCAAGCCCTTCCCGCAACATTCCTGGGCGTGGAGCCCAGGGTCCACACTGATCTGACTTTCTCCTCTCTCTGTCCTCCTGTCCTTCTTGCATTCCTCCCTCCTGTTCTTCTTTCTCCCTTTTCTCTTCTCCATGTCCTATTTCTGTTTTATAATGTTGAAGATTGAGACTGGAGAATTTTTCCACTTCTAGGGGCCACGTTATCAAATCTAAAAATCGGAAATCAGGCTCTGGCAAGAGGACTGAATCTTGGAAACTGAGACTTCTTGGAAAGTCCAGAAGAAAAGTTGTGTTTGACCTACACGAGGAAATGGCCACAGGCATTCGGGAGCACAACTCAAACATTCAATGTGCGCTTCCTGGTAGAATCAGCTTTCTTCCCGCTCTCTTATGATATGAAAATGGTTTTAAATGTCATGCTCACGCTTCCTCTGAGCCACATCCTTTTCTCCCTCTAAACACTGGAGTTCCTAGAAGCCTTCCATGATTAAACAGCAACCAACTTCAGTTTCTCCATGTCCTCTCCACCTTCAGAACCGGGAGAGCGCACCTCACTAACCAACGCTAAGGAGTGTGCACATCCAGCCAATGACGAGAGCTACCTACACCTTGTTAAGTCATACTATGGAGGCACCATAGTAAGCACTAGACAGACATCCAGATACTTTACCATGACTAATCCCATGCACTAGATACCATTAGCCTCATTTTACAGATGAGGAAATTGGGGCTCAAAGTAAATTGCCTAGAGTCATATGGGTCCAGAGCTTCTTCTCTTAACTACTATGTCACTGTGCCTACAGAATCCCTAAAGAGACCTTGATGGGTAATTGGGTTTGTGTAATTTTTATTTAGGTATATATTGTCAAATTATCTTCACCCTGAAATATTGTTCCAGGTTTCCTCATGCTGTTACTTCATGGAGATACTGATGTACATCATCGGCCTTTGTTTATTCTGTATACTACATACATTTTTTTTTGTTTTTGCAACCTAATGACTAAAATATTTTCCATGTTTAAAACTTAAATCAATGTGCATGGATAAAAAATAAAAAGAAATAAACGTACCACAGGTGTTTGCCAACCAAATCTTACGCCTGACAATTTTATAAAGGCTTTAACCCAGAAGTTCATGTGAATGAATTTAGATTTGAATATCTGTAGGTGGTAAAAAGCCTCTAAAATTCTGAGCCTACACTCTGCAATATTGGCTACAGAGACCTCCGGCAAATTAATGAGTCTGAGCTTTGGTTTTTCTCATCTGTAACAAGGGGGCATAATATCTACTCCCAGGGTTGTGGAGATCAGATAAGATCATCAATATACAAAAAAACCCACCATAGTCCTCATTAAACATCAGTACTCTTATAATTTCTTTCTCTGGTTTCTATAAATAAGGTATACACATTTGTTTGCAAGTTCTTACTAAATTCTTCAAAATCAAAAATTTAGCCCAATCCAAGTCATCTATATATACACGCATATATAATAAAGTTATCAACTGTGCATAAAATCATTTGAAAAGAATGACATAATAACTAACAACTGACATTTTACTTAATATGACAGACTGCCATAGTCTTAGTACAAAGTGACCTTAACTGCTTCAAAATTTCTTCCCTACTTTTATTGCAACAAATCATATGGCAAAGGAAGACCTTCATCAAGGTCATGCAATGCAGAAAGGCTTCTTTGGGGATATGTATGGGCATCTTTGGGGATTTTCGAGGAAAGTCTAGTAATTGGTTTCAATGGGGCTTTTCCCCCACAGGATCTGTCCTGTATTCCTTTCAATGTGTCAGGTCCTCAATAGTGGGGGCCATATTTTCTCTGTCTTTTGTATCCCACACACAAACACCCAGCCAACCCAAACCAACAATTACATTTTAAACAGGTAGTGCATATCCAGCACCATGTCAGGGCATGGAGAGAATATAAAAGAATCAGAAAATGTGGCCCTAGCTAGGAGGCACAGAGAATCTCATCTACTTGGCACAGCTGAGTTATCTGGATATTATTGCCAGTATGTAAATTTCATAATATAAGTTCCAGAAAGTCCATCCAGTAACTTTTAGAAGAGTATATGATGCAATAGGAAAAGTGAAGCCATTCATTCATAAATAAATAAATGATCAATACCTTTATTAATTAAATCTGATATGCACCAGGCAGTGGAGTAACAACAGTAAATAAGACTTGATCCCCAAACTCGGGAGAACCGCATATTGTGGGGAAGATGAACAGATAAAACTCAGGGCCAAGTGTACACAGAGGTGATATGAAGAGGAAGGTAGAAATTAGAAGAGGCAAGAAACAGATTCTCTCCTAAGCCTCCAGAAGGAGCATGACCCTAGTGACACTTTGATTTCAGCCTAGTGATAATGATCTTAGACTTCTGGCCTCCAGAACTCTGAGAGAATAAATTTCTGTTGTTTTAAGCAAAAAAAAAAAAAAAAAATCAGGGCTAAGTGTGTGATATGTGTTTAGACAGACTGGCAAAGGCATGGAGAGGACCCAAAGGTCAAGTCTACTGGCCATGAGGTGGTGGTAAGGGTGGGTCAGAAAAGATCTTGGAGACGAGGCGATCCTTGACAGTGTCTTCCAAGATTAATGCTAGTCTGGTGAAGAGGGGGTGGAGCATTCCAAAGAACAGCATGAGAAACCTGAGGTATGTAGCATCTTGGTGCATCCAGAAAGAACAGGTAATGGGGATAGAGAAGGGCTATGGGAGAGAGGAGCTGAGTGGGAGTGGGGTCCCAGGTCATGTAGCAAGAGAAAAGGTTGGAGCTGTGCTTCGAGATTAAACCAAGAAGTCTCCAATGCTATGCTGGAGTATGCATTTCACCCTGAAAGAAAGGGGATTTATCAAGTGGTTTTAAACAGCAAGGGACATGGTCAGACTCGCCTTTTTAAAAGACCACTCCGGCAGCAAGCATGATGGATGGACTCAGTGGGTGAGAGTCTGCACGACTCTGGTCTGTGAGGACACCAGATGAGAGATTGTCTCGATGGTTAAGATGAGAAATGAGGAGGGCCCAAACCAGGGCAGTAGCTGTAGGAAGAGAAGGGGAGGACATTCTTGTGAGAAGTTAATTCCAGGAATTCTGAGCTGAGTCAGTTTGAGGAGGTATCAGAAAGTAGTGGAAAGCAAAGAAAGATATCACTCACTCCAGCTACAATTAGGAAATTTTTTTCTAGTACACTGGGTGATTATAAGGAACCTCCCTTTTATCCTTAGAATCCCTCCTGTATGATAGTGTGAAGGTTGGTTATGAGCAGGCTTGAAACCCTGCTCCGTCACGTACTGGCAAGTAACTAAGTAAAAAACCTAGTACGTACTCACTAAATGCTAGCTGTCATTACACCTGGGTTAGTCTCCCTTCAGATGGCCTAGCTTGTCCTGCAGAGGTTGCTAAACCTTGTTGTGGTAAAAATACTCAAACTTGGCATTTTTAAAATATGACTTTTGTCATTTATAGAAGGTCTCCATGAAGGGAGCAGCAACCAGCCAGAAGCCAGGTAACTAGCACACTTCAGTTCTGAACGTGTCGGTAGCACAGGTCCCCACACATACTCAACACCACTCAAGATCCGTCCCTCACCACCTCCCCTGCCATGAAGGCCTAGTGCCCATGAGTGCACGGACTTCAGAAGGTATTTGGAAGGCTGGCTAATCACATATTTTCTTGATAAGAGGGCAAATACATTTGAAAACAAAGAGAAATCTCAGTTTTTTGTTCAGTAGAACAAAGGGGAGTATGACCTTGAAGAAATGTAAAGGAGACATGATGTTTGTTCAAAGACATTAGGAATCTTTTTTGATTACTTGAGTTTTTAAATCAACATGTGATATGAAGTTCTGTTGGTTATGGAGGAAACTGGTTTATTTTTATTTTCCGTTTTTTTAAAAAAAAATATTATGGTGACATTGGATAACGAAATCCAATAAGTTTCAAGTGTACAATTCAACAGTAAGTCATATATATATTGCATTGTGTGTTCATTACCCATAGTTAGATTTCTTTCTGTCACCACCTATTTGACCCTTTTTACCCCATCTACATCCTCCTTCCCCTCTGGTAACCTACTGTCTATGTCCATGAGTCTCTGTTTGTCATATTTGTTTGTCGCTTTTAGATTTATATCCCACATGTAAATGATATCACATGGTTTTCAACTTTTTTGTCTGGCTTATTTTGCTTAGCATGATTATCTCAAGATCCATCCATATTGTCGAAATGGCAGTATTTCATCTCTTCCTGTGGCTGAGTAATATTCCATTGTATATATGTACTACAGCTTCTTTATCCAATCATCTATTGTAGGACACTTTGGTTATTTCCATGTCCTGGTCACCACGAATAATACTGCTATGAACATCAGTGTGCATAAATCTTTTCGGATAAATATTTTCAAGTCTTTGGGGTAAATACCCAGTAGTGGGATTGCTGGATCATATGGTAACACAATTCTTAGTTTTTTGAGGAATCTCTATACTGGTTTCCATTGTGGCTGCACCAATTTGCAGTCCCACCAGCAGTGTATGAGGGTTCTTTTTTCTCCACATCCTCTCCAATACTTGTTATTACTTGTTCTGTTGATAACAGCTATCCTAACAGGTATGAGATGGTATCTCATTGTGGTTTTGATTTGCATATCCCTAATAGCTAATGATGTTGAGCATCCTTTCATGTTTTGGCCATTTGTATGTCCTCTAGGGAGAAGTGTCTGTTCAGGTCCTCTGCCCATTTTTTAGTTGGGTTGTTTGTTTTTTGTTGTTATTGAGTTGTATAAGTTCTTTGTATATTTTGGATATTAGGCCCTTATCGAAGGTGTTGCTTACAAATATATTTTCCCATTTGGATGGTTGTCTCTTTGCCTTGTTGATGGTTTCTTTTGCTGTGCAGAAGCTTTTTAGTTTGATACAGTCTCATTCACTTATTTTTGCTTTTACTTCCCTTGCCTTTGAGGTCAAATTCATAAAATTCTCTTTAAGTCCAAGGTCCTTGAGTTTAGTTCCTATGTTTTCTTCTATGCATTTTATTGTTTCAGGTCTTATATTCAGGTCCTCAATCCATTTTGGATTAATTTTGGTGTGTAGTGATAGACAACAGTCTAGTTTTATTCTTTTAAAGGTGGCTTTCCAGTTTTCCCAGCACCATTTATTGACGAGGCTTTCCTTTCTCCATTGTATATTTTTGGCTTCTTTGTCAAAAATTGTTTGCCCATATAAATATGGATTTATTTCTGGACTCTCAATTCTGTTCCACTGGTCTGTGTGTCTGTTCTTCTGCTAATAACATGCTGCTTTGATTATTGTCGCTATAGTATAATATGAAGTCGGACAGTGCTATGTCCAGCCTTGTTCTTTTTTTTTTCAGGATGGCTTTGATGATTCAAGGTCTTTTGTGCTTCCATACAAATCTGATGATTTTTTGTTCTTTAAAAAGTACCAATGGGATTTTGACGGTGATTGCATTAAATTTGTATAATGCTTTAGGAATAAGGTCATTTTAACTATGTTGATTCTTCCAATCCGAGAATACAAAATATCTTTCTCTTTCTTTGTGCCTTCTTCAATCTCTTTTAATAGGGTCTTATAGTTTTCATTATACAGATCTTTCACATGTTTCATTAAGTTTATTCCTAGGTATTTTATTCTTTTTGTTGCAATTGCAAAATGATTTTTTTTTAATTTCTTTTCTAATAAGTGATTATTAGAGTATAAGAATGCTATGGATTTTTGAATATTGATTTTGTATCCTGAAACTTTACTGTATTTGCTTATTATTTCTAGCAGTGTTCTTGTGAAGTCTTTAGGGTTTTCTATAGAGAGAATAATGTCATCTGCAAATAGTGATAGTTTGACTTCATTTCCTATTTGAACATCTTTTATTTCTTTCTCTTGCCTGATTGCACTTGCTAAGAGTATTATATATGAGGTATTATATACTTTTTCACTATATTATTGTATGATCCTTTGTATTTCTAGGAAATCAATTTTCTCAAAATTCTTTCTCTTGAAGAGGGAGGTGAGATTCAGACAAAGTTTGTGCTTGTTTTAATAAAATAGCCTTGCTCTCATTTAAATTCCAGTTTCTTATAATAATAGAGTTGTTTCTCATTTACGTTGGAAGAGTGATTTGGAACATATATGCATTTCCTTATAACTTTCAAAAGGGCCCCAAACTCATCTGTGATGACAGAAATCAGAACAGTGGCAGTTGATAATGGAAGGGAGGGAGGAAACTGAAAAAGGAGATGAAGGAAACTTTGGGGGCGAAGGCCATGTTCTATAAAGACACAGACTGGGATATAGTGTATATATTTGTTAAAACTCAAAGACCTATATAGTTAAGAGCTTTACATTTTACTGTATGTAGATTATAGTTTGTTTAGAAGAAATCAAGGGAGAATTTCCAGTTAAATATAGTAGACTCCCCATTATCATCTCGGCTGGAAATCCCACTAAAATGAGAGTAAAGGAATAATATAGGTATAAACCCATGAAGACAAAGAGACTAGGAGAGAAGACATCAAGGACAAAAGAGTTCATCCTATTTTTCAAGATGGAAAGTGGACAGAGGGTTGGGAATTGCCAAGTAGAGCTGAACAAGCTCCAACTGAAGTGCTGGCAGAAAGTGGCATTCCGGGAGAGCTGGCTCATTCATCCTTCCGTATCCTGGGAGCCTCAGGCCATTTCTAGGCAGAGACTGGAGATTTATTCTCCAGACTCTGGGACCTGGAACGCTGTGGAGGAGCAAGTCGCATTTGAGCATAGAATGCTGTGGAGGAGCAAGTCTCATTTGAGCATAGAGAGCTTTGGAGCACCTCAAGCTTAAACATAAATGCATTCGCGGAACACCTCTACCATGTAAGAAAGAAACCAAAGGAATAATTGGGAAAAAGAATGCAGAGGAAACAGAGACAAGGTGAGGAGCTGAATAAAATATTTAAACAAAAATTACAACTAACATTTTTAGGGAGAAAAGAGAAGATATTACACTCATAAGAAAAAGATGTTGTGAAAAAGAAACAGATAACTAGCAACTGAAAATTAAAAATATGATAGCTGAAATATTTAAAAATCAATAGAAAAATAAGAAGATAAAACTTAGTAAATTTTCCACAAAGGTAAACCAGAACACAAAAGACAAGGACACAAAGGCACAATGTGGGAAGCCCAATCAATATCTAGAGAATAGGAATGCCAGTGAAAATAGAGAAGGAAGAAATCATTGAAGAACCAATACAAGAAAAATTCCCCAAAGACATGAGTTTCTAGATTAGAGGTGTCCACAAAATACCCAGGCCAAAGACTTAAAACACACCTTCACCAAAGCACATAATTGTGAGACTTCTGCACACCTGGGATAAAGAGAATATTCTAAAAGCTTTTAGAGGAAAAAAAAACCATTTGCATACAAAGAACTAAAAATTAGAATGGGACTCATCCTCTCAGCAGCTTTCTGTAAGCTAAATGCAATGAAACAACGCCTTCAAAATTCTGAGCAAATGTGTTTTATTTATTTATTTTTCAATTTTATTTTATTAGTTTCAAGTATACAGTACATCGGTTAGACATTTATATAGTTTGTAAAATGACTCCCCTAATTGTTCCTTCTCTCCTCTGGTTTTCCACCTAGCCATTACATTAATGCTAACTATAGTCCCTATGCCATGCTCCCCATCTCCGTGACCATCTATCAACTACTAATGTGTATTTCTTTAACCCTTCGCCTCACTCTCCCAGACCCCTAACCACCTCCTCTCAGGCTGTCACCAAATTGTCCTCTATATTTTTAAGTCTGTTTTTGATTATTCTTTTTGCTCCTCAGATTCCACATATAAGTGAAATCATAGATATCTATCTTCCTCTATCCCACTTATTTCACTCAGCATAATAACCTCTAGGTCCATCCATGTTGTTGCAAATGGTAGGATTTCATTTTTTTTTAATGGCTGAGTAATATTTCATTGTATATATGAACCATAACTTCTTTATCCAATCATCAGTTAATTGGCATTCAGTTTGCTTCCATATCTTGGCTATTATAATTTGTACTGCCATGAACATAGGGGTACCTAGATCTTTACAAATTATTGTTTTGGTTTTCTTTGGATAAATACCCAGAAGTGCAATTGCTGAGTCAAAAAGTAGATTAATTTTTAATTTTTTGAGAAACCTCCAGACTGTTTTCTACAGTGGCTGTACCAATTTGCAATCCCACCAACAGAGTATAAGAGTTCCCTTTTCTCCACATTTTCACCAACACTTGTCCTTTGATTTATTGATGATAGCCATTCTGACAGGTGTGAGGCGATATCTCATTGTGGTTTTAATTTGCATTTCTCTGATGATTAGTGACCTTGAGCATTGAGCAAAGGTGTTTCAACCCAGAATTTGATACCCACCAACAGTGTCTGAGAGAACAGACATTTTCAAACATTTCAAAACATATACCTTCTGTGCATCCATTGTTAGGAAACTACTAGAGGATAAGCCACAGCTCAAGTGAGTGAAACAAGAAAAAAGATAAAGGATTCAGGAAACTAAGAATACAGGGAAGCAAGGAAAGGAAGCCCCACTACAATATATTTACAGTAGATCTAAGAAGAAACCCATCTTGGCTGGAGCAGGGCAGAGGCCTTAGGAAGTAGGTAGGGCAGTGAGTGGGGGGAAGTCAATGGCTGATATGCTTCATCAGTTGGCGGGGGGGAGGAACTAAAAAAAGGCACATGACTAATCTGATAGGAAAAAAAATGTATGTTTAAGTATATATACAACTGTACAAGTATGTTAACGTATACAGAAAACTACGCAAGGGGGAAAGCATAATTTTTAAATGCCCAAGAAAAAAGGAACAATGTAGACACTAAATGTTGACTTAATTAAAAACTCACAATAGAATGTGAGAATATGGGCAGAAAGGTGAAATTACTATGAAAGAGCAAAATCCTCACCTACCACAATAGGCAGTGAATAGATTCTTCCTGAAATGGACAAATCAAGGAAAGCAACAGGAGCATACTAGATAAAATATGGATAGATAGAAGAAACTGTTAAAGGAGTTTAAAATAGTTGTTTTGAAGGCCTGAGTCTAGGGAGAGGAATTAAGTCAAGAAACTATAGTAGAAGTCTTTTAGTATTATTGAATTTTTTAATTATGTAAATATAAAATACACATTATTTTTTAATTCTCCAAAAAAGAGAGGTGGGTTCTTTTGATAATTTGGGAGTAAAATTTCATTCTGTTCTCTACTTTTATTAAATTATTCTCTTCGTTGGTAACTGAAAACAAGAAGCTATATTGTTCTTCCTTAAATATTAGGTTGGGCCAATCTGGTATGATTTGTACGAATTTGCAATTATAAACATGTGTGTAAAAGAAATTCATATTTCCTAATTTTCTTAAGTCTGATTCCAAATCCCTGTATGTCTTGACATTCAATCTCAATCATTATTGAGCTTCCTTATCCACTACTTCATGGTTATGCAAAGGTCCTGGGGTAAAGTATTCCAGGAAACTCTTTCAGTCTTTAGTTCATACTGGCTTTCCAGAGATGCCTGTCGTCTCAATCCATGTGTTCCCATGAAGCTGAGCAACCTGGTGGCTCCCATGCAATGTGGAGGCCTGGGGTCTTGAGTTGAATGGGAACGCTCATCTGCTTAGGGCTAGCTATTTCGCATTGAGGTCAAGCCACCTCTCTGGAGCACAGATACCTGCCAGTGGTAGAAGCCACAGGTCTCCATCCCCTCTTGCCTTGAGGAATCACTCCAGCTCCCCAGTCTTCCCCAGTTTCCCCTCTATATCAAGCCATCTAGCAAAATCTGCCTGAATAGCTGCAGCTACAGCTTTCAGGAAAGATTGAAAAGAATTTGTCTTCAAGCTGCTTCTGCTTTCAACACTTCAAGCCCTCCCTGGGCCAGGACTACCAAAGAGCCTGACTACCTTGGAATGAGATGAGGGAAGAATACAGGGAACCATATACAAATTCCTGTCTCAAACCACTCACTCTGTCCTCTTGATCCAGAAACCTTCAGGAAGGTCAGTTACCAGGATATTTGCACAACAGTTCCCAAGACATTTCTATCAAATATGGGAGACCAAAGACCATAGAATGATCACTAAGTCAGGGGAGTCCCATTCAGCCAAGAGCTGAGAGAATTTTGAAATGGGAGAGGGAGGAGATGTTGGAATGGTTCCCACTTCAAATAGGTCCCACTTTCTCTCTTTCCAGCTTTGGCGTTTCATCTTAAATTTGGTCAGTCTCTCCTCAGCATCTTAATCTGGAAGCATCTACAAACTATGGTGCATGCATTAAAAAGCTGAGTGGCACTGATAGGACTGGGGACTGAAATTAGACACCAGTAGAGTCCCTGAAGCTATAAACAGAACCTGCCACCTCAGATCTACTCTCAGGCGCTGCTCCTAGTACCAACTCAGCCCTCTGACCAAATAGTTTTCTTCTCTCAGCCACACCTGAGCAGAACCTTGGAGAGAACCCACAAAGGCAGTTCTGTGTCATGACAAACTGGTTTTTCATTCTGTTCACTACCTTAAAGTGGTATTTCATACTTTTAAAAATAACCTAGAAAAAAAAAAAAACAGGATTTTTGGCAAACTACTCAAAGAGTTAATGGCATTACCTAGTCATGTTTAAGAACATCCAGCCTCAGGAGGGGAAAAGAGACACCACCTGGAGTAAGGTAATTCCCACTTTCCTGAAGTGGGAGTCACTCTTTGCTCTCACAGCTCTGGGCACTGCTTTAAGGCTCACCTTTTCACACACACACACAAAAAAAAGATAATAATTTCTAAGCCCTTTTACCCAGCATAGAGTATTATCTAATATCATTGGTTGGGAAGGAATATGTCTAAGCATCTCACCCCTGACAAACAAAGGAAGTACCCACATAATGCAGGGTACTTGGAAGCTTTTAACAAAGGATCTATTAAAACTTGCTTACCACCTTTCAATCCTTAGCTTTAAGAAAAAGAATCCTCAACAAATAAGTAGAAGTTTTCTGAAATATTAACACATTCTTGGTATTAGCTTTAAAAATAAGTAAGATTATAAAGGTTTAAGTGACTAAAGTTAGGTATTGGCTTTGAAGTAATTAGGCATTGACTTTTAAAATAAATCAAAATTTTAGGCAGTAGCTATAACATGATCACTTTTGAACACTAGTATCTCATTCCATACCATTCACAGGCTGAAGGCTGTGGCTTTCAGCTAAAGGACTGCAAGGCCAACTGGACAGGTGGACGAACCTACCCACTAAGTATTGACAAATGGCTCACTGCTGACACCTGGTGGCAGACAGCAGGCAGCCAGGACCAAGTCCAGAGCAGGCAACCCCGAACCTAACTTGCCACTTGGCCTTCTAGTCTGTGGAACGAAAATTGGCTAAAACAGCAGGAGAGATACTTTTTTAGAAAAAGAGCTGCTTTATGAGACCTACAGGTTAACGGCCAGGGATTCATCAGAACCAATAAAAAAGTGTGGGCAGGTATCCAGGAAAGTCAAACTGCAAAACCTACCTGTGCAAGACCTTTCTTCCCAAAGATGATATTTGCTTCAACATCCTCCATATACGCTATCCACTTCTGTATCCATCCTACCATCCCCACCCCCACTCCTGTTTTATGCAAGTTAGTTCAGAGAATAGAAAAAGGGTTGGCCTTATTGTTACACAAAGGAAATTTCAATCATTCTGCTGTTGTTCATTAACTCGGTCCTAATTTGGGAACAATTCCACCCAGAAGAAAGGGGACATGTATAAGAAACATCTGCCAGGTAATGTGCTAAGGGTTAGTTGCATCCAAGGGCAAGGCCCCTCTGGAAAGGGAATGGAAAAGAAGAATTCTTAAAGAAAGAAAAATGAGTCCTTCCCTTGATCCCAAGAACATTGCTGGGATGTGTAGCTGGAGCTGACAGGTCAAGGAGAGAGAACTGGCAGGCAGCAGAAAATACCTGTCTTGGAGGAAAAGACTTGGTTCCACTGTTCAATGTTTGATGTGGGATAACTCCTTATTCTGTGTCTGAATTGTCCCTCTGTATAATAGGATGTGGTCTTCTTTGTGAAATAGCAACGTGACAGTTCTTCCCCAAATAGTGTATGTGACAGGTACTGAGATAAGTCCTCTTAACAAAGACTCAGAGCAATTCTGTGAGGTTAGTGTTATTGTCCCCATTTAACAGGAGAAGAAAACTGAGACTCAGGCTGAGTGGCTTCCCCAAGGTCACACTACTAAGTTAGTGACAGCATCTGCATTCTTCCAACACAGAGAAGCCACAGGTCTCCATCCCCTCTTGCCTTGAGGAATCACTCCAGCTCCCCAGTCTTCCCCAGTTTCCCCTCTATATCAAGCCATCTAGCAAAATCTGCCTGAATAGCTGCAGCTACAGCTTTCAGGAAAGATTGAAAAGAATTTGTCTTCAAGCTGCTTCTGCTTTCAACACTTCAAGCCCTCCCTGGGCCAGGACTACCAAAGAGCCTGACTACCTTGGAATGAGATGAGGGAAGAATACAGGGAACCATATACAAATTCCTGTCTCAAACCACTCACTCTGTCCTCTTGATCCAGAAACCCTCAGGAAGGTCAGTTACCAGGATATTTGCACAACAGTTCCCAAGACATTTCTATCAAATATGGGAGACCAAAGACCATAGAATGATCACTAAGTCAGGGGAGTCCCATTCAGCCAAGAGCTGAGAGAATTTTGAAATGGGAGAGGGAGGAGATGTTGGAATGGTTCCCACTTCAAATAGGTCCCACTTTCTCTCTTTCCAGCTTTGGCGTTTCATCTTAAATTTGGTCAGTCTCTCCTCAGCATCTTAATCTGGAAGCATCTACAAACTATGGTGCATGCATTAAAAAGCTGAGTGGCACTGATAGGACTGGGGACTGAAATTAGACACCAGTAGAGTCCCTGAAGCTATAAACAGAACCTGCCACCTCAGATCTACTCTCAGGCGCTGCTCCTAGTACCAACTCAGCCCTCTGACCAAATAGTTTTCTTCTCTCAGCCACACCTGAGCAGAACCTTGGAGAGAACCCACAAAGGCAGTTCTGTGTCATGACAAACTGGTTTTTCATTCTGTTCACTACCTTAAAGTGGTATTTCATACTTTTAAAAATAACCTAGAAAAAAAAAAACAGGATTTTTGGCAAACTACTCAAAGAGTTAATGGCATTACCTAGTCATGTTTAAGAACATCCAGCCTCAGGAGGGGAAAAGAGACACCACCTGGAGTAAGGTAATTCCCACTTTCCTGAAGTGGGAGTCACTCTTTGCTCTCACAGCTCTGGGCACTGCTTTAAGGCTCACCTTTTCACACACACACACAAAAAAAAGATAATAATTTCTAAGCCCTTTTACCCAGCATAGAGTATTATCTAATATCATTGGTTGGGAAGGAATATGTCTAAGCATCTCACCCCTGACAAACAAAGGAAGTACCCACATAATGCAGGGTACTTGGAAGCTTTTAACAAAGGATCTATTAAAACTTGCTTACCACCTTTCAATCCTTAGCTTTAAGAAAAAGAATCCTCAACAAATAAGTAGAAGTTTTCTGAAATATTAACACATTCTTGGTATTAGCTTTAAAAATAAGTAAGATTATAAAGGTTTAAGTGACTAAAGTTAGGTATTGGCTTTGAAGTAATTAGGCATTGACTTTTAAAATAAATCAAAATTTTAGGCAGTAGCTATAACATGATCACTTTTGAACACTAGTATCTCATTCCATACCATTCACAGGCTGAAGGCTGTGGCTTTCAGCTAAAGGACTGCAAGGCCAACTGGACAGGTGGACGAACCTACCCACTAAGTATTGACAAATGGCTCACTGCTGACACCTGGTGGCAGACAGCAGGCAGCCAGGACCAAGTCCAGAGCAGGCAACCCCGAACCTAACTTGCCACTTGGCCTTCTAGTCTGTGGAACGAAAATTGGCTAAAACAGCAGGAGAGATACTTTTTTAGAAAAAGAGCTGCTTTATGAGACCTACAGGTTAACGGCCAGGGATTCATCAGAACCAATAAAAAAGTGTGGGCAGGTATCCAGGAAAGTCAAACTGCAAAACCTACCTGTGCAAGACCTTTCTTCCCAAAGATGATATTTGCTTCAACATCCTCCATATACGCTATCCACTTCTGTATCCATCCTACCATCCCCACCCCCACTCCTGTTTTATGCAAGTTAGTTCAGAGAATAGAAAAAGGGTTGGCCTTATTGTTACACAAAGGAAATTTCAATCATTCTGCTGTTGTTCATTAACTCGGTCCTAATTTGGGAACAATTCCACCCAGAAGAAAGGGGACATGTATAAGAAACATCTGCCAGGTAATGTGCTAAGGGTTAGTTGCATCCAAGGGCAAGGCCCCTCTGGAAAGGGAATGGAAAAGAAGAATTCTTAAAGAAAGAAAAATGAGTCCTTCCCTTGATCCCAAGAACATTGCTGGGATGTGTAGCTGGAGCTGACAGGTCAAGGAGAGAGAACTGGCAGGCAGCAGAAAATACCTGTCTTGGAGGAAAAGACTTGGTTCCACTGTTCAATGTTTGATGTGGGATAACTCCTTATTCTGTGTCTGAATTGTCCCTCTGTATAATAGGATGTGGTCTTCTTTGTGAAATAGCAACGTGACAGTTCTTCCCCAAATAGTGTATGTGACAGGTACTGAGATAAGTCCTCTTAACAAAGACTCAGAGCAATTCTGTGAGGTTAGTGTTATTGTCCCCATTTAACAGGAGAAGAAAACTGAGACTCAGGCTGAGTGGCTTCCCCAAGGTCACACTACTAAGTTAGTGACAGCATCTGCATTCTTCCAACACAGGGCTGTGTGACTTCAAAGTCAATGCTCTTTCCTCTTCACGCTTGCCTAAAGTAAACACTGAAAGACAAATAATTCCAAAACATGTGAAAGTACACCATTTGCCTTTTTTAATTTGTATAATTTTAAATGTCACCACAAGTTCACTTCTAGGTCACTTTTAAAACAGGCAACTTTGCTTTAAGGCAAATGAGAAAAAAAATCCTGCTGTAATTTGTATAGTTGTAGAATCCACTGTTCAGTCTTCTACTCAGCTTTCCAGGGACAGTTCATACAGAACAAATAACAATCTAGGACATTATCTTGCGTATTGTGAATTACCACCACAGCATATTATCTGGCTGGTAAAAAAAAAAGCTGTCATAGGAGGTGCAGGATCGCCCCCAGGCATACACAGGAGCTGCATGGCAGAAAAGAACTGTCAGCTACATGAATATGCAGGTGCCATGGTAACCAGATTCAGACCAATAACAACAAGCAAATGGTTAACAAGATTCTTAATCTCATTTCCTCGATTTTATGTGAAACACATATGCATTCAGGACTCCTGATCAACTATTCCAGAGCCCAGTCTATATCAGTGTATAAATCTGAATGACTATTTCAAGTGAAGAAGCTTCTAGAATTTATCCAATCTACACGGGTCTACTTTGCTATGAGATGAACTTCAAGAATCTGTAAAGTTTTGCTTTAAAATCCAAATACAATCTTAAAGTCATTCATTCAAGAAATATTTATGCTGGCCTTTTAAGTGCCAAGCAGAGTTCTATATACTGGGGACATTCTAATAGCAGGAGACAGATCAGAAAAAGATTTTCTTTTTTTAAAGTAGAGTTAGAAGGACAAAGAGTGCTGCAGGGAGCAGGCATTTGCTATTTTATATAGGAATAGCAGGAAAGTCTTCTTTAATGGCATTTGAGCAGACATTTGACAGAAATGAGAAGACAACCCACAAAAATAACTGGAAGAAAAGATGTTCAAGCAGAGGAAAGAGTAAGTGAAAAGGCCCTGAGGTGTAAGTATGTGGCATGGACCAAGAAGAGAACCAAAACCAAGGTGGCTATTGCAGAGTGAGAGTATATGCTAGATGAGGTCATGGAAGTGGGAGGGGCTGATCACAGAAGACCTGACAAGCAAGCCTCAGCCGGAAACTGGCTTTTTCTCTGAGTGAAAGTATTAAGCTGAAGCTTCAAAGGATATGACTTGTATTCTAGAAGCATTACTTTGACTGTTGGTAGAGAACTGTAGTAGGGTAGGAATGGGAGCAGAAAGCCCAGTTAGAAGGCAACTGCAATAATCCAGATGACGGATGGTGGTGCCTTGGACCAAGTGGTAATAGTGAAAAAGTTTAGACTATGGTGGACAATGGACATACTTGGAAGGTGGAGCCAACAGACTTGGCTGATGGACTTGATGTTGGGTATAGGAGGAAAAAGAGAAATGATCATAAGTTTTTTGGCCTGAAGAAGTAGACAATTAGAGTTCTTTCCTTTGGTGGAGAAGACTGAGAGGGGACGAGGTTTATGAAAAAACTGTTTCTGACATGTGGAAGTCTGAGATATTGGTTGATTCTTATTACCACCTTAATGGAGATGTAGAGTAGCCAGTTAGATGAATAAATGATTGATTCGTGGGAGAAATCTGGGCTAGGTATAAAATTGGGAGTCTGTAGCATCTAGTTGTCATTTAAAGTTATGAGTGCATGAGGTCATGAAGGGAGTAGATGTAATCAGAAAGGCAGAGGGCTGAGCCCTGGGCAGCCCATAATTGAAAGCTTAAGATGAGGGAGAGAAAAAAAATGGCGTAGATGATAGAGGCTCTGTTCATCCCTCTGGCGACCAAATCAAAGTTGTGACTGAAACAATGAGCAAGCAGCAAGGAAAAATCGCCTGGGATCTAGATGAACAAGCCATAAAACTAGGGAGAAATCCCAAAATCACCCTGCAACGGCAGAAAGTAGGATGGATTGAGGATGTGGGTCTGCCCGGTCTCAAAGGGCAGCTGAGTGAGACGGAGGCTGCAGCAGTGGCAGCGAAAGACTCTACTTAAAGGGGCCACTTCTGAGAGCAGATTTTCAAGGTGACAGATCTGCTTGCTCTGAGCACCAGCGCCAATTCGGCTGTGCGAAGTGGGCACCTGGAACTTACAGGGAGACATTGTTGGAGTGAGGGCCTTGGCGAGACTCGCTCTATACAGAAGTGCCGGCAGTATCCATTGTTCCCTGTTGAACCCTCCCCATCCCAGCGTGCAGACACAGCGCCGCCATAGCCTAGACATCATCAAACTGGATAACAGAGGTTGCTTTTCCCAGACAATTCCCTAAAACCCTGCCTCCTCCAACTTGTGGCCCCACCCAGGTGTATCCTCAGTGAGTTAGGTGCTCCTTGCTGAGCAGCACCTAGACTCACACTGAAAGCAGCTGGCCTCGGTTTCTGGTGTGGCCTTTTGAGGCAACCATAAGCACAGCATCTATGGATTGCTTGCTGAATCTTAACAGATGGCCCCGGAGGGACACCGGCTGGGACTAAATTTGGCCTGTACCACTGGACACCTACTTCACAAAGCCGCACTAAGAAGACTGGGAGACTTAAAAGCTTTGCTTAGTACATAGAAACAGACACGGAAAGGCAGCCAAAATGGGAAGACAAAGAAGCAGAAACCATATGAGAGAAGAGAACAGAACAGAGATCCAGATATAATGGAGTCAAGTAACCTAACAGATGCAGAGTTCAAAACACTGGTTATAAAGATGCGCAATGATCTATTGGGAAGTGTAAATAAACTCAGTGAGAACTTCAACAAAGAGATAAAATGCATAAAAATGGAAATGGAAATTATAAAAGGGAACCAGTCTGAAATGAAGAACACATTATCTGAGATAAGAAGTATAGTAAATGGAATAAACAAAGGAATACACAAAGTGAATAAAGAAAAGGATAAAATGACCTATCTAGAGGACGGGAAAGCCAAGGACATTCAATCAGAATAGCAAGAGATAATTTAAGGAGCATTTGGACACTATTAAGGGTCTAAATATCTGTCTGATCGTCATACCTAAAGAAAATCAAGATGTTGAATAGCTGTCTGAAGAAATAATGATGGAAAACTTCCCTAACCTGGTGAAGGAAATAGACATAAAACTCAAGGAAGCTCAAAGAATCCCCAAAACCAGGGATCCAAAGAGGCCCACACCAAGACACATCATAATTAAAATACTAAAGTTTAAATACAAAGAAAGAATATTAAAAGCAACAAGAGAAAAACAGATAGTTACCTATAAGAGAACACCCATAAGACTGGCAGCTGATTTCTCAAAAGAAACTATGCAAGACAGAAGGGCTTGGAAAAAAATATTAGACAGGATGAAGGCCCAGGATCTACAACCAGGGATACTTTATCCAGCAAAGCTATCATTTAGAGTTGAAGAACAGATAAAGAGCTTCCCAGACAAAAAATAAGCTAAAGGAATTTATCACCACCAAGCCATTATTACAGGAAATGTTGGAGGGACTTCTTTAAGAAGAAAAAACATGTATCAAAAATAGGAATAAAGAATGGTAACAACTACATTCCTATCAATAAGTACCTTAAATGGAAGTACCTACCTTCCTATCAATAAGTACCTTAAATGGAAAAGAATTAAGTGCTCCAACCAAAAGAGAGAGTGGCTGAAAGGATAAGGAAACAAGACCCCTACACATGCTGCCTACAAGAGACTCACTTCAGATTAAAAGACACACACAGACTAAAAGGAAGGGGATGGAAAAAGATACTGCTTTGATAGACCTAAAAGGTATTTAAGTCAGACAGAGAAAAATAAACACTATATGATTTCACTTATATGTGGAATCTAAGGAATAAAAAGAACAAACTAATCAAAAACAGACTCACAAATATAGTGGACAATTAGTGATGGACACAGGGGAGGGGTTTTGGGGGACTGGAAGAATGGGGTGAGGGTTAAAGAAGTACAAATTAGTAGCTGATAGATGGTCATGGGGATGGAGAGCATGGCATAGGGAATGTAGTTAGCATTAACACACTGGCTAGATGGAGGGTCTGGGGAGGGAGGGAGCAATTAGGGGGATTGTTTTATGAACTATATAGATGTCTAACCAATGTACGGTATACTTGAAACTAATTAAAATAAATAAAAAATTTTTAAAAAAGAAAACAAGCTTAAGATGAGGAAGAACTAGCAAAGGAAATGAGGACGAGCAACCAGTGGGGCACGAGGAACTCAAACAAAGAAAATATTTGCAAGAAGGAAGGTGTCGACTGGTTCTCTGTGTCAAATGTTTCTGGTAGGTTAAATAACTTGAAGACAGAGAATCATATTTCTTTGGCAACATAGGAACTATTAGTGACCTTGACCAGTACTATTTTTAGTAAAGAGATAGGGACAGACGCCCAACTGGAGAGTTCAAGAGAAAATGAGAGGAAAGAAAGTAGAAAAAAAGAGAGTGTAGAAAACTCTGTTAAAGAATTTTGCTGTAAAGGGAAAATGGGATAACTGTTGTAGGAGGGTCAAGATGGGAGACTTCGTAGCATGTTTATATGCTGATGGGAATGATCCAGTGGATAGGGGAGATGTGATGATGCCAGAAAGAGAAAAAGTGCTGCAGTGGAGTTCATGAGTATTCAAGAGGCAGTGGGATGGATGCACAAGTACAGACTTAGAAAGGAGTGCTACTAGTCACTACCATCACAAGGAGGAGACATGGTAGTGGAGCAAGAGCAAGCTATCTTCTGATGGCTTCTATTTTCTCAGTGAAATGGGAAACAAAAATGGTGGCTCTGAGTGAGGAGGAGAGGAGGGCTTAGGATTGAGGGCCAAGGAGAACCTGGGAGAGAGAAGAAACTAGGTGGAAAGTGTGGAGCCACAGGGCAGCGTTAGAAACTTACTGGAGCTTATAGACAAGAACTAAAGCTTTTTCAGTCAATGTGTCATCTACAGCTATTCCAGGCCAGGCGCAGAGAAGGTAAAATGGAATCAAACTCAGCTGGCAAGGAAAGTGAGAGTCTGTATAGAGGAATGATGGTGGAGGACCAGAGAATCTCAACTAGGCTCAAGGGACAGTGAAAAGATGGTAGAGTCAATGGACTGTAGGTCTGATGAGGTTGAAGAACTGCTGGAGGGGGCAACAGAGAGATATGGAAATACAGAAGGTAGTGGTTGAAGAATGGGAGGTACAATATTGAGATTATGTTGGGGAATAGAGTATGGTTACTGATGATGACTGACTAGGAAGTGACTGTGGGTGTAGGTGGCTGAGAGAATAGATGCTAAGAATATTGCAGTAAAGCTGATCAATGACCTGAGAGGCCCCACGGCACTGGAAGCCTTGTCTATACTGAACAAGGACAGGAGTATTACTGGAGAGAGTTACTATGAGCCAGGAGCAAGGGGGAGTGACACAGTGTCTTGCTGGTGTCTGGGACAAGTGGGGAGGTGGGCAATGTATAGTGTGATGGCATAAGGTGAAAACATGAGTTATAGGCATAAGGAAGGGGCAATGACCAGAAAATTAAGTGAGATTTGGGGATTTTGCCTAACAGAATTTAACGGGGGAAGAATTGATCCTGATTTTCCGGCTCTCATTTTTCACCATGTGAGAAGCGGTGGAAAGAAGCCCTCAGGATCCTCATCCTTACCTCTTGCCTTAGTCCAGTTAAAGACTCAAAGTTTTTACAGGATTCTCGTCACTGCTTCGACCACAAGAATATCATTGTTGGTGGCGGCATTCTTCCTGTCTTGCACTTAATAGTAATGAGGCTAAAACCAAAAGCTTGAGTCTCTAAGGTAGCATTCCCAAAACAGTCTGCCTTCACTTATTTCAAGAGCAGTATGACATCATCTGGGACCTGAAATGGATTTTCTCCATCTTAAATCTCGCTGCCGTTGAATGACATTATTTACTGAATACTCAGGGGAAGTGCCAGAAGCACAGAACAGAGTAGGGTCACTGTTCTCGAAAAAACCACATTGTAGAGCAGCATGACACATATCCTGTATGTTTCTTTTAAATCATTATACGTTATATAATCGTCTCACTAATGATCAAAAAATAAATCTCCGCAGGCCATTATCCAAAGTCAACGTTAGTATTATAACCCAAAAGGCACACTGGGGATGGGGGAAGTGGTCTCAGGTCTGCTTAATTTATTCAAATACATCTCCTTTGACGGAAAGAAATGACAAGCTGCTCTCTCCTCCGCTAAGTCCTCACCTCCCATAAATGATGAAAGTGCTGAGTCTAAGGTCAATAGTGGAAATAAGTTTTATGCTGTGGGATCAACATAAGTACTTTCCCAGCCTGCAGAGATCCAAGACCCATCGTCTTGGTGGTAGAGTTCAAATTATTAACCTCAAACCAATTAACTATTCCGCTTACTTCAATTACCTTTGCTAATCTAATTAATCATGAGAGTTTTTAAAGACTAAAATGAAGGGAAACGGCCAGTTACCAATAATCAGAGCCCTTCCCCTAACATACACGTATGTGCACACAATGAAAAAAAGATGACAAGAGTCCAGATCCTCGGACACTGTCATACTTGGACTTCCCGGCCCACTAGAGATGTGGTTAAGTGATGTCGGATACCCCCTTCTCCCTCGCCTGTGCAGGAAATGGGAAAGCCTCACTCTACCCTCCCCTCCTCTCCTTGGCAATTAGCGGCACTTTTCCAAGGGAGCCCAGGCCAGGCCACTTCACTGGGTGTCACAAATAGGCAGGAGCATCATCACCTCTCTTGCATGTATCTGGAAGAGGAAAAGGGGAATACAACACCTTTGCTGTGGCAAAAAGCTCTTCAAACACATAAAAACTAGACTTGGATACTTAGCAGGGCCAAGATGCCCCTTTGGCACAAAAAGAGAAAGTAAATTCCCTTCAACTAAGAATGACAAAAATGCATGTAGCAGAGGTGCCAACCACAAAAACGAGACACTGTCTCTTGGCCCATGGTTGACAGCCTTCCTACCATGTTTCTCCAAGTGCCTGACACCCTTGTTTTCAGAGTGGCAGAATGTGGAGTTTGAAGCCAGAAGAAACCTGCTCTTTTAGATTTTAGGCCTTGGGCAAGTGGCTTAATATCTGACAGCCATCTGGGTTCCCGACGCCTAAACAGTTGATACTGCTGCACCACTCATATCAGAAATCACAACATCTAATGAGCACTTACTTCATGCTAGGTGCTGTCTACTAAGTGCCTTGGGGGCAAGTGTCTCACTTCATCCCCAAAACTCTGCAAGGTGGTCATTATCTTCTCTATTTCACAGATGGGCCTACTCAGAGCTCTATTGAACTCGAGGACTTAAATGAGAATATATAAAACATTTGTACTGTCTGGCACATACTGATGATTCAAAAACAAGACTTCTAGACCCTATTCAAGAGAATCATAATGTTTTAAAATAATCAAATGATAAAGCTTTAAAATATATGTTTAAAGGATAAAATAAAATAAAATGTAAGTTTAAATGATATGTGCACAGAAAATAAAAATCTGAAAGTATAAACACCAGCGATGCAAAGGGCTGACCTATAAAGAAGGGAATTTTTACTTTTTTACCTTAGAGTTGATTGCTTTTAACAAGTAAATATTACTTGTATAATTTAACTCACCAAAAAGATCAGAGACATTGAAAAAAATCCTACATGGAATATGCCAAATGTTAACGGCAATTATCTGAGTTTTTTTCCTGCTTCTTTACTAATACAGGTATTAGTTTTTTCTAATTCTTAATGCAAATACATTTTCTTTATAAACATTACACATAAAGCATTTTACCACCTGTACCTCCCAATTCTTGTCCCCTCCCCAGAGGTAATCAATGTTATCAATTTGGTGTATATACTTTGGTCTATGTACATATGAATATACGATGTCTATATTCACATACACATGTATATATGTACATATACATGCACATTATATATTATCATTTTGTGCTTTTTAAAACAAATAACATCACAGTTTACAAATCCCTTTGTAATTTCATTCATCAAGATGTCTCAAAGAACGTCCCATATCAGTAAATAACATGGATGTCCCTCACTGTTTTAAATTAAGCAGTAATCCAGAATATAGATATACCAGTTTATTTATCTACTCTCCTATTGACATCATTTGTTTATAGTGTTTGTCTATTATAAGTAACACTGCAGTGAATTCCCTTTTAAATGCTTCCTTCTGCAGGCATGAGGTTTATTTGGGATGGACTATATGAAGTGAAACTGCTGGGTCAGTAGAATAAGCTCATTTGTTATTTTAATAGATACCACACCAAATTGCTTGCCTAAGTGGCTGTACACAAATTTATACTCCCATTGGCAGTGTAGGCACACATCACTGCCAATATTTACTACCAAAATCCTTTACTTTTTGCCAACTTGATGAATGAAAATGGTACCCTATTGTTGTTTTTAATATGAATTTCCATGAAAAACAGGATGTGCATCATTTTATATGCTTATAAGCCACGTTTCCTTTTTTCTGAATTTCTTTTTATAAAATGTATCTATTTTTCCATCGCATGTTTGTCCTTTTCTCACTGACTTATCATAATTCATATATTCTGAAAACTAATCCTTTGTCTTCTTTATAAGTGCAAGTAGTTTCTCTCATTGTCATTAAATCTTTATGATTTTTTAATCTAGTATTATAGTATTTGCATTTTAACAAAGCCTTCTCCACTCTAAGTTCAGAAATATAATCATATTTTTTTCTAATAAACTCATCTTGTTTTTCATGTTTAGTTATTTAATCCATCTGAAATTTTAGTGAATGGTAGGAAGTAGGACATGATCATTTTTTAACGTCTGGCCAGATGCTAAATATCCTTTTCTTCACTGATTACATATATGACCTTTATTATATACTAAGTTTTCAAACACATTAGTTTCTATACTCCATTGACTTTTTTTGTCTATTTCTGTATCACTACACCAAGCTGTTTTAATTACTTTTAAATATTTCCAAATTAATCTTGGCTATTCTTGCACATTTACTTTTCCATATGAATCTTAAAATCAGTTCCTCAAATTCCAACATAAATCCTTCGGGATTTTGATTGAGGTTGCACTAAATTACAGATTAGATATAAATCTACCTCTTTACAACACCAGAGCTTCCACCTTGAACATATAATCTCAATTTGGGTCTTTTAAATCCTCTAGTGACATTTTTTAATAGCTTTTGTGCACACTTGAAGTTCATTATCAAGCACTCCTGAAGTCTCTTATTAGCTCTCATAACTTCTCAGTTGATTCTCCTGCAATCGTACTGTCAGCAAATGTTTTGTCACCTCCTTCCCAGTATCTGTGGTTTTTCTTACTTTTCTTACTGTATCTGCTACAGTAAAACCTGCAGAACAATTCTGAATAGTCTTGGTGAGAGTAGTCATCTTTGTCCTAGTCATATCCAACAGGTTTGCTTCAACACTTCTCCATTAAGTAGTTTTCTGGGGTAACCTTCGTCAAGTTAAGGGCATTCTGTTCTAAGTTTTTACTCAAGCATGGGGTTGCGTATCATCAATTGCTTTTTTGGCATCTGTTGAGATAAGCATGATCTCTTCCTTAACCTATAGATTCTGTGAATTACATCAATAGATTGTCTATAATTTTGAACCAATTTCCATTCCAGGTAAAAGCCCTTTATAGTCATAATAGATTTCTATTTCTGACTTTAACATCAGTATCTATAAGTGAAAAAAGCCCCTATGTAACTCTCTAATAATAAATACACACCAAAACACAGGATTGTATGTATATATTTTTGGATTATTCATTAAAAAGAAAATATACAGGTAAAGACACGCTTAATTTTTCTTTAAAAGCTTGTATGTAAATTGAATGTTAACAAAATGAACAAATGGACCTTGCATTATCCTGTTGTTCTACTTACTAAATTCCCCTTTTGGGTTAATGCTGTCACCATCAATCCAGTCACTTACTACAGCAAGAATCACTGATGTCTCCACAACTCCTTCTATGCCTTCCCCACCCAGCCATTCACCAAGTACCAAAGACTCCACTTGTCCTTCCACCTCAGACCTCTACTGGGAGGCCATGAGATCGAATAGGCGAGGTCAGGATTTTAAGACAAACCTGGTTCCAATCCCAGTGCACATTACTGCATTGCCTTGGGTAAATTACCTCTCTAGGCTTCAATTTCCTCTTCTATAAACAGGTATGACATCAAGACTTAAGAGTTGTAAAAATTAAATGAGATAATATATGAAGAGTACCTAACACAATGCTGCCATCTAATGCGCAACCAAATGTTCACACTATCTCAAGAAGGTCTCTTTTCCTCTCCTCTTCCACTATTGTGCCCTACCTTGAGGCCTTCCAGTCTTCACCTGGTCTATGACAAGTGTCTTCTAGTCTTTCTGCCATGTGGACACTGCCACAAAAGCTTTCCAAAATATAAATCTAATCATGCAATTTACCTATTAAAATCTTTCTACTGTTTCCCAACTACCTACTAGATAAAGTTCTAACTTTTTAGCATGACTTCTAGGGCCTAGCTCAACCCACCTTCCAATTTTATCTTTTTCCACTCTATTCCAAGTGCTTTACACTCCAGCACACTGAAATGTATACTTTCTATTGAACCTTCAAGCTCTCTCACAGTGCTTTGCCTTTAGATATGTGCTGTTCTCTTTCTTGAAAGCCTTTTCCTTATTTTCTACTAAGCAAAAATTCCTATTCAGTCTACAGCCATGCTACCCTGAACAAGCCTGATCTCGTCTGATCTCGGAAGCTAAGTAGGGTTGGGCCTGGTTAGTACTTGGATGGGAGAACACCTAGGAAGACCAGGTGCTGTAGGCATAACAAATAAAAAAATAAGAGATTGTAAAATGACAAAGTCCTTGCAATCTGTGAGGTCAATCAAGGGTTGCCTCGCCTTAAAAAAAAAAAAAAAAAAAAAAAATATATATATATATATATATATATATATATAAAAATTCCTATTCAATTTTTTAAGACAAAGCTCAACTGGTACTTCTTTTGAAGTAAAAATTAATCCCACACAGAATTAATTACCCCATCATCAATGGTTCACTGCTATTAAAATTACTTGCTTACATATTTTTCCTCACTCATTGAGGCAACTGAATCTTATTTTATTCTTTATTAGATCCCCAGAAGCCTAGATCATTTGTGCATTCAGCGCTTTCTTTAATAAATGAAACGACGAATAAAATTTCTTTTTAAAATAAGGCTCTATTAAATCTTTCAACAAAGCAAAGCATTTTCTGATTATGTTAGCCAGACTTTCAAAGGTGAGTTTTTAAAAAGAATGTGTTTTCTTAAATTGGCCTCTACCTGTACCACAATAAAACCAGTTTTGCCCTGCTGGCAATTTTAAGGGTTCATGGAAAAATTTTAGAGCCAACTAACCTCTCTAGGAGTTCTGATTTGACACCTGCTGGCTGAAAGGCCCCTTTGAAATTACTACCCTTCAGGTGCTGGTGGTCAGCCATTATTAGGAACTGAAAGTATTATTTTGAAAGAATGTGTCTTCCATGACTTAGGCTTGTTCGCAATGAACAATTTTCTTCCAGAAGTGCAAACATCCTGTTACTTCCTCTGTCCAAATAAAAGAATTTCATTCTATTATAGTCTGCTCTTTAAGTCAGGAAACACAACTCAGAAAAAAAAAAATTCGGTAATGTTATCTGTGTAGGCTGAAGTACTAAAAGAAAAGAAGAAATCCTCTTACATCTATGAACTGCCCTAAAACATACATAATTCAATTTCATGTATGGCGGTGTGTATCACCATGAGCAAAAAGATGGCACTGATAATCATGAGAGACTCTTATAATCTCTACTAGCCAAAGACAATCACAGTGGCTCCAATTAGAAATTATGGAAAATATACAAAATAAACAGGATTACCTCAGTCTTATAATATTTTTAAAGAATGCAACATGCAAATCACCAAAATATCCCCTAATTTCAGAAAAACAAATTAGACTAAAGAACCAATATTCCATGATATTTTTAATAACTATTTCTTAATTTTTTTTAAAAAGCAACATTTTCTTATAAATAAATATATTTTACAACAAGAAAGAAAGAAAAATGAGACCTGCAGAGAGAGAAACACCACAGATTTTAACTCAAATAGCAGAGCCTGGGGTTAATTTTTAAAAGTTTATTTGTCAATTTCAAAACCTCACTAGTGGAATAAAGAGCTTAATATAGGTATGCAAAAAGGAAGCCCTCTTGAGGTTTTCACCAGGATGAAATAGGATTAGCTTTATAGTTCTTATAATCTTCTTCACAGAAGAATGCAATTTCAGTTTCATTGGCTGAAAAAAAAAAAACAGAAAATGGAAAAAGTTTTTAATGTAAAATTGGATTTTAAACAAATATGGAAACCCACATTACTTTCATTGAGTGCTTTAAGATGCCCAAAGTGAGAACGATTAGTTATTTGTTTGGTTTCACATTTCACCAAATCAACAAGAAGTATAAACTGTAATTATAAGAATCTATAATTCAAATAATTTGAAAGTAAAAACAAGAATTAACACAAGAATCTGGTTTTCAGGAAATTATTAAATTGCTCGTTTATAGTCCTCTTAACAGTCTTAGAAAGTAACAAACCTTTATTTTTTCAAATTTGCTACTCAATTACTAAAGGAGGAGGAAAAACTCTTTTTCCTCTGAAATTAGCCTGTAGGTATAATAATTTAATACTCAGAGGATCAGTAGAATATTTTACAGATCACTTTACATTCTCTCTCATGACCCATCAAAATATGTGTCTGAAGAAGTTAATTTTTTGCCTGCTTATGATTAATTCATGAGGCTTCAACAATATGCAAAGTGAAAGACACAAATTGGCTTCTACTGCAATACCTTCAAATACCTCTAATTATTCACAGGGGATATGGCACAGCTAAAGGACCCACAAAGGTTCAGAGCAGTCACAATTCTTTCAACCTAGCAGGTCAAGGACTTCGTCTTCTAAAACAATAAGTCAGCAACATTATTAATTCAGACTGGAGACAAATCTGATGGAAAGCCTTCCAATTATTAAACATGCAATTCTTTAAGGTGTTGCGCCAACAAGTTCCACATTCGTTTTTCAAATTAAACCAGAAGTTAATACAGTCTGCTTAGCTTTTACAGAAAGAGCAAAAGGGCCTTCAGAATCTCAACAAGAAAACAGACAAGATTATTTGTAATGAATACTGATCACTCAATTAACATATCCTCTAAAAACAGACAAGCAAAACTCTTCAAGCCAAATAAATAGGATAATAAGGAAGGACGCCAAGGATTACCACTTCATTTACAACTCTCATCTCATCACTAGAATTTGTCACAAAAGAAGGAAATTAAAGACAGCATGACATTTCATTAAAAATGTTTTTGTTTGGTTTAAGAATAACAAATTTAATGTTTTCCAATCATAAGTTATACATGCTCATTACAGAAATGTTGAAAGAAGAAATAAAAGCAGCCATAGTCTCATACCCTCATTCTAGTCCTACTACTTCTAGATTCAATGAAGATTAATCTTGATGAAAATCAGGTTGCAAACTCTCATTACAATAAACGGGGGTGGGGGTGAGCACGCACAGGGGAGGATACAGCAGAGAGAAACTGGGAATCAATGAGGAGTAGTGCATTTAGTTACTGTACAGTTAAAACTGTACCCCCACCCCCCCCAAAAAAGCATTTAAAAGAAAGGGTAAGAGGCTCCACACTTGGAATCAGTAAAACGTTAAAAAGGGGGCTTCAAAAACATCCAATATTCAAAGATAAGATCCTTTGAGATCTATTCTTTATATAAAAAGTTCCCAGGGTTTCCTTTTTGAGGGAAGTCTACCCAAAGGTAGACATAATTTGCAAGTGATTCTAATCATCTTTCTAGTGGAGAATGAGCAAAAGTTCCCTCTTAATAATCACAATGCAAGGTTTTATCTGACGTGCTATTTACATACAGAACTTTACACACTGCTTTTCCCACACAGCACTTCACTCAGTACACGCTAACTGTAATTACAGTTTTCACTTACTGCAGCTGACATTATCTGTACTTCTTGATAAACAAATACATTGTAGAGCTCTGCAGTACAGTAATAACAGGTTTGGAATGAACTGACAAAAAGAAAGGACTGACAAAGCATTTTTGACGTGCAGTTTTTCTTTGGTCTAATTAACTTACAGATCAATCCATTATTTACAGAAAGTATGCTCTCTCATAATACAAGCTTAAAATGAGATCACCTAAGGTAAAGATTTTATTTTCAGGTGAATGCATTTTTTTCAGGCAAACTAGACTGACAAATGAGTTAAATTCAAAACTTCAGGTTGATAAAAAATTTTCACCCTTAACAAACTGGAAAACAATACAAATTAAAAGTCAATTACTCTGAACATTCAAAAGTAATACATAAAATGGATTTTAAACTTTAGTAATGTGGTTCTCAAACAAATAGAATATGTTTTTAAAAATCTGTAAAACTCTGTTGAAAATGTTTGAGAGAAGGATATTATGTACTTATACTGCAAATTTACTTGCCAATTAAAGTGAAAAAGAATTACAAAAGGTTTTCAAGACCTCTAAAGAATCATCCTTTGTACCATTATCCCGTAAATTCTTGCTTCCCAAATTCTATTTTAAATGGCTGGAGAAGAACCCTCAGGAAGTCTACCGTGTGCTAGTCCCCTAGGGCACCTGATTTTAAATTAAATGTGCTGCAGGCGGCAGTGCACTCAGGTGCATAGTGCCTTGGCTTGTGAATCTGAAATGAATGTGCAATCTAAAATTCAATAAGTATATTGCCAGTTCATCCCTTCGTCTTACTATCAAATGAAATCAAGTAAGAACTCTCCAAATACATCTGCAGATCATTTTAATATTGACTTTCAAGTTTAATGAAATGAACACAAGCCAGGACATTCAAACTTTGGTTATAAAATGAATAATTTTATAATGTTTCTAAACAGGTCAGACACACACACACACACACACACACACACACACACACACACCCCTTTAACAGGAAAAATAATGACTTCAAATAAAATAAACCAATTATAAATGTAAAATTTCAAGAAAAATTCAATGCAATATACTTAAACACCTCAACCAACCTATCTCAATAAACCACCTATCAACAAGGGTTTACTGCATAGTTTCTAAATCCCTAGCCTCGTACTAGTCAGCACCAGAATAGTGGAAGGCACAGCAACTGCCATCTGAGAAAAAAAGACATGTATGTAGAGGCTTTGTGGTACAGATAATGATCAGGGCAGACTATAATGTGATAATAATTTCAGATTGTTGGCAAAAAAAAAAAAAAAAAAGATGCAAGAAGGGCAAGGTGTGGTTTCTGCAGCGATTTGAGACCAAAAGGAAAAAGTTTCAACTTCTCTCCTGCTCCAGGAATATATCCTATCCTTCCACAAAATCCTAACCTACAAATCATTTGAAACTCTGCTCACAGCTGAGTTGTATTTCTGTTTTTGCCGAAGGTGGTCAACAATCCTGCAAAGAGTTCCCAACTACTGTGCTTTTTATTTCATATTTGCTCCAAGTGTCTGTTTTGGATCAATTGGCAGAGATGATTTCAAACTAGTGTGAAGAAAACAATTAGTAAAATAAATTTGACCTTTGATAGGACACATGCCTGTGATTTCCATAATGGCAAGGGGAGCGTAAACAGGGAAGAAAAATCTATGGGAGGTTCATTCTGACCCCTTGCTCTGGAATCTCAAATTCCCTGGGGCCCACCATCTTCCTTACCAAGAGACCGGCTATTGATCTGTTAACGATGTTAACAGGAAGAACAGCCACCATTAACATGCTGTCAAAGGAGGAAAGCATGTATGCCCCAGAATACTACTACCCCAAAAAGAATGGGACAGGGATTGAAACCTTGAGGAAACATAACTGCCAACTGCCTCCTAATAAAGAAACGAGAGGCAAGGTATCCTACAATATTAGCTGTACAGATGAGATAGCCAAAAAATGCCAGGCACAAAGACAGGGTCTGGCTGTGAACAGACAAAAGGAGACACATGCAAAATGAAATCAAACCACAGGGAGTTTTGGAACTATTACAGGATCTGGCTTGACATGAACTCTTCCCTCAGATTAATATATGGTTTAGTCTACTGTATCTGGTTTTTAAAATTTTCCAATCAAACACAACCGGCTTTAGAGGAGTTAACCCTGTCACAATTTCTTACCTAAACCAGAGAGGATTCAAAAGGTGTAAACAGTTGTAGAAAGTAGTAAAATAAAAGAGATAAAATATCACCAAAAACAAAAACTTACATGCAAATGTATTGCTTAGGGGAATTAGTCCATAAAACTATAATTGTTAAAAACAAAGTAAAAATCTTTAAATTATAAGTAACAATTCTAGGTAAAGTGGCCTTCTTCCTTCCACAAAGCAAATCTTCTTACTTATATTTTAGCACTAAGTGCACAAAAACTTCCCCCACGTCAGGCAGAATATACAATTGGGATCTGCAATGCAGATAAAAGGCCTGGGTAGGAACTGGAGAAATTCTCTGTGAAAAAAAAAAAAAATCTTCAAACAAGTTTGTTCCCCTAATTTCTCCCCTCACAATCTTTCTTCTTCTTTCATGAATTTTGCAGAAAAGTCATAATGATAAATTTGTTACATTGGCATTATTCCCATGGCAACTGTCTGTGATCGCCGAATGACAGCTCCACAGCAAGATCAAGTGGTAAAAATGGAGAGAGTGAGGACTTGAAATTTTTCTCTTAACCCTCTTAAAAATCTAACCAGACGTGGCACCAAGGGAGAGAAAATTCCCTAGAAAAATCACACACTTCAAGGATCATTTTTACAACTCTACTCCCACTTAGAATTTTTTGTAGCTCTGCAGGGACCACTACCTCCTTCCCCTGTACAACTGTGGCTTGTTCTCCAGAGTACACCAACACTGCTGTAGGTAACAGAGGGGAACGTACAGGAGAGAAAATCATTCCAGCGAGGACAGAAGTCTCCCCTGACCAGGACTGCAGGCCTGCCAGGGCAGCAGGGCAGTGGAAGTTCTTGCACCACCCTGAAACTAGTGAAGGACTCGGGGAAAAGAACCTGATTCTGATTAAAGGCCTATGACCTTAAAGAAGAAACACAAAAAAATGGATTTGAGTCTCACCTTTATAGGTGGTTCATTACGTAGATCTGAAATTAATGACAAACCAACAACTCAATATTTTAATAAATCCAAGACATTTACCAATTGCCTTCTCCAAAATGGTTTCCAAATAAAATAAGTATTTTTGAGGGCCTACACATGTACTCCTCCAGGTTTTCATATATATTCTTTACTCAATCCTTATGCCAGCCTTCTGAAATAGGTTTAATTATTTCTCTTTTGTTTTATAGAAATCAAAATAGAAATTCAGAGAGGCTCACTGGCTTACAGAAGGTTACAAAACAAGCAAAATTCAGAGCCCTTGTTCAAATCAATTTTCTCCAACTCTGGGACTTTATTCTTTAAAATTGGTTCCTTAATTTAGAAGTAAAATATGTAAACTATAGAAAAAAATCTAAATTACAAAAACAGATAATATGGAGAAGAAATAAAAAATCGATTTCTCCCAATGCCACCTCCTGGAAAAACCATTTCTATAAATTTGGCATGTGACCTTTTCTCCATATACATATACAGACATGTAAATATATTGACATTTTTAAACAATAATGGTATCGCACAATATATTCTATTTCCAGTCAATAAATAAAGAGCTCTACGTCAGAGATTCGTAAGCAGAGAAGGTGAGAGAGAACACTGCCATCTTTTAAAAGGCATATCACACCTTCAACAAGAGTCACAGGGCTGGAGGAAGCATGTTCCTGTTGGCTTGGAAATAGATACAACAGCGCGTTAATTTTGAGAAAATCTTATTTGTCAAATTGACCAACAGAAACTCAGAAGTAATATACATTCCCAACAGTAGTATGGACGAGTATCCATTTCCCAATGCTACCACTTCTCTTCATGTCTGCTAGTCTTATAATAACTGCTGGTCCAAGGTCATCCAGACAGTAAGTGGCCAAATCAGGTTATGAATCCAACCAAGCACTCTGGCTCCAGGCTCTAATTCTTAACCACTAAACTAACAGAATACATACAACAGTGTCTATTTTCATGTGCATTTTTCTCATGACTAATAAGGCTGAACTGTTTTTCATATGTTAGCTATTTCTTCTGTCAGTGGAATTTCTTATTTATCTTTTTCATACTAATTATAAGAGCTTTTTATAAAGTCAGGCTAATAATTTTTTATTTGTCATATATGCTGCAAATACTTTTTTATAGTTTGTTGCTTCTTCTTTAACTTTGTTTATATTTTTTATTTCTTATGTGGTCAAATCTATCATCTCTCCCCACTTCATAGCTCTGCCTTCAAGGTCATACTTAGAGACCTCTTCTTCCTCCCCAAGATTATAAACTATTGAGCTACTTTTTAAAAAACTTTTTACATTATAACATTTAAATTATCTAGAATTTATTTTGGAATAAAGACTGACATAAGGATTAAAATTTTTTTCCAAAATGGTTTGGCAATGGGTGAAACATCATTTTCTAGATAATTCATTCTTTCCTCACTTACTAGAGATGTCAAAACCTTATCATATTGTTTTTGGATTTTCTGGTCTTTTAGACCATGGATCTGTCAATTTCTACATCAATACCAGTCTATTATATTCATTATAGCTTTATGCTTTAACAACAAGCAGTGCTGGCTCCTAGGGGCCACATGCCTCAATAACACAGGTGCTACCTACTATAATAATATAATAGCATTTGAAAAAATGCAAAAATAAAAATTTTTTCAGATAACAGCAATCTTATGTATTCATAAGGGAAAAACACTAAATCTAGCAAATAGTATAGACAAAGAAAAGAAGTCTAAGATTTCATAACATGTTATTTAAAATCTTATTTTAACTGGAAGATATGTCAGGAACTCACTTTAGCCTACGTATCACTCAAAAGTGAATTCCTGACATAAGTGACTAAATCAACAGAACACCTGTCAAAAAATGTAAGGCTTCCTAGCATGGACCTCACTTCGAGTACCTCTTAACCAGTACATATAAATAATTATAAAAGTGTGATTTGTATTGTTTCATTAGAGTCACTGACCACCACAAAAGTATGTCAGAGACATAATGCATTTAACTGTTCTTAAAATCTTTACCCCTAGTGCCAGATAATCTTTAGGTATACATATAAGTAGAATTAGAGTGACATCTAATGGTCACAAAATATGTCACAAAGCATTTCTTTAAACTAGAACTATATGCCTTTTCCAGGGTGAAAGGCTAAATTGGGCAATTTTTTCAACTGTACATACTAGGCTTCTATTTGAAATTCCATGACTTGGTTGGCCCTGAGTGATCTGGATGACTCTGAGAAAACATGCTGCATGTTCTACAAACATTTCACTTCATTATTCCACATTAGTTCTACTACCAGGTCCATTTCTCTCAAACCATCGGTTCAAATGATGCTGAAAAGAGTAAGTAGGTTAAGTGAGTAATAACCTGTCAATCACTGAAAATAAACCTCAGAATTCTGAGCACATATTCTGAAGAGAACTACTGGCATTCGAAACATTTGGAGAGCAGATATCCACTGCCCTCAAGTGATCTGAATGTTCATCATGCTCATCTTCCTCCTCTGAATAATTATGAAGTAGTATAAAGAGCACCAAGGGTAGCATTTACTTTGCAGTGAGTTCTCCAAACATAATCAGACAGGTGTCACCAGGCGAGCCAGGAAAGCGGGTGCCCCTCACTCAGCACTGCCCAGCACTCTTTCTCACCGATTCCAGCTGCTTTCAGAGTGCTATCTTCTTTCAATAGGAGTCTGTCATCATCTTCCAAACTTAACACAAGTTCATTTGTCTAATAAGAAAGAAAACATGCATTTTATCAGTACTTATATGTGTTTCAGATTTGGTAAGGTTTCTCGAAGACAGAATTGTTACTCTGGGTCATAGCAATAATCTACGTCATATTCTACTACCATTATTATAAGGAGAGAAGTGGACAGATGGTGACTACCTACGAAGTGCACACACTATGCAAAGCTTTGGAGCTGGAACGGGTTTAAAATTCAGCCTCCACCAATGTCCAGCTGTGTGTTCTCAACAAACTACAAAGTCTCTGTAAATACTCAGTTCCCTCAACTGTAAAAAGGGGGAAAAGAATGCACCTTCTCTATTGCCTTGTGGTTAGAATGAAATGAGATGTAGCATATAAAACCCTCAGCACAGTATCAATAGCATAGCAAGCACTCTCTCTGTTAGCTGTTACTTTACTGTTCTGTTGTTGCTGCCACCGCCGCCAAGCTGTTGCTGTCGCCATCACCACCATCATCGTCATCATCATCATCGTCATCATCATCATCATCTCATCCTCACAATTTTCCAGGAGGAATCGGAGAGGTTAAAATACAGGCCTCAGTTCCTGGTCAGCCATGGAACTGAGGTCCGAGCTCTGATCAGTCTGACTTCTGAGAGAAACAAGTTTACCTCGATGGCCAAAAGTCCACATATCTAAAAACCTTACTCTAGCTAATAAACATTTGATCCCAATACAGTCCTATTAACTGTAAAATTTCTCTGTGCAATTTGGGGTGGCAGTGGATGAGTTCCCTCTACAATATTTACAAATCCAGTTAAACAACATAGGAGAAAATTTTGAGTTCATATCTGCCCCTAAAAAAACCCAAAGAAGTGACATATGGCACCACTCGTCAACCAGAATGCAGCCATGTAGCAAGCAACGTATTCTACTTCTAGAATATGACTGAGAGGGACAGTCAACAGAAAGGTCTCTGAACAGTCAAAAGAGAAGGCCCAGAATCATGTGCCACGGTTCATGCCTTAACTCGCCACAGAGCACAGGGGCTTGACTTTCAGAGCACACAGGTTCAAAGGGAAACAACTTAATTAAAAAGATCATTTTTGAATAGGTAATACATACTCAGGATACAAAGTTCTCTAAGCACATATGGACAGAGTGAAAGTAAGTCTCCTCCCATCCCCTACCCACTAGAAACCTAGCTCTCCTCCGGAAAACTTATACTAATTCCTGTGTATCTTTCCAGACACTGTCTCTGGAGGTGCACATGCAGGCAGAAATGTGCATGTAAACTTTTTTACACAAAAGCAGTACATTAAATGCTGTGTTCTAACACCTTTTTTTCTCTTAAAATATAACTTAAAGTCTTTCAAAATCAGTATCAGAGCTGCTTCAATTTATCAAGGCTGCAGCATATTTTATGGGACACACACACACACACACACAGTGTCTACTGATGGGCACTTGGTTTGTTTCCAATCTCTTCTACCATAAACAAACCTGCAACCAATATCCCTGTACATGTGTCATTTGCATATGTACAAGTTTTATCTGTAAGATAAATTCCTAGAAGTAGTATTGTTGAGTCTTAGAGGACTTGCAATTTTTATTTTGACAAATATTGACAAATTACAGAGAAGTGGTATCAGTTTACATTAACACTACCGATCACTGAGAGAACCTGTTTTCCAGAACCTCCTGACTTTTGTCAGCCAAACAGGTATAAGTTAAGTGCAGTCTTATTTGTATTTATTTTATTGTGGGTAACGCTGTGAATATTTTGTTTTTTAATGAACTTGGAGGATAATTTTTTAAATAAAATCATAGAATATTGTCATCTACTATGAAAATTAGGCTTTTCTATGAGTTAGAAAAATTTCCTCCAGTTTTCATTTGTTCCTTGATTTTTCTCATAGAATTTTTTTAAAAAGGTGCTGAATGTTTCTTAAATAAATTGCTTAATGATATAAATTGTATCAAATTTTATGGTTTCTGAATTTTCTTAACATTTAGAAAAATCTTCACTTTAAGATTACTAGTAAAATTCCATGTTGTCTTCAAGGATTTTTATTAATTTCACTTTTTAAACTTTTAATTATGAAGAATTTCAAACATACAATGTACACAGAGTAGTACAATGAACCCTCCATGTATCCATCACCTGGCTTGAACAAATTATCCACTCATGTTCAATCTATTTCATCTCTGTCCCAATGTATGGGTTTCATTTTCACATTTAAGTCATTAATCCAAAGGATATTTGTTTTGGCATAAAGAAAAGGAGATGGATTCGAGATGTCTACCCAGTTGTCCCAATAACAGTTATTAAATCCTTCATATTTTCTCCATATTTACTATATGGGTAGTAAATGTTAAATGCCATTACTAAATATGAAATACCACATTTACTATAAACTAAGTTCCAATATATATTTAGGTCTATTTTGAGGTTTATAATTTGACTTTAAATTCTATGCTATTGAACATAGCATGTTCGTGTGACAGTACCATACTGTTTTAATTACTATAGTTTCATAATATATCTAATATATGCTAGGGCTAGTCACTCTCATTTCTCTCCTTTTCCTGACTATTCTTCGCTATTTATTTTTTGCATATTAGTCCATATAATCACCTTCTTTAGTTTCTTTAAGGTATCTAGACAGTCTTTTTATTGTGGTGATGGTAAGAAATTTCTGTAGACATCTGCTAATTGTAATGAAGAAAGTCTCTAAATCTAGAAAATTGGGGAAAATAACTTCTGTGAACAACTTAAGATACAGGAGTTATTTGGCTGAGGAAAGAGACTAAGATTATAGCTGGGGTGAAAAACTGACAAGCTGGGCTAGTGAAGCTTACAGGCCCTGCAGATGGGGAATAGAAGATGGGTAATGATAAAAGGTCCAGGAGTTGGATAAAGTACAAGTGAGGACAAGCAGGAGAAGTTTTTCTGAAGTTTTAAAACTGTTTCTGTAAAAAATATTTATCTTTTTCTTTATATAAATTGAAGGGGAAACTTGAAGAATCATCCTCAGGTCTGTACTTAACTAGAATTGTTATGGTTTAAATGAAAGTTTATAAAGCCAGATTCCAGGCACATTCTAAGTAACTTAATTTGTTTTGGGAATTTCTCTTTAAATACATTGTTCACCTAGAAAAATAAGCCCAAATTATACAATTCTAACATGCCAGAAGGGATCATGTATTTTAAATATAAGAAACAATTCTAATATATTTCCAACTGAAGAAGAAAAATTTTCTGATTTTTTTAAATGGCATAATGTTGATTATTTGAATATTATAAACTACGTCTTCATTAGGATATAGGAACAATTTCCTAATTACTCGTTTTAGGAAACATAAGCATATGAACAAGCCCAACAAAGAAAAAATGCAACACCAAATGGAGAATGATATGACACACTCTACCTTTTCAAAGATCACATTTTTAAATTTTATTTTATATTTACATTATATATATACATATATATATTCCCCTCTACAATAAAACCAAGCTTCCTATTCTCCACATTTTAGGGACAAGTTTGTAAACACTCCTGGCCCAGAGAAGAGAAAATGGATGGAGTTTGTGGCCAGACACAGGGGAGAGACGTTCCAGCATCCATATGAAGTGCAGATTCCACACCACAGCCCCAGACACACACGAGAACTATTAAATTTATATACACGAACTTTGCTATAAAAAAATAAAGTTACTGGAAAGAACCAGCCCTGCCAACACCTTGATTTTAGCCCAGTACAACTGATTTGGGACTTCTGGCCTCCAAAACTATATGAGAATAAATGTGTGTTGTTTTAAGCTACAAGAAAAAAATTTTTTAAGTTACTAATTCATAGTCAACAGGCTATGCCATTCCTTTTGTAATCTCTGGTATATATTTATTTGAAAGCTGACTGAATTTATAAAGGGCATCTATGACTAGAGAAGAGAATGAAATTAAGTGAATTCATTAATAAATAGTTCATTCAAAAATTATCATGAAAACACTCCTACGAATGAAGCATTGTGGTAGGTATTGGAGATATGAAGAATAAGATAAGCTCCCTTGTCTTTGAGTAGTTTGTATAATAGAGTAAGATTACTGCTATAATGAGGAGTCAATAAAAAGTCATGGAGATTCAAGAAAAAAGATCACTCTAGTCTATCTGTATAAGAAGTGAACCTTTGATTGTGGCTTCATAAAAAAACATTACTCCAAAAAAGAGAAAATAGAAATGTAAACACACAATACACAGTTCTCTTTGGGCAAGTAAGACAATGTCAGGATTGCAGACCATGCTTTTGTGGAATTAGGTTTGTTCCTGAAAGCCAAAGTCCTGCACTTTCTCTTACACACAGAAAGAGTCGAGTCGGGAAAAGCAGATTATTTTTATTTGGTTTTGGCTCCTTTCTTCTGGTACAGAATTAAGAAAATTAAAGAGACTGGAATGCCAGAATAATAAGTGGCTTCCTTTATATGTAACATGAATTTACCAAGTTTTATGCTTATTTTATGTTAAACATTTGCTTGATATATAACATGTATGGTTTTTTTTAATCGACACTTTTTAAAAGATCTACTACTAACAGGGATATTTTTTCTTTAATGAAAAAGTAAAGCTGTAGATAGGGTACTAACATAATAAAAAATGCTATTTATTATTATGGAAAACATTTTAGAAGCACGTCTTCATTCATTTTTTCATTAAGTCAACCAACACTGATTATCTGCTACACGCCAGATACTACAAATATGAAACGTACCTTTGATTTATGTGCTTGATGAATAATCTTTAATTTATCTGAAAGAAAAAAATATGTTGTCTTTACAAAGATTATTCTAAAACTTCATTTCAAATTATAAATTGAAATGGGCGGGGGAGGTGGCTATGAAATTGAAAAACTTAAGTCCCTACCTTATGACCAGGTTCTCTTAAAAATCTAGTAAACAGTAAAAGAAAAATTACTTTTGTATATCCTTATATATTTTGCATATCACTGTATAAAGATATTTTAAAGCCTTGGTTTTTGACACAACAACTGTGTGCATGCCATAAGCTGAAGTAGACTGAGCACATTTCCCTTAGAATAAAAAACAAGTGAACCACATTATCCTGTTTTTTGGAGTCCCTAAATGCTAGGATTAGCAAATCATATTTTTTTAAATTGTCTTAAATTAAGACAGACACTACCAAAAACATTTCCAAAATATCTACTAATCTCTCTTAATAAATACAGTGACAGGAGGTCAAATGATCACACTGACAAGTTGTTACCACTCTCAGAATTTAAACACTATCAAAAATCACTGGTAATTTGAACAAGGCTGCTAATGCACAAAGAATATCAATATTTGCTTCCTGGTTTTCAAATATTATACAGTCTCACACTGTCTAACCTACTTTTATTCGAACCCTCCTTCAATCCTTAATCTGTTTATCTTGAAATCAAGCTAAACTGTGCTATTCCAATAAGTAATTTCTCCACATTGGGTAAAATTCTAACTCTTCTAGCAATCAATTCTTAATTATATAATAGACATAGCATTCCACAGGTTTAAATTCAGAAACTTTCTCATTCTTCACTCAGTTTTATTTAACCATTTAATTAATATATTACGATTACACACATCTAAAAATTTATTTTTATCAATCACGTTGTTTGATTCAATGAAGAATTCCAACAGGGAAATGAAATGAAATGATCTATTAAAAAAAAGACCTTGATTTAACTATGTTCTAATAATACAGAAGAACAGAGTATCTATCCAGTTAAGAACTAGCACTCTGAATTACTCATTATTTTAAATAGTCAATTTTCAATTATCTATTGCAATTCTTAATGCAAGTTCAGCCTACTCCTAGGACTATATGTATTGTTAAAAAATAAAAAGAAATCTAAGTGAAATATGCACATTAGAAATGTAAATATGCCACAACTGCTAAAAATAAGCTTAAAATATACACAAGAAAATAAAGAAATGTAGCTTTTGGATTATCTATTATTCTGAATTCCTGACTACACACTTTTTTTTCATTACAGATAGTTATCGGTTTATTATTAGAGACAAGTTAGAGAAGCCAGCAGTAATTTTGTTTGTTTGTTGTTCTTATTTTTAAATAAAGGGACCTTGCTTAAAGTTTGTTACAGTCAACCTGCAACACTGGAGTTTGACATTACCAAATATTTATCATGTTCTATATATTTTGCTAATGAGCCTTTAAATTAGAAATATCTTTGTTCTAACAAGTTCTGCAACCCCACAATAAGAAGGCCATATTTTTTAGTAAAAATTAAATGCTTTCAAGAGAAATTTTCACCAGATTTTTCTCTCCAACAGAAATTGGTAAGACTTGGGAAGGGAGTAAGAAAGGATAAATGACAAGCTAGCAAAAGGTGTTGTATTAATGTTCCTTTCTTTGTTAAATAATCTTTCATTTGTTTTTACTTCTGTAAAAACCTCCATTATAAACAGAAACAACACCTGTGGGTATTGTTTCCTTAATGCAAATTCCTTGAGGAAGGTAACCTCACAAAAACAAAAGTAATATCTTTTATTTGTGGAGTATTTAATGTATTTGCAGGTGCATAGTTTAATTTTACACAGCCTTATGAAACAAATAGGATTAGCAGCCCCTCACTGCACAACAACCAACATTTATTGCACACATGCACAATGCCCAGGCAATAAGGATTTAAAACTAAGACAACATCCCCGTGCTGCAGGAACACAGCCTAGTCAAGGTAAATCAATAATAGATATAGATGCCAATTAAATAGGAGGAATACATTATAAATGAATGAAGGACTGAGAAATCTCAGACTCTAAGTGGCCTGGCTGAGAGAGCCAGCCCTTCATCCAAGGACACAGCAGACAGCCACTGACAAAACTGAAATTTGACTCTGTGCCCATTCCGTTCCCTAACAGCCAAAGTGTTCTATTCCCACAGTGCATGTAGCAGTACTGGAGGACAAAGACAGGTGAGAAAGTAACACTTGGGCCTTTTTTTAAAAACAAAGCAGCATATTGTTAAAGAGCCAAACTCAGGCCTGAGTCACTTAAAGTCTATCAAAACCCTAGTGATGGATGAATGGATAAAGAAGAGGTGGTGTATATATACAATGGAATATTACTCAGCCTTTGAAAAGAATGAAATCTTGCCATCTGCAACAACACAGATGAACCTAGAGGGTATTGAGCTGAGTGGAGTAAGTCAGACAGAGAAAGACAAATGCCATATGTGGAATCTAGAGACCAGGATAAACAAACAACAGAAACAAGCTCATAGATACAGAGAGCATTTTGATAGTTGCAAGATTGGGGTGGGAAATGGGTAAAGGGGGAGGGGATTAAGAGGTACAAATTGGTAGTTACAAAATAGTCATGGGGATGTAGAATATAGTGTGGGGACTATACTCAATAGTATTAATAACTATGGATGGTGTCAGATGGGTACTAGATTTATTGGGGTGATCACCTCAGAAGTTATATAAATGTCTAATCACTGCGTTGTATACCTGAAACTAATATAATATTGTATATCAACTATAACTGAAAAAATATATAAACATTAAAAAAACAAAAAAATAAGATTACTAAATGAAAAGAAAAAAAAGAAGTACCACCACACACTGGGTCAGGAGAGTGGAGATGATGATGCCCTGGGATCTCTATAATACAGGGAGGAGGCAAGAGAATTAAAATGTTACTCGAGCTATATTCAGAGACTGCGATATGCTGATCAGCCCTGCAGCCAGGCCAGGACTATATTTTCAAAAGAGAGGAAGATTTCTGCTGGGATTACTAACAACCCATTCCCCACACTTGTGAAGGGGAAACAGGAACCAACAGAGTCATTCTCTGTGGCTAAAACTATGGGGAACCTATGGATTAAAGGCTGGAAACTATCAGCAGGCCTCTCACTCTACATATTCTTACCTTTTCACACTATATACACTTTCCTTCCTCACTGTATGTCCATATCAAAGGAAATGGGTTAACAATGTCTTTTAAACTATAACTCCCAAGAACTAAAGAATAATATATAAACTGAATTCCCTAGAACACTTAGGGTCCCTCTCATGAGTGTTCCTCTCAGTGCCTTTACTCTGTCTCTCTCTATGGTCACTGTCCCTCTCACTCTTCTCCTCCGAGAGACCACACTCTGTAGAGTGTTATTCCTTTTCTAATAAACTTTCCTTTTGGCTCTAACTTTGGCGTTTGTGTTGAATTCTTTCTACACTCTCCACCAAAGGACCCTCTTCTCTTGGTGCAGTTTGGTCTCAGCCTCCACTTGGGGAAATGTGCCCTGTCCTGCATCATCTGGGTAACCTAGAAAAAGCCCTTAACTGCTGTGTCCATACCCTGCTTTTTTAAGCGGCATCAACAATAAATCCATACTACATACTTAAAGACAAAAAACCCTAGTGCCTCTCCAGTTTTTTCACAGATAAATGTATTCATTTTTTTTTCTGCCAGTTCCTCTGAATACTGTAGAAATACTAGGACGAAAGGGTGTTAATAAGGTGAAATAACATAAAAAGTACATTATCTACCATGATGATTAGCTGTCAGATATTCTGATGCTTTTATTACCTAAAATTATCTTTCAAAATAACTTACATGGAACACAGTTTGCATATACACACAGACAGTGCAAAAAGGGAAACCAAACTTCTTGGATTTGAAATGGCATCTGTAGATTGATTCAAGTTTGAGGTTATATTTCAAGGCATGAAAGCCAGAATTGAGAAGTTTCATATTTACTTAATTGTGCTTTTTATTCTTTTCTCTTATTCAATATTTAGTATGTAAATTCTTTAAGTCCACTAAATCAAAGTACTTTCCACTCAGTGCCTTCAATTTCTGCTTGACTACCCCTTATAACCTCACAATTAGTCTCTGTATATTAAAATGCATACACACGGTGAAGATCGTGATTTCAAAGAATTTTAGGTCATAAGTTGCTCTACCAAATGAGAACAGAATTAAAAGCAACTCCAAAAAATGATTTAAGGTAATAAAATATTTATACTTGAAAATGCCTGAACCAATTAACAGAAATATTTATTAGGTGCATCATCATTCTCAAGAGAAGTCTCAAATTCAAAGTTTGGTGAGTGTCACTATGCTGAAGGTTAATAACTGTACCATCTTTATCATGAATAGTGAAACCCAGCTTCCTGTCTTATTACTACATTTTAAAATCAACAACTGTTAACATAAAAAATTACTACATAATATTCTCAAGTTATTGGCATTTAAAAATGCTAAATCTTTTCTTTTAACTCCTTCCATCATTTCTCCTTTTCTGATTACCTAGCAAAGAAATTCATTTTAGATACAGTTTGCCAAACATGCTATTCCTCACAAACAGGCCACTTTCACAAACTACTACAATCTACTTTAACAACACACTACTAGAATGTTTATATTTTTCTTTCTTTCTTTCTTTATTATTATTATTTATGCCTACAGCATCTGGTCTTCCTAGATGGTCTCCCATACAAGTACTAACCAGGCACGACCCTGATTAGCTTCCGAGATCAGACATCGGGCTTGTTCAGGGTGGCATGGCCGTAGACCATGGACTGTGGCTCCACTGGAGCACGAACCCAGGACCTTCTGCATGTAAAGCAGACGTGCTAACTGCTATACTATGGAACCACATCCAAGAATGCCTATATTTCTAAATAAAATTCCATATTGGTTTTTATTTACAGACAGTAAATTCATTTTTAAAAACTAAATTTAAATTCATATCAACATAAAACTAATGTGAAGTTACATTAATATATTTTAAAAGAATAAGAAAAATTGGTTACCATATTTATAATTTCTGAATGGTGGTGGCAGGCTGGTCCTTAAAGGAACATCTATAAGAAAAAGATTATTTTTATTATAAAATATTCAAATAGACACTTATAGTATATGCATAGTCTTTTGGTTCTGTTCTCCTACACCTCCAGAGAAAGCTACTTTGAAAAAACTGATAGGACACCAAATGAAGCTAACATGCCAGCAAAATCCAAGGTCATCTAAAACAATGGAATCATTGATAAGATGATGAGTTGTTAATAGCTGAACTAAGAATTCAGTAACACTATTAAATGAATCAGCATTTTATTAAATACAATCTTATGTATGTACATTTGAAATATATAGGACACGTGTGAAACATTAATTTTTATATAGTTGATGTTCGTTTATCATAAAAATCTGAGAACCCCCTTGAGAGTCTTTGTGGAAACCAGTGGAAACCTTAGGGCCAGTAGTGGAAACCAATGACCTACAATAATCTTATTACTTTTACCGAAATTCAGATAACCAACAATATAACTAACTCAGCAAAGAAAACAAAAACAGAGTAAATATTCTTTATAAAACAGTGTTTCAAATAGTATTAGTTTTAATTAGTAACATCTGATGCTACAATCCCTACAGAGAGCAATTTGGTATTACATATCAAAATAACATATGCATATATCCTTTGATCTAGCCATTCTACTTGGAGAATTCTTCGTATATACTTTGCACACTTGTGTGTATGTCTGTGTGTATGTGAAATTATATACTTACAAATATACTAACTGTAGCATTGTTTAAAAGAGCAAATGCTTAGGAAAATCCAGATGTCCCTCAATGGGGGTTCTTGTTAAATTATAATATGCCTAAGCAATAAAACATTTTTCAACTGTAAAACAACCAAAAAAAGGGGGGAAGAAGCTTTCTACTAATATGATAAGATCTTCAAGATATGCCAAGAGTAAAGAAGGCATAAGGCAGAACATTATTTTTAGTAAGCCACCTTTCCAGTAAATATGAAGAAAAATAAGAATATATCTTTGTAGTCGCCCATGTTTACCATTTTTCGTACTTTTTATTTTTGTACATCCCAATTTCCACCTGGTATCATTTTCCTTCTGTTGGAAGAAGGTGCTTTAGCATTTCTTATAGTTCAGGTCTCCTGGCAATGGCCTCTTTTTGCTTTTGCATGTCTGAAAAGTCATTATGCTTTTATTTCTGAAAGATGGGAATAGAATCCTAGGTTGACTTTTTTTCTCAGTACTTTAAAGATATTGCTCCACTATCTTCTGTCATGCATTGATTCTGATGAGAAATCTACTGTCATTTTCATCTTTGTTCCTCTTTATGTAATGATCCTTTTTCCTCTGCTGTTTTGAAGATTTTTTTCTATTACTAGTTGTAAGCAATTTGATTATGATATGTCTTAGTGTAGCTTTCTTCATGTTTCTCTTGCTAGGATTTGCTGAACTGCTTGGATATGTGGGTTGATAGTTTTTACCACATTTGTCAAATTTTTAACCATTATTTTTTCAAACAGGTCTTCTGTCCTCCTGTCCCAGCTCCTTTATCATGGCCTCAAATTATATGTATACTTGGCTACCGGAAGTTTCCCCATACCTCCCTACTGCTCTATTTATTTTTATTCCAATCTTTTTTCTCTCTGTGCTTTATTTCAGATAGTTTTGTTGTTATGTTTTCAAATTTACTCATCTTTTCTTCTGCCCCATATGACCTACATGTTACTCCTATCCAGTGTATGTCCATCTCAGACATTGCATTTTTCATCTCTGGTTCAGAGTTTTGTTTTATTTTTTTTTTTACATCTTCCATCTTTAACATGCTCAATCTTTCCTCTACCTTCTTGACCACTTGCAATATAGTTATAAAAACTGTTTTAATTGTCCTTGTTTACTAATTATGTCATCTGCAGCATTTCTGGATTGGCTCTGATTGATTTCTCTTCTAATTACAATTAATATTTTCTTGCTTCTTTGCATGACTAGTAAGTTCTGATTTGAAATGGGACATTGTGAATTTTATTTCGTTGAGTGCTGTATACTTTTGTATTCCTATAAAAACCCTAAGCTTTATTCTGGAACAGTTAAATTACTTGGAAACAGATCCTTTAGCTTTTGAGCTTTGTTAGATGAGAGCAGAGCAGAATTTCGTCGTGTTCATTTTGCCCTACTATTACAGAAATTCCCTTCTAGATACTCTGCCCAATAACCTGTGAATTACAAAGTTTTCCACTCTGGATGGTGTGAACAAAAACTATTCCCACCCCTTTATGAGCTCTGAGC
>NW_011888901.1:4036370-4043806 GCF_000151845.1 Pteropus vampyrus
AGTTCTTAAGGGGAGACGACAACATCCATAGGTCAGGGGTGGAAGTAGGGGGGAGGATTAAAAAAAAATTGTAGAGTTAAGTATTTAAACTAAAGAATCTATAGTATATTTTGTAGTAAAAACAAGAGAGCATCACGTCAACACTGTTGAAGGAACAGTCCCTTTGTGATAAGGTGATAATGTTGTGTGACTTTGCAACTGCAAAATATTCTTTTCTAAAAAAGATGGGCATCAGGGGAGTGCTTTTTTACAAAAGAATTCCAGATAATAAATGTAGAAGGAATGATAGAGTAAGAGAAATCTCAATTTTGCAATACCAATGATTCAGGTATGGTTCATCAATAGATGCTAAAACCACTGGAAACAAGATATGGAAATAGTCTCCATGTTTATCACTCTATACACTACTTATAAATTAGAAAGGCATTTTTACAACAGAGAAATCTGGTGGATAGCTCCTTAACCAAATGATTTCATTTTGTATAATCAATAATGGGAGAAAATGGCATCAAGTACTTCCTGATGTGATGCAATGAGGAGAAACCATCTACATCAGGGGTCTGCAAATTATTTCTATAAAGGCCAGCTAATAAATAATTTAGATTTTGTGAGCGATAGAGTCTCTGCCACAACTACGTAACACTGGCAGTGAAGCGTAAAAGCAGTACACAGAACGTTAAACATATGGGTGTTCCGGTAAATGTTATTTGTAATGACTGAGAGCAGGTCACATCAGCACGCAGGTTGTAGTTTGTAGACCTATAACCTACATGATAATCCTGCCAAAAATGTTTAACCTGACTTTAATCATGAGAGAACAATCAGACAAATCCAGATTGTGGGAAATTCTATAAAACTCCAACCTAGGTATTTCTTAAAAAGTCAATATAATGAAATATAAAAGAAAATGGAGAACTACTCCAGAATAAAAAAGACTAATACGACATGACTTGTAATGGAAAGAAACAGAGGAACCTTAAATGCATGTTCCTAAATGAAAGAAGCCAGTCTGAGAAGGCTACACATTGTATGATTCCAATTACATGCTATTCTGGAAAAGGAAAACTAGAGAGATGTTAAAAAGATCAGTGGTTGCCAGGAGCTTGCTGGGGGAAGAATGAGTAGGTGAAGCACAATGGATTCTTAGGGCAGTGAAATTATTCTATATGACACTGTAATCATGGCTATATGACAGTCATTTGTCAAAACACACAGAACTTTACAGCATAAAGACCTTAATGTATATAAAGTAAAAAACAAAAAACATTTAGTAGGTAAGGGGATCCCAGGAAAGAATGCACATAGTGATAAAAGAATCTAGCTGTACTATAAATGTATGAAATAACCTTACTGGAGTGAGTGGAAGAAAAGGTGTTGACCTAAATAACTTTGGCAAGGAATAGATTTTGTAAAATTAAGACAAATGGAACTGCACAAAAGCACCGTACTCTAGGTAATATCAAGTTTATGTCCATGAGGAACAGAAAACTCTAATACAGCTATACATGTAAATGGAACTGAACAATTAAATAAATAGATGGATGATGATGGTGGCCAGATTTCTCAGTTTGAATGGGAATACGCAGATAGGCAAAGGGAGGAAACCAGAATGATCTAAGTGGTGATGGACTAGAGTTGGAAACATCAGTAAGAACTTATGTTTAACATATAGATACAGGTAGTAACATGAAAATATTTATAGGAATGTCTAGATACACAGTCTGATATATTTCTTTGCTCTGTCAGCAGAGAGAGCCTAAAAGAAATGACATTCCAGTAGTAATGAACACACCTGGCACCCAGATCTTGGTTTCTAATACCATTCTCCAATAAAAGGAACCAAGGCTCCATGGAGAAATGGCTGATTCTAGGACTGGAAAGGAAATATAGAAAATGAGCCTGGAGTATCCTGTAGTACAAAAAGTACTCAAAAGACAGACAGACAGATAGATAGACACATACAAATCAAAGGGGCACAGAAGCCACTTGAAAGAGTTTCCAATAGCCAAAGCTAGAACAATTTGAGCAACAAAATAAATAAAATCTCCCATGCAGAATTCTAAATAAATTATGTAAATATTCCACTCGTAGCTTCCTGCTCCTTAACTGTGAACAGTGACTTCCTTCCAAATAGTAAATTACAGGTTTCAGTTCAAATTAGAAGCATAGGAAGACGCTGAACTCACCTCATCCTCTGGATACAACAAATTCACAGCTATATATATAATAATTTTCCTCTTAAAAGTACCTGAAAGCCAGGCAAACAATATTTCCAGAACAAAAGATAAAAGAAGCATATCAAGACAGGTAGGAGAGACAGAGACACAGTCTCACCAGGGACCCCACCCCAGGCATGGTGTCCCACAACCAGGAGCAATGCAAAAAAAAGATGGAATTCTCCCTTGAGGAATGAAAAGGTGTGCCTCACATCAGAACCCCAACCGCACTCTGCACAACAGCCATACCAAAACCAGGCCAGGTGAGCACCTGAGCCCTGCTCACTTCTTGCAGAAGCCATGCTGTAACCAAGCCAGGTTGAGCACCCTGTGCCCTCCCTTAACTACAGAGTAGTCACAATGCAACTGAAACAGGAAAGTGTCCCAAATTCCTCCCACCCCACAAAGCAGCCCTGCCACAATTGGCTATGTGAGCACACTATACCCAGCCTATCTACACCAGAGCCATAGCCCCAACATAGAGAATGAATGCACACAGCCCACACTACAGACACCCCTTAAAGACCTGATTCTGGTGTCTAGAAAAGATGATGATTCTGGGCCCCATGGATCGTCTCCTACAAGACTATTCCCTCAGGACTAGAAGAAGTAGCTGATTCACCTAATATATATAGACAAACAGAGAGAGTCGAGCAAAATGAAGAGACAAAGAAATATGTTCCATACCAAAGAACAAAACAAATTCCCAGAAAAAAGACCTTTAAGAAAGTAAGATAAGCAACCTACCTGCTAATAAGTTCAAAATAATGGTCATAAAGATGCTCACCAAACTTGGGAGAAGAATGAATGAACACAGTGAGAACTTCAACAAAGAGATAAAAAAATATTTTAAAAATACCAAACAGAAGTTATAATTGCACTAAAAAAACACACTAGAGTGGCTCAACAGAAGACTGGATGAAGTAGAAGTACAAATCAGTGAGGTGGAAAACAAAATAATGGCACATCCAGATAAAATAGCAAAAAAACAAAAAAATAATTTTAGAAAGTGAGGATATCTTAAGGGACCTCTGGGACAATATCAAATGGACAAAAAAGGGCATTATATAATGAAAAAAGGCCATGCAACAAGAGGATATAACATTTGTAAATATCTATATATCCAACATAGGAGCACATAAATATATAAAGCAAATATTAATAAACCTAAAGGGAAAAACTGAAAGGAGTACAATTATAGTAGGGGATTTTTAACACCCCATTTGGAGCAATGGATAAGTCATCCGAACAGAAAATCAATAAGAAAACATCTGCCTTAAACTTTAGGACAAATGGACTTGATATATATACAGAGCATTCCATCCAAAAGCATCAGAACACACATTCCTCTCAAAAGCACATGACACATTCTCTAGCATAGAAAAATGTCAGACCATAAAACAAGTCTCAATAAATTCAAGAAGACTAAAATCAAATCAAGCATCTTTTCCAACCACTATGGTATGAAACTAGAAATCAGTTACAAGAAGAATACCTTAAAAACCAGAAAAAAAAGATTAAACAATATGCTACTGAACAACCAATGGATCATCAAAGAAATCAAGATGGAAATAAAAAATACCTAAGGACAAATGAAAAAAGAAATATGACATATCAAAATCTATGAAATACAATATAAGAGAGAAATTCACAGCAGTATGGGCCTACCTCAAGAAACTAAAATAATTTCACACAAACTACTTTTACATTTGAAGGAACTAAAAAAGAACAAAGCTCAAAGGTAGTACAAGGAAAGAACTAATAAAGATCAGAGTAGAAAGAGACTAAAAGACTACAGAAAAGATCAATGAAACTAAGAGCTAGTTCTGCAAAACAAACAAAATTGACAAATTTTTGCCTAGACTAACTAAGAAAAAAAGGGAGAGGACTCAAATAAAATCAGAAATGAAAAAGAAGTTACAACTGATAGCACAGAAATGCAAAGGATCATAAGAGAATACTATGAATAATTATATGCCAACAAATTGGACAACCTAGAAGAAATGGATAAATTCCTAAAAATATACAATCTTCTAGGACTGAATCATGAAGAAAGAGAAAATCTGAACAGACAGGTTACTAGTCAGGAGATTGAATCAGTAATCAAAACCTCCCAACAAACGAAAGTCCAGGACCAGACAGCTTCGCTGGTGAATTCTTCCATTCAAAGGAGAATTAACACCTATCTATCTCCAACTCTTCCAAAAAAATTGAAGAGGAAGGTGTTAGTATACAGATCCAGGGAAAGGCCTTGAAACAAAATCCACCTCTGAAAGCAGAGGGCAAAGAAAGACTGAAGAAATAAGCTGGCCACTCTGGTCAGGTAATTAATAGGGAAATTTACATATGAGATATGTCTTGGGCACCTGCAACATGAAATAGATCCCCATACCACTTGCTAGGTGCAAAAGAATTAATTACGGTAAAGGAGGGGTGGGGGAAATAGTTATGGGTACAATACGTGAATACTATCAGGCATGAGAAATTATATGTTTAACCAGGTCAGGACAACAACCTGTCCCAGGAACCAGCACATAGTAGGAGGCAAGGGAGGGGTGCTAATTTATGTCAGGATGAATAATTATGATCAGTCTCTAAGGGAGGGTTATAGAAAGCAACCTCAATTCTGGCCTGGGTCCAGCTCACAGGACAGACAGCATTTGTGTCATGGAATAGTCTCTCCTCCACAGAAAAAACGCTCTCAAACACATTTAACCAGGCCAGCATCAGCCTGATAGCAAAATCAAACGAGGACATCATCATAAATAAATTAAACAGACAAACAAATATTACAGGCCAATATTCTTGATGGACACGGATGCAAAAGTCCTCAACAAAACATTACCAAAATGAATTCACCATTACATTAAAAGGATCATACAATCACAATCAAATGGGATTTATTCTGAGAATGCAAGGATGGTTCAATATCTACAAATCAATGTAGTACGCATTAATAAAATGAAGGATAAAAATCATATGGTCATCTCAATAGAAGCAGAAAAAGCATTTGATAAAATTTAACATTGCTTTATGACAAAAACTTTTAACACAGTGAGCACAAAGGAAACATATCTCAACATAATAATGACCATATATGACAAACCCCCAGCTAACATCATACTCAACAGTGAAAAGCTAAAAAATTTTTTCTAAGATCAGGAACAAGACAAGGATACCCACTCTGACCACGTTTTTCAACATAGTATTGGAAGTCCTGGCCACAATAATTAGGCAATTAAAAGAAATAAAAAGCATGTGAATCAGTAAGAAAGAAGTAAAACTCATACTATATATAGAAAACTCTAAAGATTCATCAAAAAACTGTTAGAACTAATAAACAAATTCAGCAAAGTTTCAGAATACATAAATCTGTGGCATTTCTATAAACTCAGAACGAACTGGAAAAAGAAGTTAAGAAAATAATCCCATTTACAATTATATCAAAAAGAATAAAATATCTAGGAATATGTTTAACAAAGGAGGTAAAAGCTCTGTCTACTTAAAACTATAAGGTACTTATGAAAAAAATTACAGACACAAGTAAATGGAAAGATATTCTGTGCTCATGGATTGGAAGAATATTGTTAAAATAGCCATACTACCCAAAGCAATCTATAGATCCAATGTAATCCCTATCAAAATTCCAATGGCATATTTCATAGAACTAGAACATATAATTCTAGAATTTGCATAGAAACACAAAAGATCCCACATAGCCAAAGCAGTCCTGAAAAGAACAACAAAGTTGGAGGTATCACACTCCCTGATTTCAAACTACACTACAAAGTTATAATAATCAAAACAATAGGGTATTAAAACAAAGAAAGAAACACAGACCAATGTAACAGTACTGAGAGTCCAGAAATAAACCCATACATGTATGAGCAATTACCATATGACAAAAGAGCCAAGAACATACAATGGAAAAAAAAAAAACCATTCTCTTCAATAAATGGTATTGGGGAAACTGGACAGCCTCTTCTAAAGGATGAAACTAGACCAATGTCCTACATCATACACAAAAATTAACTCAAAATGGATTAAAGACATGAATGTAAGACCTGAAATCATATAATCCCTCCAAGAAAACATAGGTAGTAAACTCCCTGACATTGGTCTTAGCAATGTGCTTGTGGATCTAATTCTAAAAGCAAAAGAAACAAAAGCAAAACTGAACAAATAGGACTACATTAAACTAAAAATCTTCTGCATTGCAATGGAAACCAACATCAAAACAAAAAGACATTTGCAAATCATTAAAGAGTTAATATTCAAAATATATAAAGAACTAATATAACTCAATGACAACAAAAGAAAACAAACAACCCAATTAAAAAGTAAACAGAGGATCTAAATAGACATTTTCCAAAGAAGACATATATATGGCCAACAGGCACATTAAAAGATGTTCAACATCACTAATTATTAGGGGAATGCAAATCAAAACCACAATGAGATATGACTTCATACCTGTTAGAATGGCTATTTTAAAAAGATAAGAAATAACAAGGGTTGGAGAGGATACGGAGAAAAGGGAATCCTTATACTTTTTGGTAGGATGGTAAATTGGTACAGCTATGATGGAAAACAGTATGGAGATTCTTCAAAAAAAATTAAAAACATAAAACTACCATATGACCCAGCTATTCTACTTCTAGGTATTTATCCAAAGAATACAATAACACTAATTCAAAAAGATATATGTACCTCTATGCTCATTGCGGCATTATTTACAAGAGCCAAGAAATGGAAGCAATATAAGTATCCATTAATGGATGAATGGATAAAGAAGGTATATATAGTATGCATATACAATAGAATATTACCTAGCCATAAAAAGGAATGAAATATTTCCATTTATGACAACATGGACTTTGAGGGCATAATGCTAAGTGAAATAAGTCAGAAAGACAAAGACGAATACTATATGATTTCACTTATATGTAGAATCTAAAAAAAAAAAAGAGTACAATATGAAAAGAGAGACCAATAAAAGAACTTTATAGTGGAGAAATTTAACACTATTTTGGCTAAATGATCAAGGTCAATACCAACAATCATAAACCATGTAGAAAGTATGTACCCTTGATATGATGTACTCTTCAAAACTGTCAAAGTCATCAAACAGAGAAAATCTGAGAAATTATCACAACCCAAAGGAGTCTAGGGAGACATAACAAAACGTAATAGGGTATCCTAGAAGTAATCTTGAAACAG
>NW_011888901.1:4043856-4050451 GCF_000151845.1 Pteropus vampyrus
AAAAAAATTAAAAACATAAAACTACCATATGACCCAGCTATTCTACTTCTAGGTATTTATCCAAAGAATACAATAACACTAATTCAAAAAGATATACGTACCTCTATGCTCATTGCGGCATTATTTACAAGAGCCAAGAAATGGAAGCAATATAAGTATCCATTAATGGATGAATGGATAAAGAAGGTATATATAGTATGCATATACAATAGAATATTACCTAGCCATAAAAAGGAATGAAATATTTCCATTTATGACAACATGGACTTTGAGGGCATAATGCTAAGTGAAATAAGTCAGAAAGACAAAGACGAATACTATATGATTTCACTTATATGTAGAATCTAAAAAAAAAAAAGAGTACAATATGAAAAGAGAGACCAATAAAAGAACTTTATAGTGGAGAAATTTAACACTATTTTGGCTAAATGATCAAGGTCAATACCAACAATCATAAACCATGTAGAAAGTATGTACCCTTGATATGATGTACTCTTCAAAACTGTCAAAGTCATCAAACAGAGAAAATCTGAGAAATTATCACAACCCAAAGGAGTCTAGGGAGACATAACAAAACGTAATAGGGTATCCTAGAAGTAATCTTGAAACAGAAAAAAAAAAAAGACAATTAGGTAAAAACTAAGGAAAGCGAATAAATTACGGACTTTTGTTAATAATGCATCAATATTGTTTCAATTGCAACAAATGCAGCATACTAATATAAGTTAACAAAAATAAGGAATTACTCAAAGAATGATGGGTCATGTTAAAAGGACATGGAGCCAGATTTAAGAGGCCACCTCAGGTCAAAACAAGGATAATTATAGCATCAAAATTAGTAATGATAGTAAAGAATTATAATCCTTTCAATAAAGTAAGAATCCATGAGTTCACAGTGATATAAACAAATGATTAAATAAATGGGGTGCGGTGGGGTGGGGTAGAAAGCTCTTCCTTATTGTAGAAAAACTAAAATATGTAAAAGGAATGACGGTATAAGAAAAATCACCATTGGCCAATCATCATCATAATTGATTCTAGCAAGAATCATCAAATAATGCTAAACTAGTAGATGAAATTTTGGTTAAGTAACAGGATATTCACATACATAATCTCAGAATATACTCCTATGAGTTACTTTTCAATTACGATTAAAATTTCCAGAGGAGAATCCTGGCATACGCCACCTTAACCAATCATCTAAAGTTTCCATTGCCAGTAACAGGGCTAGTGGACAGCAGAGCCTCCTGGTGTGACACACTGAGAAGTCGGCATCACTTCTATGATTCTCTGCCAAAAGGCAAAACTTAAATCTAAATGTGAAAGCACTTCAGAAAGACTCAACTGAGGGGCATTCTACAGAATAACTGGCTGTACTATTAAGAATTGCCAATGTGATGAAATACAGTAAAGGACTGCAGATTAAAGAAGTTAATTTCAGATGAAAGGTATTGAATGTAACATGACCTTGGATTTTCTTTTGTTATGAAAAGATCTTATTGGGACAATTAAAATCTCAATAAAATTAGATAATAACATAGTTTCAATGTCAAGTTCCTGATTTTAATGATTGTGCTGTGGTTATGTAAGGGAATTCCTTGTTTTTAGGAAATATACACTGATATATTTAGAAGTAAAGAGGAATCATGTCAGCAACATATTCTAAGTGGTTCAGAAAGAATAAATGGGAAGGGGTAGTAAGAGACAAAAGGGGGAAGAGAAAAAGGGAGGGGGGACAAATGTGACAAAATGTTGACATTTGGGAACTTGTGTGAAGAGCATCCAGGAATTCTTTGTCCTCTTTTGCAATATTTCTGTGTCTGAAATTACGTCAAAATAAAAAAATTAAATTGGACATAACGTGATACGATTGTCAAAACTCATGGAACAGTACACTGAGATCTATACATTATACCATGTATAAAGAAATGCCATTTCAGTTAAAATAATATAAGCTTATTCTAGATGTTTTATCAAATTTTGGTAACACTTCAACAATTAAAAACGAAAACAAAAAAACAATTAAAAACAGAGGCTAGAAACCTATCAGGACAAACTGAAGATTAACTTATCACCTACTATTTTTAAGCTTACAACGATAAACCAGCATCAGTTAGTCTGGTTGTCATTTCTGTGACCACAGTGATCAATAGCTCTCACAATTTCCCGGCTGTATAGACAGAGGCCACCTTCCTGTCACACTCCCCATGAGGTCTCCTTTGTGCTCAGCCAGGTAACACAATTATCTACATTACACTCCGTTATTAATCATCTTCCAAATGCATAAGCCTGTTACAAGCAAACCTAGACCTTAAATTTTTTTAATTTAAAAAGACAGACAGAGAGGAGCCAAACATGGTGGTAATAACCCTTCATGAGGGCACACTTTGCTTAATGAGCTCTAGGGAGATACCCTGCTAGTGCCAAGACCCAGAACAGGAGCCAGCCAAGCACCTGGCTTATAACCAGGATTAGTATCTTTCATAGTATCTTCTTTTAAAAGATTACTATCAGTGTAACAGTCAACTATTCTTTCAAAATACTCATAAAACAAAAAGACTAAGACATCTCATACCTTGCTTTAGAAATACTATAAATTCCTTTACAGTTTGGTCCAAATTAACTCTGTGATACACCACAGGTTTGAAGTTGCGATGCTCAAATGAACGAATGAGGCGAACTGTGATGGTCACTTCTTCAGAAGCCATGTAAAGATATTCCTGTAGCAAGGGACACAAGAACGGTCTAAATAACAACTCACAATTATCTTCAAGCCTGCATTTCCACCATCAACTCTGGTGCCCAGCCCATCTCTTTCACACTGTCTGACAGAATTCCCAAACCAAGGACAGATTCCAGAGCCCCCATAAGGGACCCAAGGTTACTCGCACTTATCCACTGAGACCTGGACAGTTGTCACAGTCAGTGACGTTCTGACTGGCAGAAAACTGACAGGGCACAGAAGATGAATACAGGGGACAAGGGAGGGGTTGCCGAACACAGATACATGGCATATACATGACTGCTTTGGATTTGCTGTGCCAGTGGTCTCCTCACTTGGCCCTGAGATGAAATATGTTTATATCAGAGTCAGCTATCAACAGGTTGCATGTTAATATCACAAATGCTGCCAGATTTCAGTGTTGATTTAATTATATGCAATAGCATTAACCATCTTTCACGCTGTTTAACGTGAATATGTTTATTTTATCCTCAGTGTACTAGTGTTATGTGCCAGGTATTAATGTTATCTCATTTAATTCTATCACTAAACCATGAGTTATTATATTCATTTTAAGGATGAAGAAACAGACTCAAAAAGATTGCACAAATTGCCCAAGGTCATAAAGCTGATAAATAACAAAGCCAGGATTCAAATAACAATTTAATTCCAAAGTCCATGCTCTCTCTAATATACTATCAATAAATCGCCCCAAATTATTTTCTCCAAAAAATCTTTAAAGTTGCCAATGCTATAAAGATAAAACTATGGTATGTTTCTATCTAGTAGAACTACTTCATGCTTTCAACTTACATACAACTTGCAACCATAATATACAATAAGCACTAAGAAAAAAATACCTATAATACTAATAAACATAAAAAAAGATATCCAACCTTCCTAGTAATCAGAGGAATTCAAAATAAAGAGATATATCACTTATCAAACTAACAAAAAGTCTGACAATACCTAGTGTTGGCAAGAGTGTAGAATGATGCAAATTTAATCAGCGAAGGTGGGCACTGAAATGTGTACTACTTCTGGAGACGATTGGCAATATTCAGTAAAGCTGAAGATACACATACCTTTTGATCTAGCAATTTCATTCATAGATAGGTACCCACGGAATCTCTCACCTTGTACACGAGGAAAACTGTAAAAGAACATTCATAATATTATTATTTGTTAATTGCAAAAAAAATTGGAAATAATTAAATGTCCATCAACAGGAAAATAAATTATAGATGTACAAGCAATAAAAATGAATGGACTAGAACTACACACATCAACAGAGATGAATCTCAAAAATATAATGGTGAATGAAAAAAAGCCAGTTGAAGAATCAGAGTATACTACCATTTAGACAAAGTTCGAAAATGTAGCTTTTATTACATTTAAAAGGAGATAATAAGCAGAGGAAGGACTACGCAATTAGGAAGAACACAGGCACTTCAATTATATTGGTAGCATTTTATGTCATAAGCAGGATGTTAGGTATATGAACAGTATATTGTACTTTATGCCTTTTAGTGTGTCTGGAATATTTCATAATAGATACCTACAAGCCACACTAATTTGGCCTAGAAAGTCTCTCTAAATCATAGAATGCTTATACCAATATTTTACTAGGTTTGAAAGAATATACAGTACATTTTGTATGGAAATCAAAGGTTCAATCTGTTTTAATACATAAAATAATTTGTAATTATAATTAGCACACTATTTATAATTAAATTAGTGGTTCCTAAAGAACTGAAAATAATATTTTCCCTCTACAATAAGTTAATGATTCACCTTATAATTTTGTTTAGTGGTTAATGAGCCTAAGTTAACAAATCCACTGATAATCCCAGTATTAGCTACTATGTTATTTGTTAAATCTGGTTTACAATGTTCCCCCAAAATTCTGACTCGAGATTCTACCACACAGTAGCAGCTCAGCAAACATCTACGAAATTACAATTTAAAATCGATTGAGCAACTTAAGAAATATCTCTTGAGAAAGGGATATTATAAAAGACTTCTGTATTTCAGAAGCAGTGTTAACAGGCATGTTAATATTATGAACACTTCTTCTTCCTCTCACCTAGCCACCAAAACAACCAAGAAGCCCTCCAAAACACACTCACACGCCCACACAGTCTGGGAAGGCCTAGAATATAGTCCTAGTCCCCAGAGAGGTCACAGTTGGACAGATCTAATTTAAATACCAACTCTCTCAACCACAACACTAGTTATTGTTAGTTATTGGATCTAACTAGTTACCAGTTAGTTATTGGATCTCACATAATAGGATCTCAACAAACAGTAGTGTTTTTATTAATAGTCTACTTGGGATAAAATAGATTTGGGCATAAAGACAGTTCATACAGGCAGCAGATAAACACACTAGATTCTCTGGTGCAAATCTTATCCATGTTCCAACCAAAGAGGCTGGGCAGGCTGGCACATACATGACTTATGAGACTACTTTATAATTGTAGTTTGGTTTTTTTTTTTCACTTAATAAAAAGCTGCCCTAATGCTGTATTTAAATAGTTGAGGTTTTCAATTTAAAACTCCAAATTCGGTTCTGCTCAAGATGGTGGAGTTGGTAAACACTGTGCTTGCCCCCTCTCACAACCACATTAAAATTACAACTAAACTACAGAACAGCCATCAGGGAGTCACCCAAAGTCCAGTTGAACGAACAGAAGTCCTACAACTGGAGGCACACAGAGGGGGCCACCTCAAGACTGACAGGAGGGACAAAGACAAGAAATGGGTTGGTCCCACTCTCACATGTTGCGGTTGAGAACTGCAAGAACTATCTTGGTTGCAGAGGTCTCCCCTGAGGAGCAAGGGGTTCCGGCTCCACACCAGGCTCCCCAGCCCAGGGTTCTCTTCTTAGGGCCAGGAAGAGATGTCCCCACAACTTCTGGCTGTAAAAACCAGCAGAGATTGTGGCTGAGTGAGACAGAGGGCTGAGGGAGTCAGAGACATTCCACTTGAGGGGCCCGTGCACGGACTTACTCAGTGACGGACTCTGAGCTCCAGCACTGGGGCAGTTGCTCAAAAGGTACCAAGGACATATGGGGAGGAAGTGAGTTGTCTGGCTTCAGGGCGAGGGCTGGAGAGGCAGCTTTCTCCCAGACAGAAGTGCAGCAGAGGGCATTATTTCTTTGTTGAGACCTCCCTGCCCAGCATGCAGACCCAGGCAGCTACCATACCTGAGTCTCTGGCAACATAGCTGATACTAGTTGCCCTGCCCAGGTGAGTCCCTGAGACCCTGCCCCTCCCAACTTCCGGGCCCACTCAAGCCACCTCCAGTGGATTTTCCATACAAACAGCTTGTCTTGGCTCATGCTGCAGACTTTCCTAAAATCTCTCAAAGGTTCACAAAATCTAAATAAGCAGCATCTAGCCTCGGTGTGCCCCATACCTCTTGCTGAGCAGCCCCAAGCCTGGCACTAGTAGCAGCCAGCCTCGGTTTGCAGCTTGGCCCCTCGAGGCACATCCAAGTCCAGCATGGGTGGCAGCCATCTATGGACTTCTTGGAGGCTTATACCAGGTGGCCCTGGGCAGGACACAGGCTACAGCTGAACCTGGTCTGCAGCACGGCTCCTCCCAGGAGGTCCTGGCTTACACTCTCAGTGGTTGGCTTCAGTCTGAGTCAGAGCACTACCCAGGGTCACATCTGAGAACAATGCACCCAAAGGCAGACAGGGCAGGCACTAGAGACCTGCTAAAGTGAATCCTGCTCTGCATGGTCACCCCTGCACAACAACTCCTCCATTGGTCATGACCAGTCCTCATAACCAATAAGCCCGAAGGGGTCAATCCTTCCCATAGACAAGCAAACAGCAACTGAGGCTCAACTATAACAGGAAAGCA
>NW_011888901.1:4050816-4085750 GCF_000151845.1 Pteropus vampyrus
ATTAGATGAAGCAGAGAATCGAATCAGCAATTTAGAAGATAACAGAAAACATCCAATCAGAACAGCAACAAGAAAAAAGAATCCAAAAAAATGAGAATAGTTTAAGGGGCCTCTGTGACAACATCAAGCACACCAACATTTGCATAACAGGGATACCAGAAGGAGAGAGAGAGAGAGCAAGGAATTCAAAATTCATTTCAAGAAATAATGACTAAAAATTTCCCCAACCTGGTGAAGGGAATAGACCTACAAGCCCAGAAAGTGCAGAGAGTCCCAAACAAGATGAACCCAAAGAGGCCCTAAGACACATCATAATTAAAATGCCAAAGAGAGAATCTTAAAAGCTGCAAGAGAAAAAACTAGTACATATAAGGGAGCTCCCATAAGACTGTCAGCTGATTTCTCAACAGAAACTTAGCAGGCTAGAAGGGGCTGAGAGGAAATATTCAAAGTGATGAAAAACAAGGATCTACAACCAAGATTACTCTACCCAGCAAAGCAATCACTCAGAATCAAAGGACAAATAAAGGGCTTCCCAGACAAGAAAGAGCTAAAGAAGTTCATCGTCACCAAGCCAGTATTATAGGAAATGTTAGAGGAACTTCTTTTAGAAGAATAAGGAAAAAGAAAAACATATCTTGCAATAATTACTTTAAATGTAAATGGATTAAATGCTCCAATCAAAAGATATGGTGGCTAAATGGATAAGAAAACAAGACCCTTACAAAGGATGCCCACAAGAGGCTCACTTCAGATTGAAAGACACACACAGACTGAAAAGGATGAAAAAAGATGTTTCATAAAAATGGAAACAAACAAAAAGCGGCAGTAGCAATACTTATACAAGACAAAATAGACTTTAAAACAAAGGCTATAACAAGAGACAAAGAAGGATCCAGTAATCTTACTCTGTGTATTTATTTGAAGAAATCCAAAACACTGCTTTGAAGGGACATGTGAATTCATATGTTCACTGCAGCATTATTTACAATAGCCAAGATATGAAGGCCTTTATCCAGCCATCTATTGATGGACTTGGGTGTCCATCAATAGATGGATGGATAAAGAAGAGGTGGTATATATATACAATGGAATATTACTCAGGCATAAAAAAGAATGAAATCTTGCCATCTTCAACAACACAGATGGAACTAGAGAGTATTGTGTTGAGTGGAGTAAATTAGATAGAGAAAGGCAAATATCATATATGGAATCTAGAGAACAAAATAAAAAACAAACAACAGAAACAAGCTCATAGATACAGATCGCATTTTGATGGTTGTCAGATTGGGAGGTAAGGGGATAGGTGAAAGGGGAGGGGATTAAGAGGTACAAATTAGTAGTTACAAAATAGTCACGGTGATTTAGAGTATAGCGTGGAGACTATAGTCAGTAGTATTATAATAACTATATACGGTATCACATAGGTACTGCATTTATCAGGGTGATCACTTCATAAGTTATATAAATGTCTAAATACTGTGTTGTACACTGAAATTAATATAATATTGTATGTCAACTATAATTTTAAAAAATTAAAATATAAATTTTTTTTAACTCCAAATTTGCATTAATATCTAATTTTGGTCAATAATGTACTGATATCTTCATCAGAAATTTATTGTAATTTATATTTAGTAACTAAAAATAATAGCTATTATCAGAAAAAAAGAAATCATTATCTAATTTGCCTTAAGGATTGTGGGAAATACAGCTTGCTAGTTTAGAGAGGCAAACGTACTCAACAGACAGCTTAGAAAGCTAATGTTATAAATTATAAAATGTGACATTTTCCCAGAAGTTCTGACCGACTTAAAAAAATTAATTTGATCAAGTTTAAAAGGCATTCCTCAAATGAAGAGACAAAGAAACCAAAACCAATAAACTTAGGGATAAATTAATTTAAAATAGTCAAGGACAAAGAAAAAGATTAGAATAAATGAAATGACAGACCATATTCTTAACTGTGAAGGCTCAAAGTTCTAAAGAAATCAATTCTCCTTAATCTATAAACTGAATAAAATCTCAATCAAAATTTTAAAAAAGGGTGGTTTGGAGAAATTTTCACAAATATTTCTAAAATCCATCTGGAAGAATACATGAGTAAACTTAGGAAAGTCATAAAAGAAGAAAAAAGAGACCAGCAACACAAGTTATTAATACATATAATAAAGCCATAGTCAGACATAATAGCAATACATGAATAAGCTTGTTTTTTCATATTTTTACAAATCCCAATACAAACTTTAAAGGATAGTTAATCTATAGTAATTTAAGCTGTGATACTGAAGTAGCATGAGAAAGACAAATCAGTGGACTACAACAGAAGACTTAGACGTAAATGCGATATTAGAGAATTTAGTTTAAAAGTGGCATTTTGCATTAGTGGGGAAAGGACAGTTGATTTAATAAATGACATTACGAAAACTGGTCATAAATTTGGGAAAAAAAGTAAAGCTGGATTCCCATCTCATTCCTTATAAAAAAATAAGTCATACATAGAATGAATATTTAAATTTAACTGTAAAATCATAGAAGCAGCAGAAAAATGGATACAGATTTTTACAATCCTAGGGTAATAAAGGTCTTTCTAAGAAAATAAAAATCAGCCGCCATCAAAAAAATGTTAATATAACAACATAAAAATGTAAGAAAAGAACAATAACCTAATAGAAGTGTGGTTAAAGGTAATTAATAGGAAATTGCTAAATTTTTTAAAAGCCAATAAATGTGAAAAGATGATCAACTTTACTAGTAACTAGAGAACTGCAAAGAGAAACAGTAAGATATCAATTTTGCCATAAGATTTGTAAAAATTTTTAAAAAGTAAAAAACTGGCCTAACTAGTTTTGGTAGGGAGGTAGAGGAAAATATTTTTATGTACTGCTGCTAAGAACATAAAATGGTACAGTCTTTCTTGAGGGGAGTGAGGTAATCTGTATCAAAATTATAAAAGTGCCTACCCTTTGACACAGCAATTTCTCTTGTACTGATTTACCCTGAGAAGATAATTATATCAAATGTTTTAAAAATCCATGAATGCATAGTGATTTTTTTTAAAAGCCGATTAGTCACTCTGGAAACTAATAGATTTCTGAAAACAGATTTCAATTTCTGAAAAATTGGCTTACCAAGATGGGAGAGGGGCACTGAAATGAGAAAAACAGCCAATATTTTATGCCTTTCTTATACAGGCAATTTCAAGGTTACCAAAGAGCTGATAATGAAATATTCTTCTTTTTAGAAGAATTACAGCTAAAAAGCCCTGAAAGAATGATAAAATTTAAAAATCACAATTTCCATACTGGCTAAAATGAAATATAATAACACCAAATGTTGGTGAGGGTGCAGAGAAATGAGATCTCTCATTCATTGCTGGTAGAAATGCAAAATGGTATAGCTACTCTGAAACAGAGTATGGATGCTTCTTATAAAACTAGACGTGTGCTTATCATACAACCCAGAGATTGCATTCTTAGGGCATTTATGCCAGAGAAATGAAAACTATGTTTACACAAAAACCTGTATATAAATGCTCACTGCTCATTCATGTGCAATATTCAAAAACTGGAAACAACCCAAATGTCCTTCAAACAAACTGTGGTATATCTATATCATGAACTACTACTCAGAAATAAAAAGGAATAAACTATTGATATATGCAACAATATTGATAAATCTCAAGGGAATTAAACTGAATGCAAAAAAAGCCCATCTCAAAAGGGTACATATTATATAATTCCATTTATATGCCATTCTTGTAATGACAAAATTATAGAAATGAAGAATAGATTAGTGTTGCCAGGGGTTAGGGAAGGGGAAGGGAAGTAGGTGGCTATCATCAGGTAACATGAGAGATGCTTGTGATAGAAATGTTCTGATCTTGACTGTGGCATTATCCACATTTATCTATTTATGAGATAAAATTGCACAGAACTAAACACATATGCACGTGTATGCACACGAGGGCACATGCAAACACAAAAGTACATTTAAAACCAGTGAAATCTGAATACGGTCAATGGATTGTATCAACGTCAATTCCCTCATTTTAACACTGGACTATACCCAAGCAAGAAGTTACATTGGTGGAAACTGAGTGAAGGGCATAAAAGATCTCTCTGTTTATTTCTTACAACTGCATATAAATCTACAATTATCTTAAAATAAAAAGTTGCTAAAAATCATCATTTTTAAAACTCTAAAATAATGAATATAGACAAAACTCAAAAAGGGGTTCTAAAACCATTAGGTAATCGATAGGGAACTTTAGAAAGGATACACATTAGGGACTGACAACACTAGAACTGACTAACCAACCTTGACAAATGAATCAAGCCTCCAGATCTAACTCTCAGTTTATGGACTATGACGGTGTGTGGAAGAACATGCAAAATTATGCAAAATTATAATGAATGCATGACTTGGTTTTTCAACAAATAAATAACATGAGAAATAAAGAAGAGGGAGATTATAAATTGAGAGACTTAAAAGAGATAATCAATGCAATGTTTAAACCTTGCACAGATCCTAATTTGCATAATATTAGATGATAATAAGAATTAATGTTAATTCTGTTTATTTGATATTGTTTTTGAGTCCTTATCTTAAAAGACTGAAGTATACATAGATGAAATGATATAATGCCTGGTATTAGTTTTCAAATACCCTGGCAGAGGAAAAACAAATATGGGAGTGTAGATAAAAAGGAATGTAGAACACTGTTAACTGCTGAAGCTAGGTATATACCCATAAACATTATATACTTCACCATACTATTCTATTTTTATATGCTTGAAATTTTTCATGATGAAAACCTTTTAAGTGCACAAAGGTGTACATTCAAGGAAGATTTTTTTTCAGTGACGTCCTTCTAATAGTTAACAAAAACTAGAATCCATCTAAATGTCCATCAATGAAAAACTGTCTAAGTAAATCATGCCACACCATAAAATAAAATCCCCTACAGCCAATAAAGGGTGATATGGATCCATGGATACTAACTTTGAAAGATTGCTATGACATATTAGTAAATGAAAAAAACAAGTAATAAAACAGCAGCAGGTGTATAGTCTCTCCATAACAATAGAAGTTCAGAGCAACATTTACCAAAATGTTGACAGTGGCTATCTCTGAATGGTAGAAATCCAAGAGACTGTCACTTGTTTTATATATTTTTAATATTACTTGAAGTTTTAATAATGACTACGTGTTTTTAATTAAGCTATTTCCCTTTATACTTGTATTTGCACTTTTCTGATAACAAAAAGTTATTTTTAAAATGAAGCTATTTCCATTTCTTTTAAAGAAGTAAATAAACAAAAGCTAACAACACAGACCTTATCAAATACTGTAAAGGGCAGAAAGAGTTAAAACTTAAACAACTGATATATATTGAGTGATACCAAATAAATCCAAAAAGTTTTCAGCAGTCAGAGGCACCAGAAGCAAGTCACATGCCCAGGATGAGTCTAATCTTGTCTAAGATGGCACAAATGCCTCCACACACAGCCCCTCCCTGCCTCTCTGATGGTATCTGTCACCGCTACAATCCACTTTTCACGTATCACTCCAGCAGCAATGACGGCCTATAGTTTCCCACGCATACCACACTGTTTACAAGCCTCTGCCATACCTTTCCAGCCGAAGATTTTCCCCAAACTCCCTGTGCCCCTTGCCTCTTCTCCTTACCCCATAAACATCCTTCAAAATTTGTCCCAGGGACGTCTGCTCCAGCACACCTTTGCAGTCAGCTCCTCCTTTGGCCCCAGCTCTGCTAAAGGCCCGCCTATCTGCCCACAGCGACTGGTCATGCCATACTGCAACCATCTGTTTAAAAGGTCTAGCCTACAAGCTCCTTAAAGGAAAGAATGCTTTATGGTTTATTTTTGTGGCATGAGGCACATCAGAGCTCCCATCAAGGTCTGAAGACCCAAAGAGGAGCTGAAGGGCTAAAGAAAACCTGAATTCCTCCCTTTCCTAAGGATACACTGACATATGTCCTGCACTAGAGTAATAGTAGCCAGAGTCTATGAGCTTTTCCAGGGCCATGACATTGTTTGATATCTGTGTGGGAAGAGGGATTTATTTTTCCAGAATATGAAAATTTTTAAAAATCAAAATTTACATTTAATTAAATACCTAAGACACATAACATTTCAATAGCAACTCAACTCTATTCATAATTATATACATTAGATTTAATATAGGATATTAGTACATTTTGAAAGACTTAGGGTGGGGATTTGAAAAGTCACAGTGCCTAGGGCTTCCTGCTTAAAAAACCTGTTCTGGCAGGAACCTTACTCAGCTGTTTGGGATAATGAAGAGAAAGTCATATCTAAAGCAAAGCAAAACTTAAAGAGAAATAAAACAAACACAAAATCCATGTAGGAACCCCCTCACACAGAGGTCCCTGACAGGTAACCAGTGCATCATCAGAGCCAAGAATGGCCACTGCCCAGCATCTGTCCCTCCTGGATCAGAATTCTCTGTCCTTATAGGTCACTCACTAGGAGCTGGTTTTTACAGCACAGGCTCCAGCAGTGTGAACAGGGTAGGCAGAAATTCAGCATGGAATGGTCAGGGAAAGCCAAGACAAGCTGCCCGCCAGGTTCCCTAGCAGCTCAACTGCTCTCATTCCCAAGCTGGCTCTTCTCCCATGGCAAAGTTCTGAGCTGAAGAGTTGTAAACCACTTGGGGTGGGCTGCAGAGGTGAAAAATTAGGCACAGTACATAAAAAGCTCAGAGCACAGCATTATGACAAGCACAAAACATGCATACTCACAAAATACTTGATGACTGACTTTAAATTGATCTTTATCCACTTAAAAAAAAAGGAAAGAAAAGAAGTAACTACAGCCGATTCTGGTCATTCGAAGTGGATATAATCTATAAAATGGTCCTGAACACTGAATTAATGAATACTGAACCACTGCTCCTGGGGAAATACAGGGCTAGGTTCTCATGAGCCTCTGGTCACAACACTGTCATCAACTGATCAATACATAACCCTACTTTACGTGTGTTTCTGATTAAAGGCACCTTATTTAACATGTATTATTGATTCCTTAACAATGAACTCACAGCCAACAGCACTGTAAGTAAAGCCCTAATAAAGTTTATCAAACACACATATATTTTCTTTATAAGGCACACATGAGCTTCCTTGCACTCAGAAACACTAGACAGTATGTCAGCACTTCAGCACTATGCTTAGAGACCATTTTCAAGAGCAAAATCACCAACGAAAAGTATGGTGCCAAACAGAGCACAAACCAGACACTTGTTTACGGTGTGAGAGCTGGAACGAGGCAGCAGCAAGTCACCTTGTCTGACCTCAGCTGGGAATGTGAACTTCAATGATTCAAATTTTTCACTGCTCTGCACATATCGGGGAATGACAGAGAAAGTGCCCTGAGTATTGCATTTGGGATTACAAAAAAAAAATTTAGTGAGTAGCAAATTCACAAACACAGAATCTGCAAATAATGAGGACTGACTATATTTACCAAAAATAAAAAGTACACGTGCCTTCCAGTATTGGAAGAAAGCATGTTCTTGACCTTTTTGTATGAGAATGAAATCTGAACTGAGCCAAGTATTAGAAGCTTTAAGCGTAGAAAAGCACTTAACACTCTGGGCAGTTAGCATGAAGATTCTATAACCCCCTGGCAGAAGAATGCATGGGCTGACCTTCCTCAGCAGGCACATTTCCAAGAAGTGGTGTATTTGACTTGAATTTTAATAGACTCCTGCAGTGAATCATTTTAACTAAAATGTTTTCTAAAGTTATATGTACTCCTAAATTTAAGTATTATCACATCAAAATTGTCATATACCAAGTTTGCTTTCAAGCTTGTCTTACCCATATGAAAAAAGTACAAAAAAGTAATGTTCTAACCACACAAAAAATATATATGTATATTACTCACACTTAATTTTCCTCTAGATATAAGAACTAATGTTACAGAGCACTCCATTCACCTTCCTTTTGAAACAAATCAATAAAAAGAAGCTAATAAATACAGATTAGTGTTTTTTTATGTGAGGAAACTAAAGTAGCATAAATGATCAAGTGTAAGAGTAGGAAAAAGAAGAGTACTGCTAAGATGAAAATCACTGAATATGCAAATGTCCTGAAATTGCATCTTAATAGTTTTGAGTAAATTATCCTATGAACTACCAAATAATATCCAAATATGTTATTTTACCAAAAAAAAAAAAAAGTTGTTTAAGGCCAAAGGAGGAGCAGGAACAAAACCTACATTCCATTTGTTACTCTTCTTAAAAATACTGAACACCTAGTATACTGCTGATTAATAAATGGTCCCCTTTTAAAGAGAACTTAACATAACTTTATATAACTTGAATAACTTTATATAAAATTTCAATTTAACTATAGTTCCTAAGAATGACAAATTATAATAAAGTCACATTTAAGACTATGACTACAAGTGAAATGTTAATTCCATTTTAATCTATTCTGGTTTACTTCAAAAGCATAAACTTTTTTAAACGCTTAGATGGAATTTTAAAAATATTCTAAAACTAGATCTCGGTAACAATGAAACACCAAAAGCTGGTCATTACAATAAAAAAAAAAGTTAACAGAAATTTGCTTTAAATTTTTCAAAAGCATAATTTTTAGAATATGAAACTAAGTATACATTTGTAGACTAGGAACCTGTGAGGATTAAATAAACACTTGAAAACTTCATGGCCTTTTTCTCCAATTCAAATCAAAGCACTATTATATTAAAAAATTAAGTTTATTCATTTTTCAACTTTTGACATTTTCAATGTATATACTTAGTAATAATTTTTAAAATTTAACATCAACCATTTTTATATAGGTTAAATAAATAAAGCCTTCCACCTTAGGTGGTCAGATAGCACAGGTCCAAAATAAATATTAGCTACATCTGACAACTACACAAATGCTTCTCTATTCTGCAACCACTTTATTGCATAATGACATTAGCAGCTAGCCTATCCTAAAGAAGGGTCATAATCAATTCTAATGAATAAACCATTGATTACTGTTCACCCTGAGTACACCGCTCACTGACAAATCAACAGACCTGGCTTTGTGACCTTCGATTTGGGGCAAATATACAAAATCATAATTTGTTCTCTCTGCTCAAGGCAGGTAAGACTCTCAGAGAACTAACCATTGTGAACATCTGAGTTTTCCTAAAGGTTAGAGACTTAAGCATTTGGAAAGAATATTTCACATGCTTTCCTTCTTAAACAAGGTGCACTGAATATAAATTCTATTTTTCTCAATTCACAATCGTCAATGAGAATGTTAGTTAACCTTGGTCCAGCGTGTCGAGAGACAATTCATGGGTCTCTCACACTTCTGCATGTCTTATGAGCAGAGGTGCTGGCTACTTTAGTTCTGAACCATCTTTCAAGGACATGTGTGTATAGCAAACAGCTTAGAAAGACTGAGATATCACCTCCCTTCAGAACAGAGGGAAGATTTGTTTACTGTCCAATATAATAAAAATAATGTCTCCCCCTGGACTAAGGTTGGGTAAGTCTGCGTGAAGTACATAAACTCAGAGTTCTACAGCTGTGGCCTTGTGGGGCAAGAGGCAGTGATGCAAATGTGAAGCTCATGCTGTTGGCTGTGCTGTAATAAAGTAAACCATCTCTGACCCAGGAGTCCCATGCCTTCTGCTAGCGTCCAGTATAAGGAAAGGCTGACTTGCCAGCTTTCAAGTAGAATGAAGTCTCAGATTTTTCATAGTTCTTGGTGACAAGGATGGGATGCCAGCAAAAAACATGGCTTTCTGGAACAGAAAAGACATAGTCCCAGGGGCTTAAGAAATATAAAAAGACTCCATGGGATATAGTAGCAAATGATCTTGTCCACATTGTGGGTGTAAGGAAATACGGGTTAAATAACCTTTAGAGGATGAACAGCAAAAGGCAGGATTAAAACGAGCTGCTCAATGCTGTTTTGGTTGTTGCTCATACTCCTTAATGAGGCAGCAAGTCCATGGCCCCAGATAAGAGGTATTGTGGCTGTAGCTGTTGAGTAAAGGAGTCCCCAGAGCTGAAATAAATCATGTCAACAATGAGGTTCTAGTGCTTTGGTGACTTAAAAGTTCATTAAATTAAGCCATTCTGAATAGACCCAGGTCACTTGAACTAAAAGTGTGCCCTGCTTACTGGCTCAGAGCTGCCCTCCCTCTCCACAGCCCCCAATCCCTCCCGTCACCCTCCAAGGATGTTTTAAGGTGGACGATTAGGAGAGGGCCGAGGTTTCCCTGTCCCCCAGAGAGACTGAAGGCCTTATGTACCCAAGTATGCTGGGGAACTTCAGGGAGGGTAGACACTCAAACTTTCATGGCTCTGTGAATACAGGCACCCAAGTCACTACTCTACCTGGTGTGGGGAGAGGGTACTCAGATTCAGCTAATGGAGTTAGGGTAGGATTCCCAGTGGGGAAGGGAAAATAATAGGACCTAGTGAACAGGGGTCCTTTGAGCCAATTCAAAGTATTATTGTTTCTACTGCACACATAAATACTTCCCTGTCCATAGTGCTGGAGGCGATTCTTCCCTATAGGGAAGAGTTACAGGTAGAAAAATGCTAGCAGGACAAGCTCCCACATTTGTCACCAGTGGGTGGGTCAAGATATCACCCAATTGCCCTTACTCTCTCATGTCCATAGTTTTCAATATATAAAAGATGTCCTGTTCATTGGCAAGTCAGAAACCTTTGTCTCAATGGTACCTTAGTATGCTGTTATCACACCTCAATCAGCAGAATCCAGAATCCAGTCTATTTGTCAAGTAAAGTTTCTTGGGATAGCGTGGGTGGATTCACAATGCCTAATCCCTTTGGCCGTTAAGGAACAGCTAGCTCTTCAGCCTCCTATCACCAAAAAGGCAGCAGAGCACCTCATGAGACTCTGGATATTGGAAGCAGGAGGGCTCTATGACATGGCAGTGTGCCCAGGCTGAACTACAATACCCCAAATGCCCTTTCAAGCATGCTTCTGGTTACATGAGCCACAAGGGGTAGTCTTTCCTGAGAGAGGACAGAAGGGAGCATTGACCATTTTGCAGCATACATATTTTGCAGATGTAATTAAAATCTATAATCAGCTGACTGTAAATTACTCAAAAGGGATATTCTCCTGGGTAGGCATGACTGCATCAGTTAGAAACCCTTTGGGAGGACTTAGGCATTCCCTGAGCCCAGAGACTCCAAATTGCAGTGGGGACTATAATTGCCCTCCCCTGCCCCAGCTCCCCCTCCTAACCACTGCCTGGGACCACAGGTTTCAGGTGGTGTCTGTGAGGGCCAGCCTGCTCATTGGCCCTTCCTGACTGCCTGCCTCTGGATTTTGGATGCACTCAGTAGGCCCCCACGATGGAGTAAGAAGACTCCTTGAGTGGTATATGTGTGAGCTTTACATTTTGTCCCTACTGGTCCTGCTTCTTCAACTGAAACCTGATTGATACAGTCCTCACTTGGACATTCTACTTGGTCTTTTATACTAGCTGCTCCACAAAGCAGCACCCTCAGTGGTGCCAAAATCAACCGCCTGCATGAAGAGCTGCAGCACTCTGCAGCATGTTCTGTACTTTTTGGCACCACAACCTTAATGACCTCTCTGAGGTACTGGTCTCTGTGGCTGATGATGATTTTGCCAACTAGAGCCCAAGCAAAAGGAGGCAGCCTCCACCCGGAAGCACCCCTTGAGAGCTTGGACTCCACCTCCCTGGATTCTCTCATTGGACTGACAAGGTCCTAGATCACAAGGATAATGACCACTCGAGGATACTTCAGGCCCAAGTGGGGGACATAATGGGTCTCTGTAAGTTTAATAAAAATTCCCTTCAGGGAATAGGAATTAGAAAAAAAGGTGAAATTATAGTTATCGGAATGGGACACACAGATTTTGGTGAAAGTGGAAGAAGAGAAATAACCTCAGCATCTAGGGAGAAAGCAACCTAGATACTCCAAGAGATAGGAATGGGGATGATCACTCATTAATGATCTTTTGTCTTTCAGAACTGCCCCTGGAGCAGACCTCATGAAGCAAAAACACCCTGGCGAGGTTCCCAAACTATTGTAAGCACCTTAAATTTAACTGACTCGTGATTCTGCCAACTCCTGACAGATGGCTCTGACTACAATATGATCACCATTACCAACAAGTCTATCAGAAACATATACCCCAGCTCCTGGACTTCCCATTTAAAACACCTGTCAGCACTTCCAGCTATCTTTCCCACCCCTATTCCCACAGCCACTGCATAGGCATTCTTCGGGATAAATGCCACTCGACTGGTAGCATAAACAAACAAGACAGATTGTACTGACTGCCCTCAGGCAGTCCCTCCGAAAGTAAGTTCTAAATGTGATAATGTGAAAACTCAAGTGAAAGTATTAGCCTATCAGCTGACCAAAGGTGACACTGGAGGCCCTGACAACCTTTGCCCTCCGAACCATGTAGGTCCCAGCTGAAACTATAAAAGAATTCCTTTCCAGGGACATTACATAGATCCCTGGCCCTGTGAGTGAGTGAGCGAGTGAGTGAGGGAGAGAGGGAGAGGGAGAGAGGGAGAGAGGGAGAGAGTGAGAGAGTGAGTATGTGTGTGTGAGTGTGAGTGTGTGTGTGTGTGTGTGTGTGTGTGTAAGCCTGTACATCACCCTGAAAACAGTTATTTGTATCTTAGACTTGCAGGTGTTTCAGGAAACATCATGAGCAAGCTCTCAGATGACCATTACCAGACCAACAGTGGCATCTACCCAAAATTGCCCTTGGTTACCTAGGGGAGCTTCCAGGAGAGTTAACTGACTCTAGACTTCCTCCTTATGCCTCACAGTGGAGTCTGTGCAATAGCTGGTACATGCTGCTGTCTCTGGATTGATGCCTGGGACCAAATGAGAAGGTCAATAAAGAAACTAAAGGAGAAAGGCTTCTGGTTTTCTAAGGCCCATGGATGATGTCTGGGATTTGTTCAGCAGGCTGGGATCAAGACCTGGGGGCATGGTTGAAGTCAATATTGCAGCTTGGCCTAGTCCTGCTGCTTGCAGTCTTGTTCAGAGTAGCCTTAATTAAATGCTGTCTGAGACTAATAGAACCAATTTAGTCCCAGACCCTTTTAGTCAGATTAACCGGGATGGCTGACAGAAAGGCACAGTCATAGGAATATTCACCAGAATATGGTGGAGAAATGAGAACTGGCTCTTAGTGGGAGACAATTTTCCATGAGTCTCTGAGTTTCTGCCCATCTTATGAGCAGAGGCCCTGGCAGCCTTTGCTCTGGACTACCTTTTCTAGGATGTCTGTATAGCCTACAGCCTTGGAGGGCAGTACCCCCTCCCTCAGCAGAGGGCCAGTGTGCTTACCCCATAAAATAACAAAGATAGAAACGTCTACACGTGCCTAATCCAATTCCTCACCTTCTGTTCTCTCTTCAATCCATTCTAAATAAGACTTTGCAACTCGCCCTCAGTTGAAACAACATAAGGACAAAGCCACTGAACATGTCTGTCCTTATCTTCCCATCACTTTGATGTCAATGAAAGATGATCTCAACTTCTCTCAGAAGCACTCAACACAGTTAAAGAACTTGCTCATGCTTCTTTGGTTCTGTGACGCCATACTCTCCAGCTGTCTTACAGCTCTGCTCCTTTTCTAGACATCTTCCAGGCTCTTTGAGACCTCAAAATGTTAGTGCTTCTCCAGATTCAGAAATATACCTAGCCTCTTCTCTCCCTACACTCTTCCCTTAGATGAGCACTTCCATCTCATTCTCACCCATGGCCTTCACTGCATTCTGTATGCTAACCACTCCCCAAGATACATTTTCAACCCTCAATTCAAAACTCAGACATTAAGTTGGCTACTTGTTTCTCCATTTAAATATCATCATTTAACATATCCCAAATTGAACTCGGCAGTTTCAACCGGACCCCTACATCAACCCAGATTTCCCTATCTTGGTAATTATGTGACCATCCACTAAGCTACTCAAGTCATCAGTAAAGCATTCTCCCTTTCCCTTACTCTCCAATCCATCAATAAATATTATCTGCTCTTTCCCCAAAATGTATCTTGAATTTCTCATTTCTCTCCATCTCCATTAGTCTCTTTTTCTTGGAATAATGGAAAAGCCTCCCAATTGGTATTCCCTCTGTTAGTATGGCCCCTATGTGGCATATAGCAGCATGGGTGATATAAAAATGTAAATCCAAGTACCTCTCTCTTGCTTAAAATTCTTCAAAGCCTTCCCACAGCCCCTGAAGTGCAACCTCCTCTTCATGGTCAGCAAGTCCCTGTATGATGTAGCCCCAAATGCTATCTCCCGAGTCACCACCCAACCGTCACAATGGCCGTCTTTCAGTTCTTCCAATACACCAAGCTATCTCGGGCCTTTACACAGGTTGACCCCTACCTTGAAACATTCTCGCTTTTTCTAAAACTGGATCCTCCTTATCCATCTGTTCTCAATGTAAATGTCATTTCCTTGAAAGGACATTTCCTAAAAGGCTCAGCCTGATTTGTTAATCCTTCGCTCCGTTGCCCCCTACTATAAGACAGTAACACATGAAGGGAAGGACTATGTTTTTAATACCAATTTGCTTACTTCTAATTTTTTGATGAATCCTGAGTTGAATTGTGTCCCCACAAAAAGATGTTGAAGTCCTAACCCCGACTCAGTACCTCAGAATGTGACCTCATTTGGAAATACAGTTGTTCAAGATGTAATTAAGGTGAAGTCATACTAGATTAGGGTGGGCTTCAAATCCTGTATGACTGGTGTCCTTATAAGAAGATGGCCATGTGAAGACATACACAGGGAGAACGCCATATGAAGGTGAAGACTGAAGTGATACATCTACAAGCCAAGCCCAGGGCTACCAAAAGCTAAAAGAAAGGTATGGAACAGAGTCCCCCTTTACAGGCCTCAGAAGGAATCAATCCTGCCGATGCCTTGATTTTGGACTTCTAGCCTCTGGAACTGTGAGACAATAAATTTCCCTTGTTTTAAGCCACCCAATTTGTGATACTTTGTTACAACAACCCAGGGAAACTAACATAAATGCGGAAATGGAAAGACACAATTAGAAGTGAAAGGTGGTCTTACAGGGAATGGGAGGAGGGCGGGCATGGAGACATCAATGACAGTTTTAATATTATGTTTCTTTAAACTAAAGCTTTCATTTTTAAAAGTTACCTAATTAGTAAAATATAGGCTACGGTTACAGTGAAGCCTCTTACCAAGACAAAAAAAAGATATATCATACGAATGTCTATTATACCAATGTTAAAAGATACCAAAAATAGTTCCTGACAAATTATAATGGAATCAATGAAGGAAGGTCAGATTCCTCAACTCTAGGACCTTATTATAAGGACGAGAACAAGTTATTTGACCTCTGATTTTGTTTGTTTCAAGGCTTGATTTAGTAAACTGCATTAACAATGGTAATAATAGCTACCCAGCACATGTCAAACATTGTGTTAAATGCTTTAGGCACATCATAAATAATACTCAACTGACTATCAGCAAACTCAGTATAATTGTCCCCATTTCACAGATGAGGAAATGAAGGATGTGTGAGTTAAGAATAATGCTGCTGATTCAGTAACAGAGCCAAGACAAGAACACACACCTTCTGACTTCCACCAAGAGCTACCTATTACATTACACAAATAATGTATTTGGCAGACTCTCGTAAAGAACAACCAGTTTCACTGAAGCAACATTCCCAGTACTTTTACATATAATCGGAAAATACTGTTAAGATAGATTCAAAACTTACTTTTTGTATCACTCATCCCAGAAAAGACGCTTTTAAAAAATAAACTACTTCTAGAGGCAATACTCAAAAATATACATTTCACTAAGCACTAACTAAAGTTGGATTTGGCCTTACTGAAACACATTTTTAATGGCCTAATAAGGATCTGACCACTTGGCTTCTTATGAAGAAAAACATTCTGCTATTAAATTTGGTAGGGAATTAGCTTCAGCCACTTTAAACAGATTTCAAATAGCCAAAACAGAAATAACACACTCCAGAAGAAGAACAATGACCTTTGTTCAGCTTAAAAAGCCACAACTTTAAGTTACAAATTCAGGATCCACTGTAATTCAGAGAAATAACAATAGTAAATTTTAAATGGCATTGTCCTATACTTCTGCTTCTGGGATAACAGAAATATATTTTTCCCTATACTTCCTGCTACATACAACTAAAAATCCTGGACAGTATATATAAAACAAACATAAGAAAATCTGAAAGGTGGAGTGAAGGTGGCAGACTGGCTAGGGACCTCAAGACTCAAGGAATGACATGGTGGTAAGGTTCCTGGATTTTCATATATTTCAGACATAAAGCTGAAGAAGTCGGCAACCTGAAAGCCCCAACTGATGCAAGACAAAAAAAAAAAGCCTGAACAAAAACTCGCCCTCTCTAGCCACAGGAGCAAGAAAGAGGTTAGCAAGACAGAGAACTTTTAGACAATAAGCACTTTACTCCAGCCAGAAATCACAGAAAAAAACGGTGGCTACACCTACACTAGCAAAGGCAGAGCTGGAGCCTAGATTTCTACCTTTCCAGGCTTTAATGAGGAGCCCCTCGATCCCACCCACAGCGTGATGTTAGAGAAGGCAAGTAAGGCGCTGAGCAGTAATGACCCCAACTCCAGTGGAGACCACCTGGAGAACTCAGACTTCCACCTCCACTGAAAGTAATGTAAGGCCCCTCCCCCTCCACATTGGGGTGGTACTGAGAGTCTAGCTAAATTAATCCATTGTATTGCTACTTCAACATCCTTTTTGTTTGGCCCATCAGCCTGCAGGGACCTTAAACTAACACTTGCTCCCTCATGCAAGCATATACTCTAGACAGTGTCCTGTGAGTCAGATGCAGATATAAGTTCCTGATGTGATTTCCTCAACAGCCCTTGTGATCAACAGTCTCCTCTGCCTTCCAAGGCCTTCCTCTTGTGCACTCTTTAGATAAGGTCCCCATGGGGCTTACATGAGCCCCACACTTTTGGTTTGAATTGACCAATCAAGCCTTAGCTGGAAACTCCAAAGAGACCTTAATAAAGACGTGTGCCCCAGGTCCTGCCATACTCTCTTGCTATACTCTGCCCTGACCTCCTGCGTGGCCCCTCGAGGAGTACTATGTCCCTCCTGACCTATGAATAATAAACTTTTCTATTTCGATTTCTCCTGGAATCTTTGATTGAGCTCAGCATCTGGCACCCTGCATTCCACTTAACAAATGTTAATTTAACAAAGTCATAACAGGTGGTATCAGAGGCAGCCTGGCAGTGAGTCAGGACTTTCACATCCACCTATCGATAATGAGGCCACCCCCACCTCCACCCCAATGTTTGTGGAAGATGTGTGGGAGCAGTAAGGAGGAACTCCTAGCCCTCCCAAATTTGGAGGCTTAGTGGAGACTGAGAACTCCCACCCCACCTCAAGTGTCAACAGGACCAATTCAAGAACCTGAACTTCTATCCCCCCCGCCGCCTGCAGAAACAAGTCACCAGCACCCCCTTTCTCTCTCAGAGAGATGTCAGAAAGTCACTAAAACAGGACATTTAAATAAGATCCACAGTCTCAGAAAATAACACCCAAAATGCCCAGGTTTCAACTGAAAATCGTTCAGCATACCAAGAACTAGGAAGAAGATCTCAGCCTGAATTTAAAAAGGCAATCAAGTGATGCCAACAGCAAGATGACAGAAATGTTAGACTATGACAAAGGTTTTTAATCGCACATCATAAAAATGCTTCAATAAGCAATTACTAATATGCTTGGAACAAATGAAAAATTAAAATTAAAAGGTTTCATAAAATAAATGGAAGTTATAAAGAAGAACCAAATGGACATTCTAGAACTGAAAAACACAACTGAAATTCAATTCTAGAACTGAAAAACACAGCTGAAATTCAATGAATGGGCTCAAAATCAGAATGGAGAGAACACAAGAAGGAATCAGTGAACTGGAAGATAGACCATATCCTGGGCCATAGAAAAACACGTAACAAATTTAAAGAAGTGAAATCACACAGAGTGTATTCTCTGACCTCAATGGAATCGAAGTAGACATCAAAAAGAGGAAGATACCAAGAAAATCTCTAAACACTTGGAAACTAGGCAAGAAAGTGTTATATGAACCTTGAGTCAAAGAAGAAGTCTCAAAGGAAATTTAAAAATATGTTGAACTGAAAGAAAGTAAAGGTACAACATAAAATTTGTGGGACACAGTTACAGCAGGACTGTGAGGAAAATGTACAGCATTAAATGCATACAATAACTAAGGAAAAAGTCTCAGATCAATAATCTAAGCTCAAGAACCTAAAAAAAGAAGAGCTAAACAAACTCAAAGCAAACAGAAGGAAAGAATAAAAAGTAAACCTCAATAAAATTGAAAAAAGAAAGACAATAGAAAATCAATGAAAAAAAGAGCTGTTTCTTTGGAAAGATTTTTAAAAACTGACAAATCTTGCAAAGGCCTGGCAAAGAAAAAATAGAGAAAACACAAATGACTAATATCAGAAATCAAACAGAGGATATCATCATAGACTCAACACACATTATGGGGATAAAAAGGAATACTATGAACAGATCTTTGTATGCAAATTTCACAACTTAGATAAAATGAACTAACTTCTTGAAAAACACAAATTACTACCACTTACTCAATATGAAATAGACAATTTGGATGGTCCTATAATTATTGAGAATATTGAATTCATAATTTTAAGACTACCAGGAAAAAAATCTCCATGCCCAGAAGGTTTCATTGGGGAATTCTACAAAACATTTAAAGAATTAACATCAGCTCTACACAATCACTTCCAGAAAACAGAAGAGGAAGTAACATTTCCTAATTCATTTTATGAAGCTAATATTTCCATAACAAACCAAAGACATTATAAAAAATAAAATTATAGACCAATATCCCTTATGAATAGACGTAAATAACCTTAAAATACTAGCAAATAGAATTCAGTGATATATACAAAGAATTATATATCATGGCCAAGTGGGTTTCTTACAGGGAAGCAGGCTAGTTCAATATTTAAAAAGCAATCAATATAATCTACCATTTTAACAGTCTAAAGAAGAAAAGTCACATAATCATATCAATCAATGAAAAAGTATCTGATAAATTTCAACATCCATTCATGATAAGAACTCTTAGAAAAATAGAAATAGAGAGGAACTGCCTCAACTTGATAAAAGGAACCTACAAAAAACCTACACTTAACAATGAAAGATTGAATGCCTTCCTCCTAAAATCAGGAACAAGGCAAGTATATCCACTCTCATCGCTCCTATTCAACATAGTGCTAGAAGTTCTAGCCAGTGTAACAAGGCCAAAAAAGGAACTAAAAGGCACACAGATGAGAAATAAAACTGTACCTATTTGTAGGTGACATGATCATCTACACAGAAAATCTCAAAAAATCTACAAAAAAAGATCTTGTAGAATAGGTGAGTTCAGCAAAGTCACAGGATACAAGATAAACATACAAAAACAAATTGTATTTCTATATACAAGAAATGAACATATGGACACAATTAAAAATACAATACTATTTGTAATCACTCAAAACAATTAAATATTTAGCTGTAAATGTAACAAAACATGCACAAGACTTATCCACTGAAAACAAAGCACTGATGAAAGAAAACGAAGATCAAAATAAATAGAGAAACTTACTGTGTACACAGATTGGAAGACTCAACATAGTAAAAATATCGATTCTTCCCAAATCAATATATAAGTTTAACACAATTCCTATCAAAAGCACAGCAAGATTTTTTCTAGACATAGACAAGATTATTCTACAATTTATATGGAAAAGTAAAGGAACTAGAATAGCTAAAATAATTTTGAAAAAGAATAAGGTAGGAAGAAACAATTTACCCAATTTCAAACTTATCACATAGCTACAGTAAACAGGACTGTGTGGTATTGGTGGAGAAACAGAGGCACAGGTCAAGAGAACCCAGAAAAAGACCACATAAATATGCCCAACAGTTTACTGACAAAGGTGCAAAAAAGGGCAGTTCAACAGAGGAAAGGTATCTTTTCAACAAATGGTGCTAGGGTAATTAGAACATCCGGGACAAAAAAAAAAAGGGGGAACCACAACCTAAATCTTATACCTTATACAAAAATTAATTCAAAATAGATCAACTGTGAACCACAAAAGTATAAAACTTTTACAAAAAAAAGAGAGAGGAAAAAAAGGAGAAAATATTCAGGATCTAAGATTAGGCAAAGAGTTATTAGATTTGACACCAAAAGTGCAATCCATAAAAGGAAAAGCTGATAAGCTAGATCTCATTAAAATTAAAAACTTATGTTCTGTTAAAGGCTCTCTGAAGAAGATGAAAAGACAAGGTGAAAACTGGGAGAAAATATCTGCAAACCACATATCCAACAAAGGACTGCACTCTTGGGCATTTATTCCAGAAAAATAAAAACATATGTTCACATAAATATCCTCACAGGAATGACTAGCGGCAGCTTTACTGGTAATAGCCAAGAAGTGAAAATAATACAGATGCCCTTCAACAGGTGAATAGTTCATTATATGATGGACTACTACTCACTAATAAAGGAAAAAACAATTGGGACACACAACAATCCGGACAAATCACCAGAGAATTAAGGTGAGTGAAAAAGCCAATCTCAAAAGTTACAAATGACATGATTTCAATTAGATAACATTCTTGAAACGACAAAATAATAGAAGTGGAGAACAAATGCCTGGTTGCCAACGGCTAAGGACAGGGTAAGAGCAGGAAGGAAGTGGTTGTGGCTGTCCCAGATAATATGTCACAGGTAACTGATGATGGAAATGTTCTGTATCTTAAATATACCAATGTCAATATACTGATGGTGGTATGTATTATAGTTTTGCAAGATGTTACCATTAGGAGAAAATGGGTAAAAGACACGAGATCACTGTTATTTAACAACTGCAAGCGAATCTACAATTCTCTCAAAATAAAAATTAGGGGTTTTAATGGCATTATTACAAAATAAAGTTTTGTTTTGTTTTCTTAAGGGCATTTGTCTCCAAGAAATTATCAGCCAAAGTATTTGTCATCAGATTTTACTATTTCTAACTTTCATGTTGACAGGTAATAGAAGAGCTCACTAGAAAATTCATCTCTAACAACCTAGTCTTAAAGCATTTACCAAGCGCTTGTCATGTGTAACTAGGAGCTAAGGAAACAGGCAAAGACAATGTAGGATCAGAAGAGTTTATACTTCTAATGAAGTTGAGCAAGAACTACAGTACTGAACTCAAGATAGCTTCATAAGATGCTTCATTATTCCTGCCCATAATCATAAGTATTTCTAAGCAGAAAACAGGCAGCACTTGACCAGTGTATGACCAACTTATGTTTAAGAAACTCTAAAGAATGTCTTCTTCCTTTCCTTACTCCCAGCCAGTATAATACTCTCTCTCACCAGAATCCCGTTCCCAAGCCCTGGTCTCCTTATCTCACATCAGCCCAAATCACCACCCTACTATGGTGGCTGTGCAGAAACAGGCCAAGGAAAAGATCATACACATGCACGTGATGCACACACACATTCTTTTCTCATGCCCAAGCTGCTCCAATTCCTCTGAACATGAACATCAAAAGAAAGAAGAGAATGACAAAGGGGAGAAACTGGTTAAGACCTCCAGCTGCCAGGCCTCCTCTCACTAGTTATGCTATCAGGAAAAGAAAAGGGAAAGAGAGCACGCAGCCTGTGAGCGCAGAGGGGGGAAAGCTATGCTGCATCATTATCCCACTCTCCCAGCTCTTACCTCCCTCAGCCTTCACAACACGAAGGCCCCCAACTCTGCCCACCTATCCCCACTCCTTTCCCACAATCATCTCCCAAGCACCTCCTGCCTTTTAAAACACTAGTCTCCTCTCAACTTGCTGCAGCTATGCCTCAGGAATCACAGTCCAAGAAACCGGGAAATAAATACTGAATGAATATAATTCATCATTTGTTATACTCTAACCCTTGCCCTCTAGTAAAGCTTTGCTGTAACTGTAGTCCATTTCAATGATTGGTTACTTTTAGAATTAGAGGTTTAGTTTATACCAAGAAACCTAATATTAAACTACTATTCACACCCACTGGGCAAGAACTGCTTTCACCACTGTTAATATATCTTGCCTGTCTGGCTTTACACTAAGACCCAGCAAGTGAAGCCTCTAAGAAGTCAAAATGATATCCCAAGAAATGTGAGGGCAAGTTACTTTACTCTAGCCTACAGCTGCACATTCAATTCTAATAAACTTAGTAGGTTTCCAAGTTCATAGCTAATCAGAAGGAATATATTTCATAGTTGAAAAGCATCCCTTTCACTCACCCACCATTAGCTGACTGCCTAAGAAGTGCCAGACACTTGGAGACAGGCATTGACCAATACACAGTGATCCCTATCCTCCCTGGCTTATGTAGAGGGGGCTCAGACAATAAATTAAGTAAAAATAACTGTAAATAAAATAATTACAAAGTGTGACAGTTACAAACAAGTATATAGATAGAACTGAGAAATTTGCACTTACTTGGGATATGAAGAAAAATGCCCTAACACTGCTGAAATACAGAATAAAAAATTCATATACTTTATTGACCCCAATATACTCTAAAATTTACTTTTAAAAGTTAAATCCTAGATGCTGGCTTTTTACCATCTCTTTATGTTAAAATCTGAATGCCATTCCAATTTCCTAGAGTAGAAATTGTAAATGGATGGCTTAAGGCAACATTTCCATAGGTGGTGATTATCAAATATGGGTCACTGAGAAGTGAAGCAGGAAGTAGGCCAAATAGTAGGCCTTAAACTTAGCCTAGGATTAAGAAATACAAATTGGTATTCACAAAAGTCATGAGGATGTAAGGTATAGCATAAGGAATATAGTCAATAATATTGTAATAACTATATATGGTGTTAGATGGGTACTATATTTATCAAGGTGATCACTTCATAAGTTATATGTCTAATTATGTTATATACCTGAAACTAAGATTGTATGTCAATTATAAAAAAAAAATAAAATAAAAAAACTTGGCCTAAGGTGGGCCCTGTCATAAGAAAAGACAGTCTTCCGTCTTTGTCAAGATCACTTAGCACCCTGCTCCCTGGGATCCACAATCCTTACTAGTTCCATACTTCAGTTGCTTTAAACAACTTCAGTAGATTCACCTGAGCACAAAGCCATCTTGTGGAAAAATTTTTTTAGAGAAATGGAGTATATTCCAATGAAGCAACCAACAAATCAACCTCACTTAAACTGGAGACTGCCAAGTAATTTAAAACACTAATATTGCTTTCTACAATATTTAGCTCCAATCAAAACTCAAGCACATCAAACAATCCTTGGGGAATATTTAAAAAATTACCAAACACAATAATCTAATGTTAAAATATGCCAACTAGGACACCTAGTTGACCGTCAATCTGACCCACAGAGGGGATAATCTAAATTTCCATCAAGGAAGTTGCAAATGCCTTGGAGAAAAAATGAATGCAGGCTTCATGTGGGCTTCAGACAGAAAAAAACAGCTCTGAATTGTCATTTTAGAAGAAACCTAAATTTCAAATGTAATTTCTTCAAATTTAACGCCAAGACTTCTGTTAATTTGCTTGGCTTTGCTTTCTTAAACAAAATTATCTATAGACTGAAGACTCTAGATCTGTTCCTTGCTACTGTATCTACTTCTTGCTAAACATTTTATAAAGCCTGACAATGTCACCTCTGAAAGCTTCCATCTGGCCTTTCTTTCTAAACACCTACATGTGTAAATTAGGAGGAAGGAGGGAGATTTGTACTCCAGTCCTCTTGTCACAAATTAGGAATTGGAATGATCTTTTTTAAATGATCTCCAGAGAATCCTCCACTAAGTCCTCCCTTCACCCAGGTCCTTTGTAATCACCAGGAAATTCTCTTTAGTCTCTAAGGCATCACTCTCAAACGCTCCCATCTACCTGCGCTGCTCCTTTCTGTTGCCATGGAGAACATCAGCCTCCTAACAATCCTGCAAAGACCTGCCCCCTCAGATACATCATCATCTGCTCAAAAGCCTCTGACTTCCCCTCTCACTCAGAATAAAAGTGAAAGTTCCTATAAAGGCCAAGCTCTACACCATCTAGCCTGCCACCTCAACTCTCTAGCCTCATCTTTTTCTACCCTTTCCCTCACCCCCTGTTCACATCTTCACACTAATTTTCTGCCTGGAATACTCCTTTCTCTCCATGAGGGGCTTTCTCAAATGTTACATCCACCACCACCTCCCCACATGTAAAACTGTAAATTTTCAACTCCCTATCCCCCTAACAAACTTTCTACTTAGTTTATTGTATTAACTGTTATCCTCAATATAAATTCTAGGCATGAAAGGATTTATCTGTCTTGTTCACTGCTGTATCCCCAAGGCCTAGACCAGTGTAAGTTACCTGACAAGAGTTCAGTAAAAATTGTGAATGAAGGAGTCATTCGCTTAAGAAATGTCTGCCAGACCCTCAGCCCTGGCCAAGTTTGTTAAAGTCAAGACAAATGAGACCCTGTCCCTGCCTATAATGCACCAGATTAAGAACCGCACCACAAACAAAAATGTGCAATACAGGGCTGCAAATTAACACCATGGGCAGTCGTGCCAAATGTTCAGAGTAAGAGACCTTAGCTTCGCCTTTCTGGGAACCAGTCCAGCTTCCCACCATCGCGCAGTTCTCCAGGGATTTCCTCTTGGTTCCTGAAATGGCCCACTTGCCCTCCCCAGCGCTGAGAGGTTATTTGCCCAGAGGTGCAAAGTCCGGAGGCTGGGCACAGGATTTAATGAAGCTAACTTAAAAGTCTTGGCTCTTCAGCCCCCACCCCCTCTCCTCTGCCCGGTGGTCCACTAACCACAGCAGCTTGAAAATGAAACCCACTGAGACCAATGAACCCTCTCCTCTCCCTTAAACACGTACTGCTTCCATCATCCCCACCTGCTCCCGGCGTCCCCTTCGGCTCCTCTCTGCGCGTGCGCGAGCAGACCTACATGGGGTAGCGCTACGCGGGCCGGGCTGCTACGGATGGTCACGCCCCCAATGTAGAGCTGGCTTTTGATTGGCTGCCCGTCTCTCGCCCGAGCTTAGTAGGACAGGCTTGCGACTACTCCTCTAAAGGCGCTGCCAGTCCAGTGTTGTGCCACTGTTTCCTGCTCGTCGCCGCTTCCGCAGGCTCCCTGGAATCCTTACAACCAACCCTGCCGGCATGTCTCAGGTATAACGCGTGCCCAGCTTCGTTGCGAAAGTGCAGCTGGGAGGGAGGCGGTTGAGGGAACCATCCCGCAGACAGAACTCCGCAAGGTCTTTCCCTTCCTGGCTTCGATCTTCCTACTGGACCCATGCCCAACCTTGACTCTTTGAACAGAGCCTTGTAAGCGGAACTTTCCGGTTTGGGATTCCCAGCGCCGCTAGCCGCCCCCGCAACTGCTGGAAAGTTGCCCATCGGGTGGACTTCGCGGAGAAGCAGGGATAGGAATCGTAGGTGAAGGTCCTAGGTAGAAAGATGGGAGGTGGAGGGTTGCATGGATTGAAGGAGTAAGGGAACTGAGTCCCCCATCCGGAAGGACAGGACAGGAGTAGGAGCACCATGCCAAGTGGACAAGCAAGGAGACGGAGGTGAGAGCTTGAGTGTCCGGCGTGAGGGAGGGGAAGGGTGCGCCTGGGGAGAGGTGTCTCAGAGGCCTTTCCCTCCCTCAAATGTAGTTGTGGGGCGACCTTTGGCTCCTCTCACCTCTCTCCAGACCATCACTGGGACAGAGGTCAGCGCTGGATGCCCAAGCCCCAGGGGAAGGGGGCCAACGAAGTCAGGCCACAAACCCTGCTGTACTCATACTCTGTCTCCTTCTCTCAGTTGTTTCAAGCACACTGTGTCACCCCTATCCACAGGTCAGGGCTTCACTGGGATCTCGGCCTCTCCCCAGTCAGACCCGGTAGTGACCAGGCAGTTGGCCTCGCTGCTTTTCCTGCTAAATATACTCCCACTGCAGGTAGTTTTAGCCTGCCTCCTTAACCACTGTATTTCCAGTGCCTGAGACCTGGTATAGCGAGAGCTCCTTATACATAGTAGTTGATCAAATAAATGAACCAAAGTGCTTCCCCTTTTTGTTTTGCTGAATCTTTCTAGCTGCCCTATTGTGGAGAAGAGGGGAGATGAGGGGAAGGGTCTTTTCCTCACTTGCATTGCAGCAGAAGTGCTGCATTTCCAACCCCTCTATTCCCTATTACTGAGCTCTATTTGGGCCTCTCCTCTCCCTCATATTTAGGCAGAGTTTGACAAAGCTGCTGAGGAGGTTAAGATCCTCAAGACCAAGCCATCAGACGAGGAGATGCTGTTCATCTATAGCCACTACAAACAAGCGACTGTGGGTGACATAAATACAGGTATGCTGAGATGAGTTTGGGAGGGACTCTTCATCAAAGCAGGCTCAGCGGCCTCGATTGGTACTGGAACTCTTAATCTGTGGGAACTTCACACGAAACCACCCCAGGTCCTATTCTTGGGCAGGGCATAGTGACGTTTCATGATATTCCTGGGGTTTAAGCTGGGAGAGGCAAACACCATGTCCCTAGATGGGGTTCGTACACCCTGCACTGGTTTTGGTAGCTCAGGTAGCAGAATTCAAATCCTAGTTTTAGAAAGACTTCACTGATTATCAAGAGCATTTCCCACCTTTTCCAAAGGCCCCACCTTGGAACTGACTTGCTCCAAATTCTCTGCTCAGTAGTAGCTTTGTTAAAACATACTGCTTCCACACCAGATGAGCAAGATCAAAGTCTTGGAGCACTTGGGAGCCAAGCCAAGCCTAATATCAGAAGCAAAGAAGCAGCTGGCTTCCTGGGGCAGGTCAGAGTGTTTTTACTGAAACAGTTCTTGATGACCATTTGTTCTCTGTCAAAAAGTCTTGGTACAAATTTTGAAACCATAGTTTAGACTACCTTATTCTATAATACTGCCTTTCTTGCCTTGGCCAGTTTTTATTCTGCCTCAAAGTCCCTAGAACTCAGATATATATTAGGCAACAGCACAATTCAGTTCATACAAGGGCTCAAAGATGGTGGCCATGGCAGCACAGAAGGCCATCACTTATACCCCTGTTCAGGAGGGTGAGCATGGCCCCCAGTTCCACTGCAGTTGGGGTGGAGGATAGAGCAGGTGTGCTGGCTGCTAGCCAGCTGGAAGCAAGAGAAGGTGCCAAATCAAATTTGGGTTTATAGGAAGGGCTGAAGTGAGAAAGGTCTTGTGGTGAAAGTGAGTTTTACATGTCCTCCCAGGGAGAGGAAAGAAGTAGAGATAACCAGATTGGCTGAGAAGCTCTTCAGCCAGGCAGTATTTTCACAGACATTGGCCTCTGCCCTGCTTTCACATGAGGTTAGGTAGACTGACTTGGAAATCACTTCCTGATCAGGGAAGTATCAGCACACTAGGGCTGCACGATGCAATACAGTAGTCACCTAAATTTCAACTGAAAATAGTTCAAATTTTAAAAAATCAGAAGTTCAGTCTTCAGTCACACAAACCACCATTTTACATACTCAGTTACCACAAGTGACAAGTGGCTTCTGAGTTGGACAGTGCAGATGTACAACATTTCCATTGTCACAGAAAGGCTATTGGAGTGTGCTGCTGTAAGATTCGGATGATGACTCTGTAGGTGCATCTTCTCCCAGGTATCCCTGGGAATGCTTCCCTGAAAGCACTTGGGAAGACTTGATGTTCCTCTAACACAGTGGTCCATGCTATGGGCACTGCGATTGCTCTCCTTGGCTTTGTTCTGAGCGTGGCAGTAAAGTAAGTAAGCAGGGAAGTAATGAGTGTGTTTCCCAAGTACAACTGATAACAGGTCTGTTAGTATACAATTATGGTATAACTTAAACTTGCCCTCAGGAAAAAGCTCCCACAAATCAACAAGAAATAGACTAACAATTTGGTAGTAAAATGGGGCAAAGATATGAACAGACCCGTCACAAGAAAGGACACCCAGAAATCTGATAACAATAATGCCTGAGGGAGAAAAATGGGGTAGGAGGAAAATTTTATAGTATACCCCTTTGTAGGATTTGAATTTTAAGCCATGTGCATGGATGTAATGTTTGTTTGTTTGTTTAAGATACAGATTTTTAAAAGACATTTTGGAGTTATTTTACTTATAAGACAAGGACTTTTTAGTAATGAGAATAGTTTTCATCCTATTCTCCAGATTTTGAGTTTGGATTTCTGTACACCATTCTAGGCCCATTTAACTTCTTGACAGAGTGTAGAAGGAAAGGATGTAATAAAAGATGGCTTTCATGGCAAGAAAGTTGATAAAATTCTCCATTAACTTGAAGTCAATCTAATGTCTTTCTCTTCCTTGTTTAAGAACGGCCTGGGATGTTGGACTTCAAAGGCAAGGCCAAGTGGGATGCCTGGAATGAGCTGAAAGGTAATTGTTTTAATCAGTTTCCCTAGTTTGCAAAGCCCAGTAATGAAATACTTACTCTTCATTATGGAGTGCAAGGGGTGAGGAGAGAAAACAAAGTGGATGAGACACATTCTGGAAACCAGCTTGACTTGGGTCAGAATGGAAAAAAACTGGGCCACCTACTTTTTCTCCTAATACCATTTATGTCTTTTCCAAAAACACAATCTCCAAGCAGTAGTATCATTTGGAGAGGAGAGCCTGGGAACAGGCCACTGAAAAACAGATTGGGAGGCAATATAGTTGGGGAGGTCTTTATATATATATTCAGAATAAGGAGTGGTTTCCTGCCCACACCATCCTCATACCCCACAAGGCCTGTCAGTGACCCCATAGCCCAAGCAACCCTCCCCAGTTCCCTTCCAGCCAGAAAGGTACAAAAAAGAAAGGAATGAGCTAATGCATGGCAAGCTTCTGGCACCTTGTCAGCTCAGTGAATGGAGCTATTATATGCTAAGCAACAGCAGCCAAGAAGTGTCCCGGCTCCTACTTAATCACGTGCCACAAGACCCAAAAAATGGCACTGAAGTGCCTGCCAGCTTTTGTATTCTTGCTAGCTGGTTTCTAAATAAGCCCTCTGTCTTCCTGCAGATGAGAAACCCTTGAATTCAAAAGGGGCCAGAATGCAATAAAAATACTCCTAGGATTTGCAAGTGTCTGGAACAGGAATGCCCGTCTGTCCATTTTCATTGGGCATTTCCATACCATCCTCAGGCCTCATGCCTTCTCCAGTGCTTCAGAACGTGCTCCAATTCCATGAAATCCAGAAAACTGGGTATTACTATCTCTAATGGATATAGTCAGTGTTCTTTGTACCACATCAAGAAAGCAAAAATTTGCCTAATTCCCTTCCCAAAGCCAGCTGCTTTTGCTCAGAGTTCTCAAAACTTTTCTTCTAGCTGCTCTCGGGAGAAGAGGGTGCCTAGCTTTGCTTTTACACTGCCAGCTTAACAGCTCTACAAGATAAGAGCCCAACAGAGAAATACTTGATAGGTCAAAGCCAACTGTGAGAGTCAGCAGGACCGATGAAGTCACCATGGCTCCCTGTGTTAGGCTTTCCTGCCTATCTGAAGGGTCCAACTTTTCTCCCAAGGCTCAGACTAACCACTCACTCCTGACAGTGGGAGATTCACATGGCCAGCAGGCCAGTGACAGGCCTCAGCACAGCCACACACATTGGCTCAGTGCTCTATGGAGCATTCACTGTGGGCCAGGCTCCTCAAGTACACCAAATCCTGGCCACATCTTTTAGGTGTAGGTAGTAGGACCCCCACTTCACAGTCGAGAAACTGAGCCCCAGAGTGTTGAATTGGGGCTTTCTGGGGCTCTAAAGCTGCTGCTTTTCAACCATGCTACCTCTCTGACAAAAAAAATCCTGTTGATTCCTTACAGGGACTTCCAAGGAGGGTGCCGTGAAAGCTTACATCAACAAAGTAGAAGAACTAAAGAAAAAATATGGAATATAGGACTGGATTAGGCTGCTAGCCATGCATTTCATCTAAACTGATATCATGCCTTGTTTTTCTATTTCTGCGGATGAAGTGAAGTAATGAAAATAACCAGTCAACCCTCTTCCTCAGCACTGTCCAGAGTATAACTCGAACAGATTAGGAACTAAAATGGTTATAGACCTTGCTGAGTAGTTTTTATCTGTAGATCAATTAAAAGTACATTTGTTACTTTAAGTCTTTGGTAATCTAGTTTCTTGAAATAGTTTACTCTGTTCTGATCTCGCTTCCTCACTTCATTTTCTAAAGATTTTGTCTGGAATTATTTGAGCTCGCCCTCTGTACTCTGCGGAAGTATGAGGCAGGTGGTCCCACCTGTTCCAGGCCTGGGGTACACTCATCTCCTGTGGAGAGGGAAAGTGTTATAGATGTGGCCTTGCCCACTTCATTCTCCCTCCCAATCCCAACTGTACCCATCAGGCATGCTGGCTGAGACTTCACTTTGCAGATACTTCCAGCTCTCTGTCGGTAACATTGTTGGCCTCCTGCTCTGAGGAAAGTAGTGTTGATGAGTAAGGTTTGCCTCAAATCCAACCAGGCCACAGTTATACAGAGAAAGTGAACAAGGGCAGAAGCCCTAGTCAGGAATGAAATGCACATCTGCTGTGGGGCATTCCCAGTGGAAGCTTGGCCATAGGCAGCTGGGCCAGCAAAAACAAGTGCGAGAAGGGAAATCAGGACACAGGGAAGGCAAGGAGTTAGGCCACAGAAAAGAAAGGCTGGAACTTGACCCTGAAGGATGCAGGCTATTGAAAAGTAAGAAGAAAAAGAGACAGCTATCAGACCCTCCTTGCCAAATGTTCTCCTTCAGTCACTTCCACTGTCCTGCAAGAGAGATAATTGTTTTCCCATTTTTCAGGTGAGGATGCTGAGATTGAAAGGAATTAAAGAGAAGCTCTCTGAGGCCAGGCAGCTCCCAGTTCTTCCCTGCAAAGCCTGAGCCCCGAACTTAGACATAGTTCAGCCTTGCCCTGAAGAACATTGAGGCCTGAGTGTTACAGTGATTTGCTCAAGATCACTAAGAACCAGCATTCAAGTGCAGATCTGCCTGGTTCAGATGCCTGTACCCCCCAAGGTAGCCTCTCAGGTGTGACCAACGCTGTAGTGGAAAAAATTGGAACAACAGGGAGAGCAACTGTTTGGTGTGGCTGGAGTCCAGCATACTTTTGATGTAAAATGGGCCTGGGTAGTGAAGAGTCGATAATAAAGTTGCAAAGTACAGAATTTGACCATGGGTGACAGGGAGCCCCTGGGAGTGCACATGGTAAACAGCTGTTAACAGGGATTCCTCCAGTCCAGCCCAGCCTCCCCATGGAAAAGCAGCTTATGTGTAGACAGGGCAAGGTTGTTTCAGCAAAGCAAAGTGATCAAGGTCCAAAACCCGGACATGCACTCCAGGTGGAGTGACTCCCTGAGTAGCAGTGTTGTTTATGTAGTAGTTAGTCTTTCCTGGGAGCAGATGAGACTGAGGGTATAAAAGGTAGGAAGACTGTTCTCCTCCCACCTAGTTCCATTCTACCAAGACTGCAAAGATCACCAACCTCAGGTATCTTTGGGCACCAAGGAGGCAGGAGAGAGTCATAGCCAGTCACCTGTAGCCGTTTTGGATCATCTCCATTGCTCTGTCATCGGCTATGTCAGGAATAAACCAAAGGGAGAACAATCCTAAATGAAGTCCAAGCTGTGATTTTTGTCCAAACAGACCTAGCTCCAGGGTCAAGCCAAGCACACTTACCCAGAGAGTGGTGGTAAACATTAAATGAAATCGCATGAGAGTCTCCTGGCATAGAGTAGGTGCGCAGTGTGTGGTGCTTAATCAGGAATTTTTCTCCCATCAGCTTTCGAACCAACTCCTGTGCTGGGCAACATCCCTTGTGATATCTATGGAAGTCAAAGACAGAGTCCAGGAGCATTATCACTCCTTTGGTAACACTGAGGAGGGTGTGGATAAGAGAAGCTTCTGCCCTGTTTTTAGCTTATGAAAAGCAGCCAGGGCCTGGCAGATGTATGCTCAGGCGCCATGTCACTGCCTCACTGCCAGCCAGAATCAGAGAAGAATGGGCGTTAGCCTAAGGAAACCTTGATAAAGACAGTGCCGTGTGGTGCTCACCAGTCACACTCTGCTAAGGTATTATGACTACGTGATATTTCTCCTGTGGAGGCGGATGGGATAGAACCACTATGGGAGTGAAAAAGATGAGATGCAAGGCCTATCCGCCCACCACTGATTAGTGGCCATCATTTGCTGAGAACCTAAAAGGCCAGGCTTCCATTCGTTTTTGTTTTGGTTCTCGAATTTAATCCTGCCGTGCTTTGAGGTAGCGACTGCTACCACTCATTGCTGTATAATGGGGATTACTGTGCTCATTATTCAAATGAGGAAACTAAGGTTCGGATGATGTGAGTGGATCCAAACCCAGGGGTTTATGGTCAAGAAGGCCGCACTAGTCCCCTTCTGTCACGTTTCCTCTCATGACCACTAGCTGCCACTCAGCTCTGTGTCTCCACAGTCCATCAGATGATGAGAGTGACCTCCATCCTGCTGGGCTAGCATAAGATTCTATGAAATCCCTCACCAACCATGCAACTCCTTCCTGAAGAGTGGCTTGGAAAAGCAGGTCACATCTCCAAGGCTGAAGTCGGGCCCAGATGAGTTGTATTTTTTTTTTTTAAGCACCCCAGGTGATTCTGAGACTCTGCCAGGCTTGGGACAGGCCACCCCCACTCATTGTAAAATAGTGGTACTGATTTCTCAGAAAGTAGTGTTGGTGCGGTGTTCTGAGACCATGTTGCCAGCAGCCTCAGGGGCCGTGCCTTCTCCTACGGCTTCTTCAGATGCCCATGTACAGCCTATGGGGTGATATTTGGGAACAAATGAGGCAATGAGGAAACGGGGCAGGGCGCAGTCTTTACTCTCTCCTCTGTGCGGTGCCCACCACACCCCAGGGGTACTTCTTATGCCATTCTGACTTTGGTGACAGACTTACCTTTGATCTCTCAGGTACTAAATTGTTTCTTCATGGAGCCAAAATCCAGAAAATGGGCTAATGAAATGAATAGAGTTTAACACAATACCTAGCAGCCTAGGGGTCTTTCCTGGTGTGCACCCTCACCCTCAGTATTTACCTCCCCACTGTCTAGACAAGTCTTGGCCTGGGACCACAAAATGCTGCTCCCCACATTGGTGGCACTCCAATAATTTGGGAGTCAACCATGAAAGTAAATGTGGGTTGTCCCTGGATATTCTCCCCACACCAAAGTAGTTCTGAGATTCAAAAGCCTGGGAACCAATACTGTACATCAGGAATCAGACATCTTGTGAGACATGAAAAGGCCACTGATTGCAAGTCACCTTGCAGCAACCTTGTCCACTGCCCAAGTCACCTCTATAAGCTTTAGTTTCTTCAATAAAATGGGGCTGAGCAGAAGGTCATGTGTCCAGTGTAAATAGGAAGGAAAGCCACAGTGGGGGAGGAGAAGGTCCTGGGGGTGGCTGGCTTGACAGAAGTCAGGCTGGGAAGTTTTAAGGGAGTGGTTTAAGCAGCCAGATGATTAAAGGTGTTCAAATTACAGGTGTTTGGATTTGAGCATGGATTTGAGCATGAGCCAAGAGAAATATCCTGTGGAGGCGAGCTATAGTAGAGCTGTGCTTTGGGGACTTGGATCAGGACAAGACAACGCCTCTGTCCTTGGCAGCTCCCAGGAAACAGAAGCTCAGAACTTTCTTCCCTTACTTATTTGCGTAATTGCACATAACCTCTTTTTTGAAAGGACTTGGGGTAACGAAGAACAGATCAGAAAATTAGCAAAGTCCCTTTAGGACAGATAACTCAGGTGCCATCCTTGCCCTGAAAGAGCTGTAAACCACAAACCTCGGAGCAGCAGAAGTGCCCTGGGATGCCTCCTCTGCACTTCCCCCTGCTTTGTAACACTCCCTGCCTTGGATACAGCTCAACCCTTGGAAGACTAGGAATCAGTTGACCTACAGCTTTTTCTTATGTTTTATAATTTTTGATGAGTATCCTTGCTAAGTAATGAATGAATATGAGTCTAGACTACAAATATTTTGTTTTTTCTGTAGCTGTAAAGATAACTCTATAAAGCTTTTCCAAAGAAATTGGTGAGATATCAAACATAGCACAGGATTTTGCACTTAGGGGTAATCTCAAGTAGCCTAGGGTGTGACTTGCGGGGCCTCAAAGTACTCTGCTATAGTAAGTTGAATTGTGTCCCCCCAAAAATATGTCCAAGTCCTAACGCATACCATATTATACCTGTGGATGTGATCTTATGTGCAAATAGAGTCTTTGCAGATACAATTAACATAAGTATCTCAAAATAAGATTATTCTGAATTTAGGGTGGACCCTAATCCAATGACTGGTGTCCTGACAAGAGAGAGCAGAGGGAGATTTGAAACACAGAGACAGAGAAAAAGGCCAAGCGAAAATGGAAGCAAAAATTGGACTTAGGCAGCTACAAGTCAAGGAAGGCCAAAGGCTACCAGCAACAGCAGAAACTAAGAGATGCATGGAATAGATTCTCCTCAGAGTCCCCAAAAGGAATCGACCCAGCCAATACCTTGAGTCTAGACTTCTAGCACCCAAAATTGTGGGAGAATAAATTTCTGTTGTTTTAAGTTTCCTAGTTTACATGATTTGCTCTGGCAGCCCTAGGGAACAAATATTCCTGCTGATTCCTGTGTGGCTGCCTGTGACCTGCTCACTTCCACCAATAGCCCTTCTTTAGAAGTAGGACTATGAAGGTCTTTGTCAAATACAAATACAAATGTGACACCACTGTGCCGCGTCCTCTTTCTACCCTACTGCGTGACAAGGTCCGGAGATGGGGACAGAGGCTTCAAGGAATGCATCGTCAAGAA
>NW_011888901.1:4086770-4091030 GCF_000151845.1 Pteropus vampyrus
ACGCCTTGCCCACCTTCGGGGCCCCCTGGATCCTGTCGTGGCTGGACCGCGGCACCACTGTCTGAAGAGCTCTCCTGTGAATGCTTGGTTGGGTTCCTCTCTGTTAGAGACCAGGGGTCTTAAAGGAACTAGAGCAGTTTTGATGGAAATCATGAACAAGCTAGAGCTCGGGTTGCTGCCAAGGTGTCCAAACTGAGAAATCACCCACCAGTACCAGAGCATCAGCATATAGGACGAGATGTGCCAAAAGAAAAAGGAAGTGGGGACTGCAGAGTAGAAGGGGGTCAGAGGGGCAGTTTACCTGGGCTCTTAAAACAGTTTTGCCTAATTGTGGCCCTGATGGATGCTCTCAGTTCATCAGGCCGTGTGTTGGGTGGAAAGAGCATGGGCTTTGCAAACTGATTTGAATTTGAACCACAGAGTGGCAACTTTTTGTTCTTTGTGGACTTGTGTGAGTTTCTTATTTTCTCTGATCCTCAGATAGTTTTCTACACAATAGGAATAATCTCTATGTTGTACAACTGAGTGAGGACTTAATAAATGCCTAATATACAAAAGAAAAAGGAACATGTGATAGCTATTATTAATCAACAAAAGACTTTGAATGAACAAAGAATGAATTAATCTTTGTAAGGTTTCAAGAGGTAGCCCAGACTTTTCTCCAATCTTAAATTGCATCTTTTATGCTCATTAAATTGCATCCTTTCTGGTCCAAGGAGAGGAATCATTTCCCCTCTCCTACTCCGGGGAATAAGCCCATCAGAACCCTGGTTTATAGGAAGGATCATTTTACTCGAGGGTCGCAGCATGAAAATCCTGGGGAAGAATGATCTCTTGGGTTATCTGACCATCTTTGAACCAATCCAATGGCCACGGGCATGGAGCACTTTGACTGGCCAGGCCTCAGTGGAAAATTCACCCATCCTCTAGAATCCCTAGGTGTAGGGACATCATCAGCTGAGCTATTTGCTGCCATTTTTCCCAGCAGCATGAGAGAAGCTATTTACCATAGTGAAGAGTGGTGTCAGAATTCAAAGAGAATTAGGGACAAGGCATAGGCAGAAACACAAAGCTCTGCAATGTCATCTGTGTTCTGGATTTAGTTATATGAGATGCCAGGTCTACCCCTGGGCTTTTCATAAATGTGAGAAAAATACATTCCTTTTCATACTGATATGAGTTGGCTGCTAGTTGTTTTCAATACAAAGAGTATAAAACAATATCTTTAACTCTTTCTCCTGAGTTGACCAGGCTGAGTATATTAGTCAGTTTTTTTGCTATTATAATGTTCTGTAATAAATAATCCCTAAAGCTCTACCTTGTGAAAATAAACGTATTTCTCATTCATGAGTCTGCAGCACTTTAGCTATGACCTTGATGGACTTCCTTGAGATTAGTTGTACCTGGCTCCGAGTTGAAGTTTGGGTTCAGGTCTGTTCTTCATATCACCTCATTCTTGAACTAGTAGCTATCTGAGGCATGTTCTTCTCCTGGAAAACTTCAGAAAGTTCAAGAGGCCAAAACAAGATATACATATCTTCTTGGGTCATATCTGCTCACATTTCTTTAATCAAAACAAGTCTCAAGGCCAAACTCAAAGTCAACAGGACAGGGATGCTTACTCCAATGGGAGGCAAGAGAGCTTCATGGTAAAGGACATGGATATATAATCCTGCTACAGGGAGGAAGAGAAAAATTGAGAGCAATAATCTAGAAAAGAAAACAGGCTTGGGAGCTGGGAAGTTCTAAGTCACAAATGCAGACACACCACTCACACCCTTGACCATTCTCTTTGGTCTATGAAAGTCATCCTCTCCAACCAAGTCCCTAATTTCAGAAGAATATACATGTAGTGATGAGGGAGGAAAAGGACACCAATGCAGATATGACAGAGGGAACTCCAGCAGCCATATTGAACCATGAGGAGAACTTAAGGATGCAAACATAAAGATAGGAATTTCCCGATTCCTGGTGACTCTGAAGAGGTATTGAATTATCCATAGGCTACTTACCTGAAGACTTCTTTCTGTAAGAAAAGAGAGTCTTGACAGGCCTCATGTGAGTGGATGGCAACACGTGCAGCTACCTGGAGAGAGGGACTGGTGATCTGCAACCCAGGAGCCACCCCACCACTAGAAGGAGAAGCCACTGCCACCCAGGACTGGACCCTACGGGAGGAGGAGGAAAAGACAGTGGACGACCCCAGTGCTGCCAACAGGAACATGGAGATCTGGAAAATCAAAAAGCTCATTAAGAGCTTGGAAGTGGCTTGTGAGTCCACTGCTAGAACTGCCCAGCTGAGAACTTGGGACAACAGAAACTTCTTCTGAGTCCAGCAGATCTCAAATAGGACCCTCTGAGATACATTCTCAATAGCACAAGTGGGCTCAATGTAATCAAAAGTGTCCTTAAACGTGGAAGAAGCAAGAACAACATATCAGAGGGATGTAATGTAAGAAGGACTCAAAACCAGTCATTGCTGGCCTTGAAGGTGGAAGGAGCTATGAGCCAAGGCACTCGGCAGCCCATGGAAACTGGAAAAGGCAAGAGAACAGATACTCTCTGGAGCCTCCCAAAGAAATGCAGCCCTGCTGATACATCGACTTTAGCCTAGTGAGATCTCTGTCAGACTTCTGACCTCCAGAACCGTAAGACAACAAATTCATGTTGTTTAAGCTACTAAATTTGTAGTGATTTGTAACTGCAGCAAGAGAAGATGCAGAGTTACGGGAAACAAATAAACGACCACACACATCTCTGCTTACATCTCATTGGCCACAATTTAACCACATATCCATGCCTAGCTACAAGAGAGACTGGGTATGTTGTCAACCCAAATAAAACTGGGATGTCATCAACAGAAGGGGATAGTGTATATTGGAGCAGGCAGGGGGCAACCTAGGTCACAGAACTCCATTCCTTGACAACAAACATGCTCTGACTTGCAATATAATGTAGACACTGGAAGAAAAACATTATCTGTTGCTGTGTAATGAGTCACCCCCAAAATTAATGAGCTCAAATAACACTAATTTTATTAACATTCTCATGGCTCTGGGCTTGACTAAGCTCAACTAGGTGGCTCTTGTTCAGCATGGCTCATGTGCTTGCAGATGGATGATGGCAGAGATGGAATCACGTCAGAGCTTCCTTACTCAAGTGTGGTGGTTGATGCTGGCTGTTGCCAGAACACCGACACATGGCTCTCTACATGGCTAGGGCGACCTCACAGCACAGTGGCTGAGTTCCAAGGGTATCTCAAGAGACCTAGGTAGATCTGTATCACCTTTTTTATAACCTAGCCTCGTGAGTTGTGTAGTATCACTTCTGCCATGGTCATAAGCCCAACCAAATTCAAGGAGAGAGAACACAGACTCCATTTCTTGATGGGAGGAATATCAGTCACATTGTAGGAAAGCCCTGTGGGATGGGAGACACCGCCGCAGCCATTTTGGGGAACTGTAACTTGCTGGAGATTCATATTTTATCACATGAGGCCTCTATTAAGCTGTGCTTTCTGGGTAACTGAACCATTAGATCCCTTTTTTGTTTAAGCCTGTTCAACGTGGGTTTCTGTCACTTCCTGGCTACAACATGATAACGTACATCTCATTGGCCTGCTGTAAGAGTTAGATAACTGCTAATGCTTGCAAAATTCACATCGCATTGCAAACTGTAGGTGCTCCATTAAGTGAAGTTCCCTCCCCCAGGTCCCTCTGTCCCAGTGACCTTTCACTTCCCCTGTGAATGGTAGGATTGCAGTTAATGCTACTAATGTTGCCAGATGGCAGTGGCAGCAATCTTTACCACCATGGATGTTTCATACCCCTTGCTTGCAATTATACTCTTGGGAATTTTGTAATACATTTGTTCTAGCTCAATGTAGACAGAACTCTCTTCTGCAGTTGTCTTTGCTCTTTCTACCTGCTGACTTCACATTTCCACCAATAAGACCCTAAACTGGGATATGCACTCTCTTCATATGATAAGGAAGAGGTTTTTCAAATGGATTTTTAAGAGCTCTTAAACAAGTGTGGGGGAGGAAGAAACTTTCCTCTACTCTCTAGGTTCTTCTGGCTGGTCTAATAATCAAATAGACAAGACAGATTAAAAAGAGAAAATAACCAAGTTTAACACATACATATACATGAGAACCCACATATAAGAGAGAGTTAGAGATCCCACATGCACTGAGAGGTTCAGAAACAGAAAGGGAAAGTGTGGTAAATATGACATTCTGAGCTAAGGATGAGGTAAGGT
>NW_011888901.1:4092365-4106138 GCF_000151845.1 Pteropus vampyrus
GGGATTTGGGGCTTAAAAACCTTGTATCTTGGCATTTCGGGGCTGCTCCTTTGGAAGGACAGCCGCCGGCTAATAAACTGCCTCTATAATCAAAGCACTCAGGTTGAGTCTGGTTATTCCGGTCACAACAGTGTCTGCTCCTTCAGAGGCGCTCGCGTTCTCTCTCTTTCTCTCTCTCCGCCCACCCACCCCCGCCCCCCATCTTGCACAATCTTGCATAATTTCAGATTATTTGTTTTCCTTCCTGTTAGCCTTTGAAGTTCTTCTAGTGGAATTGTCTCTTTCTCAATGCCAAATCTGCCCTCCAAAGTCTAATTTTGCCAGGAAGCCACAGGCCAGATGTTTCCCATTAACCAAAGCCGTGTTAAATGGTTAACCAGGAAGCCCCTGGAGGCAGCAGAGGTGCTGAGTGGGACTGCCAAGTAGGGAGAAACCAGAAGCCCCGCCTTTTCTGGCCTCAGTGCAGGCATAATGTGAGGAAGCAACCCTCATAAACCACACACATGATCAAGACGCAAATGTCTGCACAAGAACTTGAGCTCTTCCGTGGGCAGAAGGAATGATGTTCTGTGCCCTGAGGGAGGAAGCTACTTTCCAACACAGACAGCCACAGGACAGAACAGCGGGGGAGGAGAGTCTGCAAAAGCAGGTGACTGATAAGAGAGAAAAGCTTCCCTGGGCCAGAATGGGCTATTCTTTTAGCTACGCCGAACTTTAAAAGACTTTAAGGACTTTCAACTCATTTATTTATTTCTGTTCATTTTGTTATAAAACTTCAAACACACAGAAAAGTGGACTTCTACGGTGAACACCATGTATCCATGTAGATTTTACTGCAGCCTTTTACTCTAGTTGCTTTATCTTAAAGCAACCCATCCATCCACCCCTCTATTTTTCCAGTAACCTGAATTATTTTCTAATACATTTCAAAGTAAATTGCTGACATCAGTATGCTTTCCCCTAAATACTTAAATGTGTGTATTATTGAATTCGACATTTTTTTAGTTTTATTATTTCTTTGAGATAAAATTTATCTACAATGAAATGCAAATATTTTGAATGTACCAATAGATAAGTTTTAACAAATGCACATACCTGTGCAACACAGATCCCTTCAAAATATAGAAAACTGCCATCAATCCACAAAGTTTCTTCATGCCGCCTTCCCAGTCAGTATCTGTCAGTACCTGTTCTACAACTTCATAGAGATGTATTATTTGTGTGAGGCTTCTTTCACTCCACCTAAAGGCACTTATGTAGGAGGAAACTGGCAAACCATAGGGCCTACTAGAAACCCAGTTTTCATTAAGAGACAAGGAACAACTTTTTCCACTAAATGAAATTTACAATGGCCATGGGAAACACCATCAATATAGTACAAAGGCAAGCCATACAGTGGGAAAATATGCTTGTAATACGTCTATCCTATAAAATTCTCATATCCAGGATGTATAAAGAACTCCTACAAATCAATAATAAAAAGACAGTTAACCCAATGGAAAAATTACCAAAGGCCTTGAACTTTTCAAAAGAGCCTATCCAAATGGCCAATAAACACATGTAAGGATGCTCAACCTCAGTAGTCATCAGGGAAACTTAAAACCATAGTCTGATACAAATATATAGACACCAGAATAGCAAAAATGAGAAAGAAAAAAAAATATATCAAGAGTTGCAAGGATGTAGAATAACCAGAACTCTCATAACTGCTGATGTTTTACAGCACAAATATTTCAGCTCAAATATTTTGTACAACTGTTTTTGCAGTGTATACTAAAGCTAAATATTTGTATGTCTTATGACTCAGAAATTCAATTCCTGGTTCTATACCCGACTGAAATGAATACGTATGTTTACAATAAGGCTTGTACAAAAGTGTTCATAGGACATGGTTCCACAGTGTAGTGGTTAGCACGTCTGCTTTACATGCAGAAGGTCCTGGGTTCGCGCCCAGAGGTCCATGGTCAACAGCCATGCCACCCTAAACGAGCCCGATGTCTGATCTCGGAAGCTAATCAGGGTAATGCCTGGTTAGTACTTGGATGGGAGACCACCTAGGAAGACCAGGTGCTGTAGGCATAAATAATAATAATAAATAATAATTTAAAAAATAATTTAAGCAAGTGTTCATAATACTCCAAAACTAGAAACAACCCAAATGTTCATGAAAATAAGAATAGATAAATAATATAGAATATTCACACAATGGAATAATAGACAGTAATGAACAGACAAACTATAACCTTATGCAATGGTAGGGATAAATTTCAAAAATATCATAGTAAGTGGGGAAAAAGGACATAAAAGATAAAAGAGGTACAAAAATCCTTAACAAAATATTAGTAAGTCAAATCCAGCAATACATAAAAAAGATAAAGTGAGATTTATTTTAGGAATACAAGGTCGACCTAACATTTAGAAACTAATTACTGTAATTCACCATATTGAAAAACTAAAAAAACAAAATGTGATCACATAAATAGATGCATTTGACAAATGTCATCCCCTAGTCATGATAAAAACTCTTAACAAACTAAGATATAAGGAATCGTCCTCAGCTTGATGAAGGTCATGAACAAAACTACAGCTAACATCATACCTACTGATAAAAGGCTGAATGCTTTCCCGCTAAGATTAGGAACAAGGTATAGATGTCCACTCTTGCCGTTTCCCTTCAACGGTGTACTGGAAGTTCTAGCAACGCAATGCATCAAGTAAAAGGAATTACGGCATCTAAACTGGAAAGAAAGAAGTAAAACTGTCTTTATTCACAGATAACGAGTGTGTACAAATACAATCTCAAGGAATCCACAAAAAAAGCTACAAGAACTAATAATTGAGTTTAGCAATATCATAGGATTCAAAGTCAATATTAAAAAATCAATTATATTTCTATATATTAGCAATGAACAACTGCAGATCCAAACAGTAGCATCCAAAAGCATGAAATTTAGCAAAGTAATTGTAAGACTTGTACAATGAAAACATCAGAACATTGCTAAGAGAAATTAAAGCTACATAAAGAGATATACAATGTTAATGAATCAGAAAACTTAATGTTGTGAAGATGTCAGTCGTCCCAAAATTGATCTATAGAATCAATGTATTCCCAATCAAAATCTCATCAGGCTTTGACAGCTGATTCTAAAATGTACATGGAAATTCAAATCTTGAAAAAAAAGACTCGATCCACCTTACTTTAAGACTTACTATAAAGCTACTGTAATTAAGGTAGTATGTGTGGTATTAGCATTAGATCTACATATAAAACAATGGAATAGAATAGAGAGTCCAGAGACTGACCCACACACATATGGTTAAGCAAATGTTTAATAGACTATTTTTAGAGCATTTTTCGGTTTATAGAAAAATTGCTTAGTAGGTACAGAGAGCTTCCTACATCCCTTCTTTCCACATATCTGGCCCCACGTTCTCCCTTATTGATACATTATTATTAACTAAAGTCCATAGTCTATATTTGGGTTCCTTCTTGGTGCTGTATGGTTCTGTGGCTCTATGGGTTTTGCCAAATGCATAATGTCATGTAACCATCATTACAGTGTCATACAGTATGGTTTCACAGCCCTAAAAATGCCCCATGTTCCAACTATTTATCCCTCTCCCAGCCACAGCCCCTGATTACCACCGATCTTTTCAATGTCCCTAAAGTTTTGCCTCTTCCAGAATGTCATATAGTTGGAATCGTTCAGTATATAGCCTTCTCAGACTGGCTTCTTTCACTTGGTAATATGCTTTTAAGGTTCTTCGATGTCTTCCTGGCTTCATAACTCATTTTATTACCTCTGAATAATATTCTGTTATATAACAGTACCATGGTTTATTTACTATTCACCTCCTGAAGGACATCTTGTTGCTTCCAACTTTTACCAATTATGAAGAAAGATGCTATACACATCTGTGTGCAGGTGTTTTGTGTGGACCTAAGTTTTTACCACATTTGGGTAAATACTAAAGACAGCAATTTCTGGATCATATGATGAGAGTATCTTTAGCTTTGTAAGAAACTACCAAACTGTCTTCTAAAGTGGCTGTCCCGTTTTGCATTCCCTCCAGCAATGACACAAAAGATATCGCTCCACATCTTTGTCAAGATTTGGTGTTGTTGGTGTTTTATATTTTAGCCATTCTAATAGGTGTGCTGGTGTATCTCATTGTTTTAATTTGCATTTCTCTAGTGACATAATGTTAAAAATATTTTTATATATTTATTTGCCATCTGCTTATCTTCTTCAGTGAGGTGTCTGTTCAAATCTTTTGTCCACTTTTTAATGGGGCCAATTTGTAGCTTGTCTTTTCATTCTCTTTACAGTGTCTTTCACAAAGAAGCTTTAAATTTTCTTTCATGGCTTGTGCTTTTGGTACTGTATCTAAAAAGTCATCATCAAATCCGAGATCTCCTAGATTTTGTCCTATGTCATCTTCTAGGAGTTTTATAGTTTTACATTTTACATTTAGGTCTATGATCCAGTTTGAGTTAATTTTTGTGAAAGGTGTAAAGTCGATGTCTAGAATAATTTTTTTCTTAGCACCATTTCTTAAAAAGATCACCCTTTCTCCATTGAATTGCCTTTGCTCCTTTGTCAAAGATCAATTGACTGTATTTGTGTGGATCTATTTCTGGACTCTATTCTATTTCATTGTTCTGTTTGCCTATTTTTTCCCTGATACCATACTGTCTTGATTACTGTAACTTTATTGATCAATTGATTTTTGACAACAAAATAATTGTTGTTCCAAAATAATTCAAAATAATTGTTAAAGTCTAAAGAATGGAATTTAATAAATGGAGTTGAAACAACTATAATCCATATGGTAAAAAAAAAAAAAAAGTAAATATGTTCTTTATTTCACACCATATGCAAAAAATTAACTCAAAATGGATCATAGACCCAAATAGAAATGTCCTCTACCCTGATTGTACTGTTCTAACACAGTTATAATAATTTGTCAGAACTCATTAAACGTACATTTAAAATGGGTATTTTTATTATTATTAAATTATACCTCAATAAAGTTAATATTTTTAAAGCAACAACAACAAAAAAAAAAAACAGAAAAAAGCACTATTAGAAACAAAAATAAAGTTGTACTTTAATTGACGTTTACATTTTAAGCCTATTAAAATTTAGATACACTTCCAGTCTTGCTAAAGTAAGAAAGGCATACATATATGATAACTAAACTAGAATAAAGTACTATAAAAGAGAGATGTCTTGGGGCAAAGTATGACAATAGATCATTCAAAAGCAGAGGTCCTCATGGGCAAGGAAGTTATGATTCCAGAAAAGGCAGATTGAAGTACACATTGCCATGCATAGACTGCGTGTGAAAGCCCGAAGGTGGCATTGGAGGTGAGAGAAATCCCGAACCTAAAGCTGCGCAGGTGGCAGTGACCATGATATCTCTGAAGGAGAAGGCTGAGCTGTCATAAGGAGACCTGACTGCCCAGTGCCCTGGGAAGAGAACAGATCTACCCACTATTGTGTAGGAAGGCAGAGCAGGACTGGGAATAGTCTGGGAGAGCCAGCTACAGTTCTCAGAAAGACATCTGGAGAGATGGTGTGGAGTGGGCCCACCTCTGGAGAAGAGAAGGCCTGAGGGCCTGATGAACATAGAGTGTAGCTCTCCCAAGGGAGCCCTGGGATAGAGTGCTGAAGGCATGGGATTTACTTCAGTGCTGGCAGGCCTGGATTCAAATCCTGCCTCTGCCACTTACTACTTATCCTCTCTGAGACTCCATTTACTCATCTGGAAAGGGAGCCATTATGAGAATTGAATGAAATCATCTGTGTTCGGATGTATTAAGCACTTAGCACCCAGAACCTGCTCAATAAATGGGGCAATTTTTATCCTATAGAGGGAACAAGGACTTGGTGCACAAATTCCAGAAGACGAGAACAAGAATTCCCTACCTAATATTGACACATAGCCGACCCCTCCTCTGAGTTTCTATGAAAACTTACATGTATGTATCTTGGTGAACTAATCTCATGCATGGAATTGAAATGATCTGCTTCTGTATCTGTCACCCCGACTACCTACTGTACAATGGGATTGGAGCTGTATCTGCGCATAGTAGACATTGAGTGTGTACTGGAAGAAAAAACCTTTATAGGAAGCGTTGGGGCTCCCTCTGAAGGCCAAGGGAAGTATGTCGCTGCCAGTCATTGTAGGGTTTCCCACAAGCTTACTCCAGTTCTGTTGCCCAGCTAACTGTGCAGCCCTTTCTCATGGTGGCTAGAAAAGGCACTGTGAGGATAGATTTCTGCTGAATCCTGAATTTTTTATGTAAAGCTCAATCCTGTACCCAACCACCTGCCTCTTGCTACCTGTCTGGTGGGACCTGAGCAGTGTCTGCTTCTCTGGCCACCTCTTGGTCCTCCTTCCCACCTCAACCTCCCCCTGCTAAACTATAGATTGAGTTGGCCCCATGCTGTGGCATCCTTGTATGGTCTTGAAAAAGTTGTTCCTTTCTCCCCAGCAACGGGTAACTCCCTCCTGTGTCCTAACCACTCACATGAATACAATTCTATCACAGGGCTCTAAGTACTGTATTAGAATTATTTCTTAGCTCAACTGCTTACTACCTGCTGGGTAAAGTCCTTGAAGACAGGGGCTGTGTCTTCTCTATTTGTGGATCCTCAGACTTTAGCCACATAAATCTTCAATAAATATTTATTAAATGGATGGACAGATGGATGTCAAAATTCCATCATCTTCTTAACTTCCTTCACCTTACTGTCTTCAAAGATATTTCAAAATAAATTAATTATATTAATAAATCCTCATTGCTGTTCACATTACCATAATTAAGAAAGTGTTATCTGCTATAACAGTTAAGTCAAAAATCTCAGTGGCTTAATTCAACAGAATTTTATCTCTCACTCGTGGGAAGCCCAAAACAGATTTCCCACTTAGTGAATGTTTTCTTCCAGGTCCTGGCTCTGCCCTTCCCTATAGCTTTGGAGTTCTCTGTATTCAGCTTGTGTAAAAGACAGGAGAGGTTTTTATGGGCCAGATCTGGAACTGACATACATTGCTTGTGCTGATATTCCACTGGCTGGAATTCAGTCATACGGTCAGGAAATGTAGTTTAGCCGTATGTGTCCAGAGAGAAGAGGAATGGTTTGCTTAGTAGTCCAGCCAGTCTCCGCAATACCACTTTAGTGGGAATTCTTTTACCAGTTGAAAGTTGTGGGAATTTAAATTCAGCTTTGCCGTTTACATCGGTAGACGATTTTAATATCAGGACCTTGTGAGCAGAGAGGAACACCTCTCACCACTTGTATGGGAATAGATGCTGCTTTTATTAAACACACAATTTTAATAAATCACATTTAAAGAACAATTTCGCATAAACATTTGAACACTTATTACAGACTTAATTCAATAAATTTCCTAAACAGTTTAAACTAAAATCATAGTCTTATCATGGCTGATTATTTGAAACTTCAGATATCCTAGTCCAGGAATCAGCAAACTATGGCTCACTGTCTGCTTTTATAAATAAAGTTTTATTAGCACATAGCCCTGCCCTTTATTTACAGGTTATCTATACTGCTTTTGCTCCAATAGAAGAGCTGAATAGTTGCAACAGAGGCTACGTATAGCCTGCAGAGCCTAAAGCATTAACTCTTTAAGAAAAAGATCTTGCCTAAAACAAAATAGCCACAAATACAATGACTACAAATCGAACTTCTACATTTACATTGAAACCTGATTTAAAATAACACCACCATGGGATTCATCTTATAATCATCACTCTTACACTTGTTCTTGTACCTTTATAGGGTTATGGTGGGGCTTATTTTGATACCTTCTAGGAATACAGTAAAAAGACCCTGAAAAAGGAAGAGGGGGTAGGAAAAGGAGAAGGAAGAGGAGAGAAAGGAAGTGGGGAGAGGGAAGGAGGGAGTGGAGAAAACATGCTTGCTTTGTGAGGACTCCTTTTAATTTACTAGGAAAACTAGAGGCTTCATCTCCCAGAACTCCAGAAATTAAGTCTAAGCAGTTAGTTCTCCTCTTTTAGAGATGAAAGGAAGCAGACTTTGCCATACCAAAATACGCTTTTTGGGATATTGATTTTAAGTTGGTTATTTTGTAGAAACAAAAGACTCAGGAAAAATCTTTGACCTTCCTCCTAACTGCTCAAAAGAGGGTCTGATCCAGGAAGGGAGCTATCATCACAGATAACTATAGTTTAATATAAACACGTCTGTGACAGACAGGGAGGAACCTAGAGAAGCCCCTTTGCTCAAAGTCTTGTCTGCATCCCATTGTTAAAGATGGCCCAGCAAACTTTTAGTTACCAAACATTTGCTTTTCCATCCTGTTATCAACTGCCTTCCTGCCCTCTGAAGTCTCAAACCAAACCCACCACCCCCACTCCTCCTTACTTCCAGAATGATGTATAAGCCTCTACTGCCTGATCTGTCCTCAGGTCTCATATTCTTATGGTACTCTCACATGTACATCCTTAATAAATTTTGGACATTTTCTCCTGGCTGCAGGCTCCACAACAAACCAAACAGGGAGGGAGGGGAGCGTTTTGAAGGTGGTTTGTGCTGTACTTTAGCCTCCTGGACTCCAGAGGATACATCAAGGCCTCAACTCGCCCAACCCACTTCGCATTTTCCAAGCCTCATTGAAACCAGTGATCTCCTTCATGGCCTCAGAAGTGTATTCCAACATCTTTGAAAACTTGTCACAGCTTATCCAATGTTTTGTGTCAGGCTTTACTTTTGTAGGATGCTGTGTCACAATGCAATAGGATTTTCCCCTCTTCCGAACATAAGTTCTTATCATTTGAATGTGTTTTCTAAATAATACATAGGCCCCATCCCACCCTGGAGATCTTCATATTCCTACACGCACGCATGTGCCCACATACACGTGTGAGCGCATGCGCGCGCGCACACACACACACACACACACACACACACACACACACACGTCTATGCAAGCCTTTGAAAATGACTCGAAGTCCTATTCTCCCACATGACCATTTTCTGGGACATCCTGGGATAGCCCCCACCCACTTCGGGAGCTAAATCTGCTGAAAGCCTCTCACCTGTGAGCTGCTCCTCCCAGGATGTAAGCAGAATTGGCCTTTACAGACACTCTCTCTCAAGTCTCCATTTTTCTGGATTTTTTTTCTCTTCCTTTCAGCCTCTCCCCAGAAATACTTAGGATTGAATGCTGTCTGGGAATATTTGCTTTCCAAAAAGAGAAGTGGGGAACAGGCAATGCTTAATATAAACACAGCTAGCTCCCAGTGCATCCTCAGGCATCAGAGAGCTGGGAAAGCTGTGCTGGGGAAATGCCACCTTCCCTGGGCCACTGCCTTCCCCACCTGTAGTGCCTGGTTGTTCAGGCTGATGGAAGAGCTGATGATGAGAAGGACCACTTACACTGGGGAGCATTTAGGAGTTTTGGACCAGATACTATTATTATTTCTACTTTACAGATTATGAAACTGAGACACAGAAAGTTTAAATAAATTGCACAAGATACACAGTAAGAGGTAGAGCTGGTTGTGACCCAGATGTCTGGCTCCATGGCCCTCATCTGAACTCTCCACATTGGCCCCTCTTGGGCTTCATATCAAGCAAAAGAAATAGTGACCGTATGTCTTCTGCGCCGCCCCCCCCCGCCCCCGCCCATCTTGATGACAGGGAGAGTATGGAAAAGAGCTACCCTGGAGCTGACTCAGCTACCTTGTCAAGGGCTAGGGTGAGACCAGAGTTAGAAAAAGGCATTGCACACAGACGGAGCACCACACTGACAGGGAGAAGGGATTTGAATCCCCCTCACCAGGGGATGGAAACACAAGAGCCTAATGCAAAGGGAGGCCAGGCTGTCACCTTCTGATCAGTAGCTATTGAGACTCCTTGCCTTTGGGCACAAGGGTTTATAGAGGCCGTGCCACACAGAGATACATAAGCCTTGTTCTGCTCTCAAGGTTTCTCAGTCACCTAAGAAAGATATAAATGGAGCCACTGTTCTACCTCTGGGTCTTCTTGCAAATAATCTCACCCTAATCTGATCAAAACTCCAGATATAACTATCAGCTCATAGGAAATACAAGAGACAGTGGAAGAATATGTGAAACTACTCACAGGGATGCGACCAGCAAATTCAGACAGTACATATGCTATAGGGCAAAAAAACAAAACAAAACAAAACAAAAAACAGTTTTGTCGGAAACATGCATGGGAGGGAGAACCCCTGAAAGACAAATCAACCAAGTACAATGCATGGACTATGTTTAAGATCTTGATTTGAGCAAAGTGACTCTTAAAAAAAAAAAGTGATGAGATAATGAGAAAATTTGAATACTGATGGGACATTTGATGATACTAAGGAATCACTGCTTGAGGGAAGTGTGATAATGGTATTGAGTTATGTTTTTTAAAAAGAATTCTTGTACTACTTCCTGAATTCTACAGGGCTACGACCATCTCTGGCATAGCCTGTTTCTCTCTTAAAATGTACTTTAATAAATCGTACTATTCTTAAAAAAAAAAAGAATTCTTATACTTACATTTTAGCGATACATACAAAAGTACTTATGGATAAAATATGATGTGTTTGCTTTAAAATCATCCAAGGGTTGGCAGAGTGGGAGGGTAAGAGTAGGTAGTAGCACATGAATAAAAGAAGATTGGCCATGAGTTGATAATTATTAAAGGTGGATGATGGGTACATAGGGGTTTATCTCTGATTTTGTAGAAATTTTAATAATTAACATGTAAAATAGAATTCTAAGGTCATAGGCAAGTAAATAATCAGTGACCCTATTTGCATCTTAATACTAAAACTTGACTCTCAGTATATAGATCCAGGCTTCCCCCACCATCAGGAGCCGAGTTTTCTCTAAACTCTAATAGCTCCCAGCAGAAGCCAGGAAGTGTGACATCTCCTAATGCCCTAGGCTGGCTCCTTTAACTGCACCAAGATAATGCCCGAGACTTGGGAAAGCCAAACTCACACACCATCCACCAGTTACTCCCGGTGAGCACTTGTTGAATGTCTTCTATCGACTGGCTCTGTGCTCATTTAATGCTCACAAAGATTCAGCAGATGAGCAAGCACATCAAGGCTTAGAGGATATAAGCATCCTGCATAGGGCGACCCATTTGTCCAGTTTGCTCAGAAATGTCCTGGTGTTAGCACTAAAATCCTGCATCCTGGAAAACTCCTCAGCCTCAGGCAAACCTGGATGGTTGGCAGTTCTATGCCTACACCTGAGGGGCCCAGGTTCTTTCCATCATGAAACATGACTTTTTCATGTTAATAGGTAGGATGTTCTCAATTTTAAGTGCTTTTCCCATAAATTTTCCTTAGTAACAACAGATTTAAAAATAAATTCAGTGCTCACTTCGGCAGCACATATACTAAAAAAAATAAATTTAAAAAATTAAAAATAAATTTAAAAAATAATTTTAATGGAAAACTAAGAAAATCATGATTGTTAGTTTGATGTCCTATTTTTCTGTGTGGGAGTCATGGGCTTGTGGCTCTCCCATATATTCATTCACATATTCATCTTATGGAGCCAGATTCTCTGCTAGTTCTTTCTTCCTACTTCACATAACACAATTCAATGCATCATTGTTTCACAATGCTTAGCAAAGAGCATCATGATTCTGAGAGATTCCTTCCTGGACCAGTTTCTCAGTCCTGGAAGCAACCAGGCACTCCTTTCTTCTTCCGGTGGACTTTCTGCCCACCCGCTACACTTCATGATAACTGGTGTCCCTTCAGGGAAGAGACTGTGGTTCAGCTTCTATCTGATAATACTAGAAAGGCTTGTGGTCTCCACATGCAAGGAGAGCAAATAGTCTTCAACTCGAGTGCTGAGTTCACTTGGTAGCTTCTTAGATTAGTGTGTCGAGAAGGATTTTGAAGCCATACCTAAGACTTGACAAGAAAGCTCCAATTAATTAGTGATGCCTACCCTGCAAGAGGTCATAGAGATTTGCATACATGATATCTCAAACTTATCCCACCCTTACTCTATGGGTAATAATTGGTAATATTTCTTGAGCATTTACTATGTGCCAGCCATTGTGCCAAATGTTTTACACATATTACTACACTTAATTGTTACAATAACTCTGAGTTATAGGTTGTTATTACCATTTCCCAGAGGAGTGAACTGAGGAAGAAAGAGGGTAGGTGAGTTTCTGGGTCACCCAGAGACTTTATGACAGAGTGCATCTCCTCGTTCTTGATCCAACCTTCTACACTAGTGGTTCTCAAAGTGTGGCCCCTGAACCAGCAGTCTCAGCATCACCCGGCAACTTTAGAGAAGACAAATTCTCAGGCTCCACTGAACCAAAGACTTCGGGGGTAGGGCCTGGCAATCTGGGTCTTAGCAGCCCTCTTGGTAATTCCATGGTACATTCCAGTTTGAGAACCACAACTCTGTACTCTGCTGCCTTTCTGGCCTATCCCGCAGCAACCACCCAGTAGGAAGCAACCTTGCAAACCTGAAGCTGGAACTACCCTGGGGCAAGGGGCAAAGAGGGCAGCGGTAATAAGGTAGTGCTTTCTTAAGCACTAAAGGCTATCACTTGCCTAGAGTCTAGAAAGCACCCACAGGGCAAGGTGAAGGGTTCAGGTTTCTTGAGCCCTCCAGCCACACTCCACTCTATACAGGTTCTTCAAGGGAATTTCTGCTCAGCATTTGAAATACAGACCCAAACAGAAGCACAGCCTGAAGGCATTTAGGGCAGGTTTTCTTCCCCCCTCCTTACAAGCTTTGTTCAGTTCTGCATTTATTCATGCACTCATCCAGCATTTGCTGACGGCTCCTGTGTGCTGCGCACTAAGCCCAGATAATTCAGCTGCTTTCAGTATAAATTGGTAAATGGAGGCTTCATTCCCGTTCGTTCTCCCTCAAGGCCCCCAGTCCCTTTCCCTTGCATCCTTCCTCCTGAGAGTTCTTACCATCCAGCCACAAAGGTTCAGGCCAGCCTGGAAAGGAGCCTCTGAGGCTCTGCTCTGTGATGCCTGTTTAGTGCATTTGGGATGTGAGGTGCCAATGGGAATGATGGACAAGCAGCTAGACCTTACAGTTTAAGGACAGGGCTAGCCCAAGGCCAGGCCTCCCAGCGCAAGTCCTGAGAGTCCAAGAGACCCACCCAATGCTCTGGGTCCAGCAGCTATCCATCTAGATGCTGTGGCTCATCCCCAGGGGAGGAACAAATGAGGTGGACTAACACATATAAAATGGGTTCTGGGATGTGATCAGTCACATCAACCGTGTCGTCCCCATTTTCCCCATGAGGACACAGGAAGGCTGACAGTCTTATCCAAGATCTCACAGCTAGGAATTGGATTCCAATGTGTCCGATGCCACCACTGGGCTGCCCCTTGGCTCTGGCTCGCCTCTACAGAGAGTGGATGCTGGACCTTTGCCTCCATAATATATCTAAGAGCTGCTTCAGCATGAGGAGTTTTGTGTGGAAATGACGGCCTTGCAATGAACAAATAAAACAAAATGGGAAAAGACTCATAGAAAGAGAGAACAAACTGATGGTTGCTAGAGGGTAGAGGGTCGGGGGATGGATGAAAAAGGTGATAGGAAATAAGAGGTGCAAAATTCCACCTACATAATAAATAAGTCACGGGGATATAATGTACAGCAAAGGAAAAATAGTCAATATTATTGTAATAATTTTGTATCGTGACAGATGGTTACTAAACTTAAGGTATTGATCACATAGTAAGGAATATAAATGTCAA
>NW_011888901.1:4106316-4156849 GCF_000151845.1 Pteropus vampyrus
AAAGAAAGAAAGAAGGAAGAAGAAAGAAAGAAGGGAGGGAGGGAGGAAGGATCTTGCTTTGGCCCTAACCAGACTCCCTCAAGTCTTTTCCCCTGGGGTCTCTGTTTCCTCATCTGTGAAATGAGGGGATAGGAAAGACCAGGGATCAGTCACCCCTAGCTCCACGCTCCTGGCTCTGGTCCCACCCTGCCTTTATATCTGTACCTGCTGCACAAGCAGGACTGGCTGCATAAGCTGTGGGGCCAAAAGCAAAAGGAAAATGCAGGGCCTCTTATTCAAAAATAATTAAGAATTTCAAGATGGTGACAGCAGGGCACTCAACCAAGCACAGGCCCTCCTGAGCATGGGGCCCTTGTGACTGTATGGGTCTTATTCCCATGAAGCTGGCCCTGGTTCAATGAAATCAGACATAATTTGGCCACCCAAGTGAAGAGCCATGTGTCGCCCATCAATGTCCTCAGTGTGGGGGCTTAATGCCTCATGCTCTCAGGAGTGTTGGAAGACACAAGAAGCTTTCTCTGTCCATAGGGGCCTGTGGCTGACACAGAGAGCAGCCAAGTCAAGAGCCATTCCTTGTTCCATGCTTGCTAGCGGGTGCCCAGACTCAGGAAAAGAATCAAAATTAGCCTGAGCCAATCATGGGACTCCCATCCCAGCCTCCCTTAAGCTAGAGGAGGCCCTGTGTTCTGCTGGGTTTCATGGGAGAGATTTCCCCTTCCCAAGCCTTGTACCCCTCTTAATACTACTGCAGGTTTCTCTGGTGCCTTCTGCTTTGCCCTATGTGAGGTCTGGTGGCCCCTCCCTTCTCCAAACTGACACTGTGCTTGAGCAGGCAGCAAACCTTATGATCTGAAGACATTTTTAATTTAGGAAAGGGCAAGTTTAAAATTGATATTAGAAAATGTCATGCATTTCTGCATCACTTACTAGAATATTTGCACTTGACACCTTCGGTTACCATGTACACAGTCCAACTTTGTGGAGGCTGCCACGCTGTGAGGAAGCCCAAGCTCACCCACATGGCAGACCCTACAAGAGGCTGTGAAAGAACACGGGGAGAGAGAGTTGCCTGGCCACCCCCGCTGTGTCCATTCCCGCTCATACAACCATCTGACTGCAACCATATGAATGTCCTCCAGCCAGAAATATCCAAATTCCTGACCAAAGACCAAAACAAATTGAAGCCCCTTATGCCTAGCTAGGCACTCCCTGGGGAACCCCTGATGGCCAATGTGGCAGCTTTTGTGAACTTAAACAATTTTGAGGGGCTTCTTTAAAGCAGAAGATATAAATGATTCATCCGATATTAGGTTTGAATGTTGATATCTATCTAGAAGAGACCCATGCAAGTGAAAGGCCTTAAAGCATAGGCTTCACAGGCTTCCTTGTAAATATATCTCTGCTATCAGCCACGCCATTTTAGATCCAAGTGGCCATCTTTCACTTGCAGCATTCCAGTTCCTCAGAGGCAGAATGTGAGCTGGAGCAGGAGGGGTCAGGGAGTGACCCTTGGCTGGGGAAGCTAGGTCACCAGCACACAAGCAGCCGCAGGGGTGGGAGGCTGGGCCTCGGCCCGGAAGGGAACACATTGCCACAAGAACATGGCACCTCAAAGACAGAGCAAGACCAGAAGCCAGGCTGCCTACAGAGGAGTTTCCCTCTCTCCTCTTGACAATAAGTGGACATGACCCACGATTCTGGATTTGGTCATATGAGGGGAGTAGTATGGGCCTAGCTTTGAAGATGAAAGGTCTTCGCAGGCCAGCAGGCCAGCCAGCCATTGCGGGATCCCCTTCCTCACTTTCCCTGATCCCTTGCCCTTTCCTGATGTTTCTCTGATATTCCTCCTTGACTGCCGCCCTCATATTGGAAGAGAAATGAACACACTTTCTGTTTGTAATAATTGTTTAGAATTTGAAGCATAAGCCCTTAAACTGGGCTTTAAAGTGTCATGTATCTAGACTCCACTGGAAGAATACATTAAAGTGGGTGACCAGTGTACCTGTGTCTCACTCTAACTAGAAAGTACCCAGGTTTCTTGAGATTCTGGATTCTGCTTTCCAAAAGGGGTAAATAATGGCTATTCTCGAGTTGCTCAAATCTTCCCAGCTCCCTAAAACCTCCCAAAAGAATTCTCTTAGGCTGAGTTTTCTCTTAGGCAGAAGATTCTTTTAACATATTTCTTGGGTTTGAGGGAATGCTCAGGAAGCAGTTCGAAGCCAGGTGCTGTAGCCACCAGAGCCATAGGGAAGATTCCTCGAATATGGTACAATTTAGTACTGTGGGTGACTTAAAATGGAGCATGCCTGGAAAGACAGGTGGACTCTTCCGAGAATCCCAAAGGATACTAAATAATTCACTATCCCATGAAGAACTCACGGAGCACACTGCCGCCAATCATTTGGTCCCAAAATGTTCCGTTGGCATAACAGAAAACTTCAACAAAGGCTTAAAGCAATGTTTTTGATTGAAAGTTCTTATCAGAGAATGATGATTAGTTCCTGTCCCAAATCAGTGTGTTAACATGGTATTTGAGAGTAGTAAGAGAGGGCACAGTGTACATATATAATGCTCAGGACTGTCCTTTTTGGATTATGCCCCCACCTCTCTGTGTCATCCTGGGCTATATGCCCATTGCCATGGCCAGGGGGTGCATGCAATTCTGAGATTGTGGCTCCATTGGGATAGAGTGTCAAGGGCAGTGGGAGAGGACCAACCTCACCACAGAGAACTGGGCAGTGTTTTCAGGGGTATGTGTTAATGGGAAGCACGCTTTTGTAGGGGTATAAAACATTGATTCTTTGACTGTAATCCCAGGCAAATGCCAGCAGAGGGAGATGTTGTGATTTGCTGGGATTTGTGGGTTCTTCAGACCATAGACAAGACTTGAGAAGCCAAGTTTAATCGCAGATGGGATAGTTCTGTTGGTAGTGACCTAGGGTGGGCAGCAAGGGAGGGAAGAGACACAGAATGCTTCCTTTTTTGCTTCAAGCATGGTGCAGCCCAGTCAGCCTACCTAGGGGTGTGGGGCAGGGAAGTCGGAGAGCCACAGATCCACGGGTATCCTGTCCGGTCCAGCCTCTGCTTATGTTTTCCCCAGAAAGAGGCATTTTCTGGTTCTCTACTCACCACCTTAACAGCTGGGCATACTGGATAATCTCTAGAAAATATCTGCAGTACATTTGTGAGATTCTTTAAAAACACAAGCCTTTACAGAGCACCCAAGATGTGAGCAGTTAGTCCAGGGTGTAGAGGTCATGCTGAGGTTCAGAGTGCTGGCCCTGAAGAAAGGCCTGGATTTGGACCCCTGAACTGCGATCACTGACTGTGTGTGCCTGAGTCAACAGTCTAATCTCTCTGTGTTTCTGTTTCTTCTCTCTAAAATGGAGATAATAGTACCTGCCTAAAAAGGTCAATGTGAGGAATAAATAAAACAATACATTCTAGCATGCTTGGCATGGTATCTAGTACATAATACATGCTCAATTGTATTATTATGCCCCCTGTTAAAATAAAAGAAACAACAGCCAAAATGGAGTCACTTTTGCTAAGCCACGTCACCAAACCAAAACCTGATAACTAACCTGATTGCAGTTTCAGCCTCTTCCAGGAGTTGAATTTTAAATCAATCAGTCTGGAATTCCCTGGTCAGCACTAGTGAGTTAATCTGCTTGATAAGACCCCTGAATTCCCCTAAAGGAAGGTCACCTTGCCTGAAACAATCTATTCTTTTTACTTTCCCGTTCTACCCTCTTTCTGCCTATAAAAACCTTACATTTTCTTTCTGTCTATAAAAACCCCTGGAGTGCCCCTCTAGTTGCTAAATGGGATGCTGCCCAATTAATGAATTGCTAAATAAAGCCAATTAAATCTTCAAATTTACTCTGTTGAATTTTGTTCTTTAACACCCCTAATGCAAACCCACACATTAATACCCTATTTATCTGACTGGACATAAACCAGTCTTTCAAATATTTGCAGTTGGCCCCTTCAGGCAGCAACATTCCATCAGTAGTGGTTAGAAACCTTTTAAGAGCCTTGCGGGCTCCCTGTCTTAAGTGTGAGCAAACTTTTCTTATTGACCTGAGGTCATGGGAACATCAATCAGTGTAATAAGTTAATTCAATGACTTCAGGGACTCTGTTGAGGAACTTCTGGAGGGCTCATTTCTTGGTTTTCACTTGTGTTTGAGATATTTGAAATTGTCAAGTAAATGACATGTGGATAAGCAAGTGTCGACTAATGAAACGTCCAAAACTAGAGAATTTTAAGTTTTCGTGAGTCAAACAGATACACCTGGAAGCAAAATCAACAGACTGAGAAAATTCTTTCAAGAAATGACAGTTTGTAGCTTCTTTTATGCATTTGACATTAAGGAGGGAACCTAAGGAAGATTACCTGAGGCAGGGAGAAAGCAAGGTGGAGACTGGAATGCAGGATAGTTAACCAGATCCCTTGCTCTCTTCAGGGTGGTTTCACTTGAGGGGTCTGAAAAGAGGCATTTCAAAGGTGTGTGTTAGCCTAGTTGTACAAAACAACCAACAGGGCTTGCTTAAGGCAAAATAAGCCTTTTACTCATGAAGTTATATGCCTGGGGCATGACTACCCACCATGACCTGCTCAATTAGGAATTTATGATCAGATCACCCTGTGAGGTTAATTCCCAGTAGAATCCCTTTTTGATCCACAGGAGCAACCCCCACCCTCCACTTCTGAATCCACATTGCTCTCCCTGTGAGCAGTTGTAAGCAAACAAGCAAAACTCCAAGGTCAAAACATCTGTGGGCCGAGAAGAGGGCAGGACGAAAAACTAAGCGAAGCAGAAAGCCTTCAGGACAGAGGTTTTCAACCTCAACTGCTCACTAAAATCACCTAGGGAGCTTTAAAAATGAATATTCATGGTCGTCCCACAGAGACAGCAAGTTCATTGGTCTGGTGTGGGGGCGGGCCTCAGTCGTTGTCTTAAAAGCTTCCCAGGTGATTCTAGTTAGGGTTGGCAATCCTAGCTTAGTTTAGGGTCTGGCCTCAGCCTAAAGCCCTGTTATGTTACTGTGCTTTTTCTACACTGCCAGATTGTCTTCGAATTAAAGATCTATAACTGGAACTGTTACGGGCGCTTCCGTGTCTACGGTCCTTGGATGCCCCCTTGCATTTGCGTGGAGGTCCTATGCACAAAGACGGAATGAACAAAACATAGAAAACAGCAATTTTATTAAGTAAGGTAGGCAGAGTAAAATACACTTGGAAGAAAGTCCAAGCAGGCGGCTCGATAAAAATCGAGTGCTCTGAGAAATTGGGGTTTTGAGTTTTATGGGCCATAGTTTCTTTGTTCTCCTTTTGTCACTTCTACCTCGAGTGGTGGGCATCCCAGCATCTCCCTCTGAACCTCCTACTTCTGGCCCGGGCATGTGCAGTGTGTTCCAGTAGATGGGAAGTCACGCGCCTGCCCCATGGGAACTTTGAGGGTGGGCCGCATGCTCAGTTAACTAATTTCGCCCATACCAGTTGAGCGCTCCCCAGAGTAAGGTTATATAATGTTAGGCTCCAACTGCAGTTAACTGACTGCGGCTGGGGGTGGGGGGCAAGGAAGGGCCCCAGTGCCCCAGGTATCCGCCTGTCCATCTGATTTGGATGTATGTTTAATTATGGTATCCTGTTCTGTACATTCTTCTGCTGAGCGGTCTCAGAGCCTCCTTAACCCTTCATTGTCCTTCTCTCTCTGGCTCATATCTACCTATTTACCTATCCTTTCAAAACCGGTATGTCTGTTAAAAGTTTACTTCCTTGAGGGAAGTAAATCGACCATTTGCTACTTTAATGTTAACTAGTTCCTCACACCCAAGTGAGTTCCAAGTAAATGAAGGAAGGGAAGTTGGAGAAAGAGAAGTTGGAGAATTTGGGGGAAGATACCTGAGCTGGTTGTGCCAGTCATGACTCTAGAGTCTAGGACAGTGTTGTCAGCTGGCCAGCCTAGACCATTAAATCTGAACTTCCATTCATTGAGCAGCCGAGGTTGGGAACCACTGGTCTAGGGGGAGAAATCAGCAAGGAGCAGATTTTACAAGAAGGTAGGAAGGTATTGTTGGGGAGGAAAAACTTTTTTCTACCTTCTAAGAGAGGGGACCCCAACCATCAAGCCACAGACCGGTACCGGTCAGAGGCCTGTTAGGAACCAGGCTGCACAGCAGGAGGTGAGTGGTAGGCCAGTGAGCAAAGCTTCATTTGTATTTGCAGCCACTCCCCAGACCTAGCATCTTCACCTCAGCTCCACCTCAGATCATCAGGCATTAGATTCTCATAGGAACACCGGTCTCTGGTGCCAAAAAGGTAGGGGACTGCTGCTCTAAAGTTAAGTGCTGGGGGGCTGCAAATTAAACCAACAGAAGACTGATTAGCAAGAAAAAAGACAGATTTTAATCCTGTACAAACAGGAGTTAAAAGAAAAATGAGACTCAAGGAAGTGGTTTAAATTGGGAGCTTATGTCCTATCTTAATAGAGGAAGGGGTAGGGAAAAGGGTACTAACGACTTTTTCAAAAAATAAATGAGCTCTTAGGAGAACAGATGAGAGATAAGATAGTTGTGTGGCAACCTATGTTTAGGTGTAACATCATGGAGACTTCTAGTCTCTGGTAATAGAGTCCATCTTTCCTGGTTGCCGCTGGGGAGGAGATTTACGACAAATGAATTTGAAGCATAGCAGAATATGCCAAGCCCAAAATATGCCACTTTGTCAAAAGGGTTATTTTGAGCTGAAGGCAACTGAAAAGATACAGATCCAAGAAAAGCTTTCTGCCCTCTCCTTATTTCACCTAACAGCAAGACATATATTTGTAAAGGTGTCCCTCTTCCCCTCTCTACCAGGAAGGACAAAGTTTAATCACTTGAGACAACTCTAGACCCCTATCAGCCCAGAGAAGACACCTGAAGAATCTACTTAACAAACGTGACTCACTAGCCCTTACCTTCCATTAGTTTCCCCCATATATTTATCCTCCCACAGTTTGCCACCCTAGGAATTCAAAGTGTTCTTCCTTCATCTTATCACTTTTCTAAAAATGTATTGTTCTTTTGTTAAGATGCTATATAGGGCCAAGTTTTAACTATCCTTTTGAGTTATTAATCACTGTGTGATCCCCTTATACATGTGTGATGCACATGATAATAAACTTCTGTTTGTTTTTATCTTATTAATCTGTCTTCTATCAGTCTAATTGGCCCCAGCCAATGAACCAAAGATGAACAGAGGAAAAACAGATTTTTCTCCCCTACAAGTTCTTTTGGTAGGCTCTGCATTTAGGTAGACAAGAAAATTAAAAAAAAAAAAAAAAAAAAATCTATTCTCAAATGCCTTCAGCTCAAAATAACTTCTATGTTCCAGTGGTATATTTTGGGTCCCTTCAATGTGAACCCCTTACTTGTTTGAGACCTGAGCCCATGCTCAGGGAAAATTTTGGAAACTTTCTTCTTCCCTTCATATACCACAGAATCCTCCAGGTCGGCAGCCCTGGGCCCATAATACAGCTGTAGTGGGCCAAGCCTGTTTGCTTTGTCACCGTGAATAACTGACTTCTAGGAAGAGAGGCATCCCTGAATCAAAGCAAGAAATTTCCAAAGAAAGTTAAAAAAAAATTGGAAGAACCTACACCCATGATTAGGCAAGATTGCTTTGTACCTACACATAAATATGTAAATGTATAATACACACGTACATCATACTTTATATTCAGAGTTTGGAAGCTGGAGTTTGGGGGCCCTCAGCCCCTACCATGTATTTGTCACCTCACACCATGCAGAGCACACCAGCAACTCTTCAGACTGATGAAGATGAAGAAAAATGGCCTCTCATAATTAGAGTCCGTAGGTTAGACCTATGCTTCCCAGTCTACCAACAACAGAACTGGAGGAGTATTTTGCATAGAATCTAGGAATCCACATGCAAACGTGTATTTTTCTCAATCAAGAAACTATGTACGATTCTGTCTTATTTTAATCTGTTAAAAAACAAAATTCAACCTAGTAAATTGAAGCTCTAATTGGCTTTATGACGTCACTCATGAATTGGGCAGCATTCCGTCTAGCAACTAGCAGGGCCCTCTGAGGGGTTGTATAAATGGAAGATTTTTATAGGAAGAAGGGTGGAACAAGAAACTTATTAACAAAAGAAAAGAAAGGATTATTTGTGGGCCCTAGACCCTTTTTGGGGGGGTGGGAAGGCAGATGAGAACAGAAGGGGAAGGGTTTTTATCATGTAGATTGCTTCCTCTTCCTTTGGAAGGTGGAGGGGGCCCATGTGACAGATTACCTTACCAGTACTTGACCAGAAAATTTCATACTGGTTGATGAAGATTATGTTTCTGAGACTAAAACTTTAATGATCATTGACTACCACCTGGAGATTTTGTTTATTGGAAAGGACATCAAATAAAAGACACTTTCCAATCTCACTGGAAGGGAACTTATCAGTCCTCCAACCACAAATGGACATCTACCCCTGTCTCTCACACCTGTCCTCCGACTCCCCACCTATAATGCACATCAAATACTCCCCAAAGATGAGAAGCTGCTGACACCAGAGGTAGACAGCTATCCTAAAACATCGACAAGGCTTGTATACTTATGGATTGATATTGAATTCAGACTCCACTTTGATTGTCTTTACCTGTCTGCTGATGACATAAGTCATATGATAGTTATACTTGTTCATTGAGTTTTTCTATATAGTCCAACTGTTTGATTACTGAATGTGTATGAGAAAACTGTTAATACTCTTTTCATGGTTTATATAAATGTTATATTAGATACCAAATACAGAAAAATGAGGCAGAAGGCAAAACTTGGATCATGATAATTCACAGGATAGAAATGATCCAGTGTTTTTTTTTTCTTTTTCTTTTTTTTTTTTTTTGCAATAAAAGCCATAAGACCTGATGGCTTTCAATTTACAAGCCCTTCCTTTTTTGGAAAAAATTCAGCCTCAATTCAGATCACATGGTTATGGTACTGCCCCATCCCCAACAGTCAACAAGATGATGTTGATACCGAGACTTCCTAGGAATGAGCCTTCTTAGCACTGTGAGACCACACTATCTGACCAAAATATTGGTCATCAATGCACACTTCAGATTGATTTATAACCAGAAGGGGGAATTATGGAGGAAAAGGGATTTATGGAAAGTAACCTAACAGGATGATCTGATTATAATTCCTAACTGGGCAGGTCATAGTGGGTAGTCATGCCTCAGGCATATAACTTTTTTAGTCTATCTTTGCCTTAAGCAAGCCCTATCCATTGTTTTTGTGCATCTAGGTTAACACACCTTTGAAATAAACTTTAACCATCTTCAAAAGAGCACACAATCTTGTTAACTATTCTGGTATCCAATCCCTGCCCTGCTTTCTCCCACCTGCAGGTAATCTTCTTTATAATCCCTCCTTAATTTCAAATACATAAAATAAATTGCAAAATATTTATTCTCCAAAGCATTTGAGATCTTGCTCTCTGGCACATGTCGTCGGTTTGGCTCAAATAAACTCTTATAAAAATTCTCAAAGAAAAATTATGTTTCTGGGAGAGGTTGAAACTGCAATTAGATTTGGTATGATAGGCTTTTAGCACAAGTGATGATGCCATTTTGGGTCTGTAGGTTTTTTTTCTTTAACAATACCCATCAAAATAGCAAATGTTAACAGGGAGGATAAAATTAAATGTTGGCAAAGATTTTATATAGAAACGGAAACTGATACTACTGCTGGTGCTGGTATATGCTGAGGAGTCATTCAGAGGAGCTTAATGAATTAAAGTATATGCACAGGCCTCATGACCCAGCATCTTGGGAACAGGTAATGTGCATTTACTAGGTTGTTTGAGAACATTCAGTTCTGTCAGACAAAAAGAAAGGGTGAAAGGGTGAAACCTGTGTTAAATATAGATAGATAAGACATATCAGACAGGCCAAGAGAATATGCTGTGCAAATATAGCTAGAAAGGGATAGAAAGACTGAAGATACTAACTATTCCTGATCCACTTAATTTTCATAAGGGATAGACTATTTATAAAACACTACATATACACAAAGCACACAACACACCTAATATTCATGATCTCAATGCAACTATCCATTGGTGACACCCATTTTGCCCCAGAGGTTCTCTGCCAGATTAAGTCCAGAACTGTTCATCAGACTAATTGGTGAGTTATAGCTGTAACCAAGCCTACTAGTCCTTTGACTCTCAAAGCGCGTGTGTTTGCACTGGGGCACCTCTGTCAGTTGGGCCCCTTACTCAGACCTCATCTGGAGCCTTTACAACTTAGCTTCAGTGGGAAAGGCTAATGTCAGAGAGAGAGCAAAAGAGAGAAAGAGAGAAAGAGAGGACATGTGAGCACTGCATACCCCGGACTCAGGTGGTACATGCCTTCTAGCCCTCTTGCACCCTATCCTAGGTATATGAATCCGCTCAATCTCTCGCCTGTCTTCTCGCTGTGTGCTTTAAATTGATGTAATAATTCATGTGTTTTGGCCTCTCAAGTTGGTCTATGAGCCTGGATCAACCTGCTTGGCAGTATATAGCATAAAAGTAATTCCCCACAGGACACGACATGGACCAAGATATTCATCAGTGTGGTTGGTGGTGAGGCTCTGAAGTGACCTATTGTTCATTACTAAGATGAACAAATTAAATGCATGGATGAATAAGCAGAGCAGTCAAAGAATGAACCAGACTCTCAAACTTTTCTTACTGGGACTCACAACAAGAAGAAATACTTTCACGTTATAACCTGCATCCATATGTCTTCTACTTTTGAAAACAAATTTATGAAACGATATATACCCTGATTAGGTTTCAGGCACTCTGATCTTTTCTATTCCATGCGATTCATCTCTCATAAGTTCTGCCTTTGCCCTACCAAATTGGTTTCACTAGCCACTATTGAGACCTAACCTATTGTCAATATAAGAATGTCCAAGCCTGTAGAGAATTTTTATGAGTTTATTTGAGCCAAACTGATGACACGTGCTTGGGAGCAAGATCTCAAATGCTCTGGAGAATAATAATTTCGCAGTTTCTTTTATGCGTTTGAAATTAAGAAGGGAACATAAGGAAGGTTACATGCAGGTGGGAGAAAGCAGGGCAGGGATTGGATTCCAGGATAGTTAACAAGATTATGTGGCTAAAGTTTATTTCAAAGGTGTTTTAACCTAGATGCACAGAAACAATGGACAGGGCTTGCTTAAGGCAAAGATAAGCCTTTTAGGCCCGGGGCATGACTACCACCATGACCTGCCCAGTTAGGAGTTTATGATCAGATCACCCTGTGAGATTACTTTCCACAGAACCCCCCTTTTTAATCCACACAGTCATTTGTAAAACACTAAATTAGGTCTATACATACATCAACAGGGATGGTCTTAAATTATTCTGTTGGGTAAGAAAAGTAGAAAATAGAACAAGATTTATAGCACAATGTCACTTAGGAAAGCAAACACACACACACACACAGATACACACATAGTTAAGAATATATATCAAACACATAAGAAGGGATACCAATGGGGAAATAACAAAGAAAATAAACCCCAGGAGGATCTGGAGTACAAGGATCATGCCCACATGCCATGCTTAGAGAAGAATGGTTAATAGGGCCCTGAACCAAGGTCCCATAAAACAAAAAGATGGGGTGGGGGTAGATCTTTTGCAGAAAAAGTTTGAGAAACACATAAATATCTAGAAAATATGCAGAAGCTGGAGAATGGCACATTTAGAATTCTCTAAATGTACTAACAGAATCAGTTCACAAGGGTCCGAAACAAAATGCCATTCCCGGCAGTCGAAAGAGAGGAGGAAGTGTCCCCTCCTTGTCAGCAAGGTGATGCCAGCTGATAAACAGGTGGTCGGCTTGGTAGCTTGAAAGAAGTTGAGTCACGGAGTCATGGTTACTTAGTACGGTCCGTCATGCTTCAGGGCAAGAGGCTCAGGATTAGGGCCACCACAGCTCAAGAGAGGGGCTCTCTGTTGGGTGCACAGCCCCTGCCTCATTGCCATCTCTTTCTTGCCCATAGCATCTGCTGCCCAGGAGGCCATGTTTTATACCACATGACCCTGCCCCCAGCCCTTTGTCGCAGCTCATCTGGATCCGGTTGGATCCATAGTCCCAAAGTAACCAGCATTCAGCCTGTCTGGTCACCTTTAAACTGAGCAGCCTGGCTCATCTGAACTAAGGATTCACTCTGGGTAACCTGAACCCAGAAGTGAGAGATCATGCCATAGGGGTGAGGGCTGCAGCAGAACTGGCATGAGTCTGGGCAGGAGGGGCTGGGGTGGGTCTCCAGCAGGCCAGAGTTACACAGAACAAAAATCGCGCGAGGCTAGGGGTGTTGTAGCCGCCAGCCCTCGAAAGACACATGGACCACCAGAAATCAGTGAGTTATAGGAAACATGCTCTTTATTCAGCCAGCTGGGTCTGCCAGTGGTACGCAGACCCCAAATTAAGCAGCCCCGAAATGTAGAGGTACAGGGTTTTTAAGCCCTAAATCCCATTCCTCGTTCTATCTTAAACACAAAGGTCTATTTTTCTCCTATTCACTACCTGTCAACCCACAGGTCAGGTGTGGAAGCGGGGGTACAGAAGCAGAAAGCTTATTGTTAGAATGTTATGTTCCCATGGGTGATAACCTATGTTCCCATGGGCGATAGCCAAGCAGCTCTCTCTAATTACTCCAGAGTTATTAGCATAGAAGCAACAGGTTTCACCTAGAGCCATACATAATCTAAACCTCTTCTATTTTGGAGGACTACTTCTGCTAGTGAATCGACCTGAAGTTCTAGCCTGCTGAGCTCAGTTAAGTTTAAGGGAGTTCCTACCTCGACATAGTAAGGGAGTTTTTGGGTTTAGGAACAACCAGCAATCTTGTCCTATGTCTGGGGTGGTCTTATTTAAGACCTTGTGTATTGTCGTTAGCAAAGTTATTAATGCTCCTTCTGATTTTGGTTGTGGCTGGTCGAATGCCTGGGCTAAAGAGATAAAAAGGAAGAAACAAAGGGTTATACTTATGTATGCTTGAGTCTTAGTTTTAAGGGCCCGTCTTCCTGAGCTGTCCACTCTCGTGCTGCCTTCACGTGGGAGTGATGAATCCATGATGGGATGCCATCTACTTTAACTGCAGTGGATGTCGTCAGGTAGATAGTGAAGGGTCCTTTCCATTTGGGTTCTAGTCCCTTGGAAGTGAACTTCCGGATCCACACAGAGTCCCCAGGCTGAAACTGACGGAGAAGTCCGTCCCCTGGGGCTGAGTGGGCAGCACGAACCCCCAGACCAAATCTCCTTCTGTACACTTTGAAGGGCCTGTAAAGACTTAAGTAAGACAAGATTACGTAGTTCTGCCTTTTTCTCATCTTCTATTCTAGGTACTAAAGGTGGGGTTTTCTAAAGAAAATTTCAAATGGGGTGAATCTATTAATATATGGAGTACATCTGGCTAGCTCTAGAGAGCTGCTGCAAAGACAGATGAAGCTTTGCTCACTTGCCCGCCGTTCACCTGCTGCTGTGCAGCCGGGTTCCTAACAGGTCACAGACCTGTACGGTAGTGGTCCACGGCCCAGAGGTTTGGGACCCCTGCCCTAGAGATCTTCTCTTCCTTACCACTCCTCCGGTTCCTTGGACATTGAATCTAATAATATTGGTGGTGGAGTATGTCCTGGCTTTCCCAGAGCTGAAGCAAAGCCCTGTCTAAATTATTTAACTTCCCTTGTCATCATTCTGTGCTCCCCACTAATTCCTGGTGCCTAATTTTGTTTCTTGGGCCCTTTGATCCCAGTGGGGTGACCTGTTTAGGGAAGAACAGAGACTTATTTGGGAAGTGGGGATGGGCTACTGGTCTACTCATCCTGGGTGTGTTTGGTTAGGAGGGAATCGTTTCCAAGAGACTGGGTGTCTCAGACTGTGCTACAAATCCAGTATCCATGCCTGCAAAAAAGAAGGTGCTAGGAGTCTCCCTCATGCAATTATAAAGTCCTCCTGGAATCCCTCAGGTCCTGATGCCCTGGAGGGCTACTATCTCAAGGATCAATGACTTTAGAAAGTGGAGATCCCACTGAAAAGACACCCTCAGAAGTCCCATCTGTATCACTACCCATCACTTTCAAAAAATGTTGGAGGGAGTTCTGATATTTAGAGACATTCAGGAAAGATAACTAGTTCCCACTCCATTCATTCATTGCTCCAAATGCAGCCAGTTCCCCTCCCTACCTCCCTCATCAGAAGCTGGTGCCTTGGGCTGGCTGAGGCAGATGCAGGGTAAACATCACACCTGAGACCTACTCAGAGGGAAGGCAGGCAGAGGCAAGCCACATAGTAGGGCAGGGAAAGCCCCTTGACGGCCCCCACTCCCCAATACCACTAGAATGTGATAAACAAAGTCTGTGTTGCAACAGGGCGCCTCTGCATAGAGTTTGGAATGCAGGGCTGGTGCTCAAGGCAGAAGGCAAAGGGCAGGATACCTGGTGTGGAAGAGAATGGAACTGGCCTGTAATCATGAAATCATGAGGAAGGGGCTGGGAGAAGAGGCAGACCCAGTGGGTGAAGGCAGAGCATCAGGCAGAAGAGGGGAGAGAGGGAGGAAGAGGCCACGGAGCTGGTGCTGCTCCCTCTCCAAGACCACAGAGCAGGCAACAGTTGGAGAGGTCAGAAAGCCGGCAAGGGGGCAGGAAGGGTTAGTCAGCAGCATTGAGACTGCGCAGTAAACTTGGGGCGGGCTCCCAGCACAGTCCCTGTTATTACCTCTGGGTTTCCAGAGTGTGCCTGCCCCACCTTGCCCCTCAGACTAGGAGCCCCTGACCTGTAACCTGCTCAAAGGAGAAAACTCCAGGGCAAGAATCTGCCTCTTTAGACTGAAGCTCCCTAAAAGCAGAGATGGAGCCAGCTTCTTCCATCTAAGGTTCCCTGGGGTCAGGGACACTGGAAGGTCAAGATCATAAGTTATTGAGCACTTATCACACACTGTTTCATGAGACCCTTACAATACCGAGAAGGGTATGTTTCCCTACCTGACAGAAAACCCAGGTTCACAGAAGGGAAATAATTGTCCAGAATGCATTTGAAGCCTGGTTGATTACTTAGCAAACTATTGACCAGTCCCCATTCTTGGGACTGGGAGGGAGGGAGAGAGAGAGAGACCCAGAGTATAGCATTTTAGAGAGGAAAACAGAAAATTCAGGAAACAGACAAATAGAGAAATTCAGCTAATGATCAAGAAAATACGAAGGTAATAAGGGCACATGTGTGTGGGTGATACTCTGGCTGGGAAAGTCAAGGGAGGCTCCTGAAGAGGCAACAGCTGGTCCAGTAGACCCCAAGGGAAGGCCTGTCACACAGAGAGAACACACAGAGAGAACAGAAGCCCTAAGATGGGATGGAACTTCCAGCCCACGACCTCAGCTGAAAAGTGTGACTGGAGCTGAGGGTGTGAGAGGTGGGTAGGGGCCAGATAACTCTACTCTCCTAAGCCTTGGGAAAGAAGGGATTCGAAGCTATGAAGGGACAGAAGGGGTGAGATGGAGGCAGGGAGGCCAGGCAGGAGGCTTTAGAGATGGGCATACACTTTAGAGATGATGCAGCCAGAGTCGTGAGGATGAGAATACAGTGGACCAGGTGTATGAGGAAATAGAGAGATAGAAGATGTGGGCCTGAACTGGGGAGGCCAGGGAGGGAGCAGACGTAAAGTGGAGGAAGATTTCGACCCTAAAACTCAAGCACTTTACCACTGACAGATATTTTGCCTTTTTCTTCTTTGTCCCTTTATTGCCCAGGACAGTGGTAGGTACCTCTTAGGTATGATGCAGGACAGGTCAAATTCTCTCAAGTAGTCCTGCACTGAGAAGGTTCTTGACTGAACACAACAAAGAATTCAAATGCACACGAGTTAGAGTCAAAAGGAAAGTTTATTAGAGAAGGGGTGATGCTCCATAGACAGAGCATGGTCTCCTCTCAGAGCCAAGTGAGAACCTGCAACAGACTAAGAGGGACAGAGAAAATATAGAGATGATGACAATGAGAGAGACAGAAGAAAAGACACTGAGAAGGACCCCAGAGTTTGTGGAATTCAGTTCATTTATCATTCTTAGTTGATGAATTACAATTTAAAGACTTTGTTAACCCATTTTCCTTTGATGGTATGGGCATACAATGTGAAAAGATAAGAGTATGTAGCATGAAAAGGTAAGAATATGCAGTGTGAAAGGCATGCTGGCAGTTCTCAGCCTTTGAGTCATAGGTTTCCTATGGTTTTAGCCATAGGGAATGAAAGATTTTATTTTGTGTGGGGCACGACTTAAAGACACTGTTTTCCTATTTTCCTTTCATGGTATGGGTAAATGGTTTGTTAGCAATCCCAGCAGAAATCTTCCTTTGTTCTGCAGGTTTCCTCCTGGTCTGGACTTGGGCTGATTATCATATTGCAGTCTCTGAATGTAGCTTGATTTAACATTTTACTTCCCTTGTCTCCTCCTTACATTAGGTATTCAATCAACCGATTCATGTATTCAATGAATATTTAATTCACCTACTAAATGTCTGGCTCTATCCTAGGCACTAGGGGCATACTAGAGAACACCACAAAGTCTTTGGCCTCTTGGAACTTACACTACAGCACTACAGAGGGAGAGGGGATGTGTGTGTGTGTGTGTGTGTGTGTGTGTGTGTGTGAGATGGTGATAAGGGGAGAAGGGAAAAGAGAAAGGAAAGGGTTATTTCAGATGTATATGGTGGTCATGGTAGGTCCTTCTGATAAGGTGACATCTGAGCCCAGACCTCAAAATAGTGAGGTGGTGAGTCTTAGATGTGAATATCTTGAAGGAGTACATTTCAGGCAGAGGAAGCAGCAAGTATAAAGGCCCAGAGGTGGGAGAGTGCTTGTTGACCTACCAATACATCTATCTAGTCCTTATTGATTCATTAATCAGTACCTGTGTCCCTGCCTTGGAATTCTCTAAGAGCAATGAGTAGGTCCTTCTCATCAGACAAGAATGGTCAGAGGGGTGGAGTTGGGGCTATTTCCTCCTTTTCTTTATGCTATTCCCCAACTTTGGCCAGGCCTAGAGGTAGGGATGGGAGATGGACAGGTATTGAATCTGTCACACTGTCTGGAGAAAAGGCAGAGAATGTTAAGGAAAAAGGGCAGGTTTTGTGCTGTCCCAGGAGCCACCACTTACCCCATGGCGTTTCTGGTTTTAACTCCGAGGGGTCCTTGTGGAGAGCTGATTGCAAGCTAACAAGGTCCTTGCAATCTGTGAGGTCAACCAAGGGTTGCCTCATCTCTATGAACCCTCCTAAGAATGGGGATAATCTATGGAAATGCAAACGATTATAGCAGAGTGTGTAGGTTGGGTGGGGACAATCTTATTTTAGTTAGCAATTGTATGCTCTTGTATAAAAGCAGCTTGCAAAAATAAAACTGGGCCACTACTCCATCATCAGTGGATAGTGCACCTCTTGATCCCAGCTTTGTCTTCTTTCTTTTCTTAATCTCCCACCATTCCCACTCAGGTACATTCTCCAGAGCCATGCTGGACGTGGCAGGATTTACCACTTGCTGGATGCGGCAGGTCCTATCTACCATTCCATTGCCACCACTGCCCCTGCTGGACCCTCGTGGCACTGGGGATCCCCCTCCCTTCCAGACAGTCACTCTTGCTGAGTTATCTGCCTCTCTCACTATCTCACCAGGGGTTGGGGATATACTAAGGTAGTGCTTTGGATGCTGCCACAGCCCACTGAGCCCCAAGCCCTGGGCGCTGTGGTGATATGTAGGAGACTCTGGGATCCTACAATGGAGAGGGCCAGCCCTAGTGACCAACTCATAGGTTTGATGACTGGTCCTCAGCACACTCTACCCAGATTCCCAGCTGCGTCCTTGGCCTTTTAATGACCATAAAATGATTAGAACTGGACAGTCACTTCCTCCTTATTATTCTTAAGTCATTTCTGCCTCTTCAGCTATCTTGCTGACAAGACATGTTGCTCTAAATTCTACTGATTCAAGACTTTCTATTCTTACCAGAAAAGCAAACACGCCTGACACAGAAATCTTAGAAGGCACAAGATGGGCATGGATTACCCAACTTGACAGTTCTGATTTTAATTCCAGGCACTCCTCTCCTAGTCACATGAAATGCTGTGGGCCCCAGTAACTGAAAAGTTCCCTTCCAAAGAGCATTCTAGACTCTGTAAAGGGTCCCCCAATAGGGCCAGGTCCTCCATTCCTGTCTCAGCTCCTTCTCCAGAGCCCAAGGCTGTGAAGGGAGGAGAACCTGGCTTCTGGGACCCTTGTTTGGGGAGAAGGCAGGTGAGGGTCATGGAGCAAAGGCCCCCAGCAGAGGGGGGCCGACCTGGCTGGGCCTGGTCAGCTCCCTTTCGCCCTAGCTCAGTGATTCTCAAAGCAGGGCCCTCAGACCTACAGCAGTAACAGCACATTGTTAGAAATACACAAGACCCACTAGGTCAGAAATTCTGGTGTAGGGCCCTGCAGTCTGTGTTTTAACAAGCCCTCCAGGTGATTTTGATGCAGAATTCTGGCAAGAACTCAGACCCAGACTTGTTCTGCCAGTTAAATCCAGTCCTGGTTCCTCATTGGTTCGAATGGGAGGCTGAGGGCATGGCCCTCAGGTGCCTGGGCCCTGAGGACTGGGTTTAAGGATTTTTTCTCTGGAAGCAGAGGGAATCAGATAAACATCTAACTGGGAGATGCACAGACAACTGTAACCTTCCCCTCTTCTCACATGGCTCTTGGGAGAAAAGAGGTAATTGTGGTTGTTTTGAATGTTCTTGGGTAAAGTCATGGGGTAGCTGCCTGCCTGCCTTGAATGAGCCAAATAATTTAATTTACATTTAGTTAGGGAGAAAGGGGATCTTGCTTTACCTTAAGCAGGATCCTCCCTCCTTACCAACACACTTCCCTACAACTGAGATGGGAAGGGTGGGTCTTAACTGGAAACTGCTGCCCTTGAACCTCCAGCCTAGTCCCATCCCTTTTTGGTGAGAACTCGGGCCCCATCAAAACTCCAGGAGGAACAATGACGTTTGTTTTGTCACATTTGCCTTTCTGATGGTCGCTGAGGAAGCTAGGAGGGGGATAGGTTTGTACATTCCCTTTTGGAGGAGAGAGAACTGAAGAAAGAAGGATTGTCCCAGATGGTACCATTCCGTTTACACTAACCGAGGGCCTCGCAAGACCCCTACCTTTCACAAATATTACCTCATTGTTAACCACGGCTTAGCAACATTAACCAAGCAGCCCGAGGTCACACAGCGCTGGCGATGAAGGCAGCAGAGCCCGGGTGTGAACGTCCTCTTTCGCTACCCGACGGACGCTCGACTCAGCAAGCTTGGGCTGGAACCGAATTCTTGGGCCCTTCCGCCGGCGCCGTCCGGCCCTCGAAGAATCTGCGCCCCAGGCGAAGTAGTCTCCGAGGTTGGGGAACAAAGGAGTGAGTCCGAGCCTGACGTCGGCTGGGGCAGCCCCTCCCCTATTGCCCCATCCTTCTCCCTCGGACTCGGGGGATCCTACCCCTGCGAGCCGGGTCCTCCCCGCGGTGTCCGCCCTACCCCCCTCCTCCGGCCCGGGGGCTCCTCCCAGCCGCCCCGCTGACTCAGCGAAAACCGAGCCGCGGAGTGCGGCGGGGCTGGCCAAGCCCGCCCCGGGGTTAATTGCTCCTCTTTGAACGCTGCCTCCCCGCCCGCCCTCCCGCCCGCCCAGCAGCCACCCCGCTCCGCCCCCGAGGAGAGGTTCCAAGACGGGAGCGGGCGGCAGCAGCCCGGCGGCGGGAGGGAACGAGGCGGGAGCGCGGCAGGTTCTCGGTGCAGCATGACGGCCATCGCCGTGCAGGTAGCCCCGAGGCCCCCAGCGATCTGGGTCTGCCCCACCGTGGGGGAGGGACGAGGCTTCACACCCAGCGCGATTTCCAGCGGCGGGCCGTGGGTGGTGGGGTGGTGGACGACAGTGCGTCGCCGTGCCCGCCCCCTGCTGCAAGCCCGCGGGGCTCCGAGGAAGGTGGGCGGGAAGCAACCTGGCGGCGCCCGCCCCCAACTGTGCTCCTGCGGCGCCGTCTGCTCCCGCCTCTGCTGGCGACCTTGCAAGCCCCCAAGGCTCCCAAACTTCTTTTCTGTTTCTCTTTGGGGTTACCACCGTCAATCGATTAGGTTCACCAGAGCGGCCCCTCTTTTTTAAAAAGGAGGCGTGTCTGGGGTGGAGGATGAGCAGAATCCACTTGCAAAGTGGGGCTTGCCTTATGTAACCTGAAGATTCGTCTCTGGAGAAGCTAGAACTTTCCTGGTTGGGGGCAAGAAAGACTGTCTCCCCTCCCCAAAACTGTGTTTGAGGTGCTGGGGCGGGATTTGGACTCCCTGGGGCTCACGGACGCCTCAAATGAAAGGCTCCACTGAGGGGAGCGGCCGCATCCTCCAAGTTTTGTTTTTTCCTTAGGGTGGTGCAGGATGTTTGTGTTGGCCGAGAACTCACCCATTCCTACCCCCTCCCCTCGGGCGTGCTGCTCTCCCTTAGTGAAGTCAGTGGGTGGCGGGACCGCTACGCTGCGGGCGAGCTTCCTTAAGGCGCAGGCATCCCACTCGCTCTACTCCCCCAGACTCTGCCGACTAGATTGTCCTGACGATTAGATAGGCTTGCAAGTGCTCAGACCTCCGTAACACTGACTCCGGTAGATACTGCTTCGCCCATTTTATAGAGGAGGTAATAGGTTCGGAGGTGAACGAACCTGCCCATGGTGGCCCGCTAAGCTGTAGAATCGAGATGCAAAGCCAGGACTTCTTGCCTCCAAATCTCACTCTTTTTGCCTTTCCCAAACAGTAAAAACCCCACCCACAGGCCACCCCCACCCCAAAACCCCGTCTAGCCAGTACACAGCTGCTGGGGTGGGATTGGGGGTGGGGGCAGGGAAAGGGATGCAGCAAGTTCCTCTTTGTTCTGGGGCAGAATCTTGAGTCATGACCCGGCAGCCTCCTGAGACAGGCCTTGGGAAGACCAGGACAGGCAGTGCGGAGAGTGGGACTGAGTCTGGTCTCTCTCCTGGAGGGGCCGACTGTCCCGTTGGAGAGAGGGACTTGTAAACAAGGATTTAGAAGAGGTAAAGGGAAGTGAGTGCCAAATTAAGAGGTGCAAAAAGAGCAGACAGGATTGAGGGGGTGCGGTCTTTGTGTAGGGCTCAGAGGAGCAGGTAGCAGGGAAGACCGTATTTTTAGTGGAGGAAGGAGGAGGAGGCCCATGGGGGCGGGGGTGGGGGGGGATAAAGTAAAGCCCAGTAGCTCTTTGCTGAGGTGGGACAGCACAGGTTGCCCTGTGAAGGAGGGTGCTGTGCTTGCATGACAATAGTCACTGCTGCTTAGGAGCACTTAACCAAGGTGTGAGGGATTGTTCTAAGCACTTGGGGTGATAACTTATTTCAGCTCCACAGCAACTAAGGAGGTGGGTACTGTTATCTCCATTGATAGGTGAGGAAAAGAGAGACAGAAAGAATAACTTGCCAGAGGTCAAACAGTTAAAAAGCAGATTGGCTGGCTCCTGGGACTTTATGACCAGTGTGCTGGGGTCATGCAGGCAGGCCAGGCCATTGCTCACAGGATAGTGTCAGGCCAACTCTTTAGGAAGCTGCTGAAGAAATTTCCTGCTAATTATGATGAGAGCCTGACCTGGGCCAGGGCAGAGTGGGCAGTGAATGGAGGTTCAGATCTGGGGACTGTGTTGGGAATGTGGAGAATAAATAGTGAACTTTCAAAGTGCCTACTTAGGTGTTGATGGCAGCAGATGGGGTCCTGGGTTACAGAAGAAGATAAGACCTTGGCATGAGACTCTGGCCCAGGAGTGTCAAGTGACACTGTTCCAGGGGTCACTAGAAATCATCTGGCTTACAGATGAAAAAAGGAAAACGTTTGCCCTTTTTTAGTGGAGACAGTTAAGGCCCTAAGAGATTAAAGTGACTTGCTCAAGATCACACAGCTCTGGGCTGGCAGGTTAGGGGCAAGACTCAACTGCCCTCATCCCCTCTTGTCCACTGGCCCTCCACTAACCACACTGCTGCCTAGCTGCCCTCTAGGAGATTTCAAGATCTGGATTGCTGAAAACTAGTGAAGGTGCCAGAAACTGGGGGAATGTGGTGCCGGGTGGTTAGAAATAAAGACACCAATATACATTTTTGAAGGTGCTAGTATTATTAATAACTCCAGTGAAGTGGGAGCTGCTCATGTGCTAAGCACTTGGGAATTTTATTGGTGGTCAGAGAGTTTAAACGAAGTTTTGTTTTACAGTGGGAGGGGGAAGAAATGAACTGATATCAGGTGTCTTCTATTTCTGATCGCGGTGTGATGTTTGTGGGCCTGGAGAGTAAAGTCCAGTCTGTATTCAGGACAGTGAGGCTCAGGGAGGGACAGGACATACGTGTTCTCCAGACAGTGATATCTTGGGTCAGAAGGTTTCTGGTTCCTGTGATCTTGTGACTTGCCCTCTGTATCTGGGGCTCTCCCATCCTAGGACCTTATCAACCTCTAGGAATGGTGTAACTCACCAGGTGCCTTTATAACTACTGCTTTCCTGCAGGGGTCACCAACTTCATTTTATAGATGAGAAAACAAGGGCCAAAGAGGTTCAGAAACCACCCAAGGACAAAGGCCTTTAATAGTTTGTAGACATAGGTTTCAAAGTTTCCTTGGTTTGTTTCTTAGCAGTAGAGCTGGTTTTTTTCTAATGCTTTCTGTTGCAGACTCCTAGAGTCCCACTGTCTCCAGCATATAACAAGGATTTGCTATACTTGAAGTGAGGAAAGGACCTGCTCAGCTTCCCTACTCCCCTGCTTCAGCACCTGGAAGCTCCTCTGAGAAGCAAGGGGACACATTTTGAGAAACACCTCCCAGACTGCTGCCTACAGTGCCCCAGTCTGCCTTTGTCTCCAGATCTGAGTCAGTCTTGACCCCTTGGGTATCCTGTGCTCTCTAATCCTTTTCTTCATCAGTAGTATTGAGCCCCTAACACCAAGACCCTCTACTTGGAAGGCTCCAGTTGGTGCTTATTGGCTGAATGCATTCCATGCTCTGTAATTACACAGTTGTCCTGGCAGCTATAACAGGCTTTATTGTGATTTAGGTGAGTGATCTTGGGCGAGTCACCTGATCTCTGCATAACAGTTTCCCTCTTAGCATACCCCAACAGACCTTCCTACTCTGCCAACCTCACAGGTTTAAGAGTAAAGTAGGACCCTACCTATGCAGAAGTGCCAAAAATAAATGAGATTCTTATTCATGTATCCCTTGTGCTGAAATGAGCAGTAGCTTCTGCTCGGGTGGGCAGATTAACAGCCAGCCTGATGATCTTGCTAGGGCTCTGACCACAGCACTCTACAAGGAGCATGGCTTTGTTTCGTGTCCCTCATAAAAAGATGTGGCTTGGACTTGCCTCCGGAATCCTCTATTTGCACATAGTATAGGGTGCACTCCATAGTCCCTGTTCAGTTTCCCAGCATTGACTGTCACACATGAGCTGTTTTGTTTTGCTTGCCTTCCAAAATGGGGTGTAACCTGGGCTGCTGCTACAGATACTGCAAAGTGTGATTTAATTTATGGCTGGGAGGGAGACCTGGTTTAAAGGAAGCTTCAGATGGAAATGACAGTAGTTGCAGACTTGACCGTTCATTTATACCATGGCTCTTCTTGAGTACGCATTGAATGCCCAGGTTAAGCACTATGCCATGTGCTGAGGACACATCGAGGTCTAAATGGGAGGCCCTGTCCTCTTGGAAAGCACATTTTCCAAGCGAGATAGACAATATATAACTATAAATTAGAAGGGAATGGATAACTTGCGGTCAGAATGGTGAAGAAAACAAACAGGTGCCTGATGGAAAATGACAAGGAAGGACCCAGTTTGGCTTGGATAGGCAGAAAAGATGGCTCTGAGGAGGTGACATTTCAGCTGAGACGTGAAGAATGGAGAAAAGGAGGCAAGCTGGGGAAGTCTTTCGGATAGAGGAGACCAGCAGGTCTGAGGGAAGACAATTCTAGGCTTGTCCTAAGTGCGGAAAGGGGGCTGCTGTGCTTGAGTGAGGCGGCCAAAGGGGGATGCGCTTGGGGATGAAGAGGGAGGCAGGGCAGGTCTGCAGTGCTTTTGGGTTGGGGAAGGGGTTTTACTCTGAAGTGTTTCTTTTGCTTTCTGGGTTGGTGGTTGGGAATGGCACCGGGGTAATGTTCCAGTGCTGTGAGATAAGGGACAACTCACTGGACACCTGGCTCAGCTTGCCAGAAGGAAGGAGGGGGATTCCAGTGCTGAAAGTAGAGACTGAAGGAGAACTTCAGTGGCTCTGTGCCATCGCTCCCCCACCCCCACCCCAAGAAACTGCTAGGACAGACAGTCTGGTTAGCAAGTTCTGGGATGGGCTAAGCAAGACCGAAGGGCAAGGTGCAAACATCACTATCCATACCGAGAAAAACAAGTTAATAAAACAGAGGGCTGGACAGAATGTAGAACGTGCAGAAACAGCTGGGCAGGGATTAGAGAAAACTGGACATGTACTGGGTAAGTCCTAGGGAGAGACGGAAACTTAACCGTGTATTATGTTCTGGTAATTTTTACAACCCTCACAGCCTTCCAGGCAGTTTACTTGTTTTGCTTACAAAGAAACCCAGGCCAGCTGCAAGCTCAAGGTCACACTAGCCAGGCCAAACAGGTTTCTGAATTCAGAAGGGACTAGGATTTGCCAGTCATTAAAATTTGGATTTCACTCATTATGAAGATCATTAAAGAAAGGTTAGAGAACTGTTCAGGCCTGGTGAATAACTGGACAGTCAACGCTTATAGGTCTTGAATGGAAGATGATAGAGAACAGGTAGAATGGAGGAAGGGTTCCCCAAATAAGGTGGGTCTGCTGAAAGATAAGGAACAACTGGGGAGGAAGCTGTGAGTAAAGGTGGCATTCCAGGCTTCACTGAAGACCAGAGTAGAGAGGATGGCTGTGGGAAGGTGGAAGGCATGCTCAGGGTCTTTCTTAAAGAGGTTGGAGGGGGTGTGGCAGGACCCTCCCTGACATACCTCCTCTGTGGTATCTTCCAGGCCCAGAGGCTGCTGGGCCAAAGGAGGCCCCACCGGTGCTTCTTTGAATCCTTCATCCGAACCCTCATCATCGTGTGTGCCGCCCTGGCTGTGGTACTCTCCTCCGTCTCCATCTGTGATGGCCACTGGCTCCTGGCTGAAGACCGCCTCTTTGGGCTGTGGCACTTCTGTACCACCTCCAACCAGACCGGGCCACACTGCCTCAGAGACCTGAGTCAGTCCCACGTGCCAGGGCTGGCTGTGGGCATGGGCCTGGCTCGCAGCGTGAGCACCTTGGCCGTGGTGGCTGCCATTTTTGGCCTGGAGCTCCTCATGGTATCCCAGGTGTGTGAGGACCTCCACTCACGGCGCAAGTGGGCCCTGGGCTCCGTCTTCCTCCTCATCTCATTTGTGCTCTCCTCTGGTGGGCTCCTGAGCTTTGTGATCCTCCTCAGGAACCAGGTCACGCTCATCGGCTTCACCCTGATGTTCTGGTGCCAGTTCACTGCCTCCTTCCTCTTCTTCTTGAATGCCATCAGTGGCCTGCACATCAACAGCATCACCCATCCCTGGGGCCAACCAAGGAAATTTTAGCCTCCCCCACCACTCCGAAGGCGTCTGATTCTATAAGAAAGTGTGATCAAGATGAGACTTTTCCAACGTGTGACCTCTGGTGGGATAAGGGTGGGACAGTGACCTCGAAACTGCTGCCTCTTGGCCAGTAACTTTTGGACAGTTAGCCAGAAATGGCCCAGGGACCTTTGCAGCTGGTCTGCAGGGCCAGAAGTCAGGAGGGTGCCTCAGTGCCACCAGCTGCACAGGCTTAGCCAAGTTATTAGAATGTAGATTTTAGAAGAACACATTTTAAAACCCTTTTCTTGAATCCTTCTTCCTGGGCAGCTCTGGTAACTAGTGCTTGGGCTAGCTACACATTTTAGGGCTCTGTACTGGGATATAAGCTGTAGGGTTCCTAGGGCCTCCCAGGGTTGCTAAGAGTGGGTCATTTTTGCCAGATAAGGGTGTCTAGTCAGTGCCTCGGACTTTTCTTCTACCAGCTCAAAGGACCTTTGTGTGCATTTCCCTGCTTTAGCTGTGGTCATGCCAGGGAGGCAGAGTTCAGGATTCCCTCAGAGTTTCTTGCACATGGTAGGTTTTCAAACTATTTGACTTGATTCGATCCCTGCCCTTTGTGGAACCCAGTAATTTCTGGATAACCCCAGCTTGCAGCAGCTGGCTGACTCACTTGGAGAAAAATTCTGAGCAAGACCTCCAGGAAGGTCCACCTGATTTCTAATGCACAGCCCTCCCTGAGGTGAGAGTGTGTGTGTCCATCTTTGCTGGGGTCCAGACAGCCTCAGGGTGCCGTATTTGATCCTAGAACACATTTCAAAGAACACACATCTGGACCTTGGGTCATAATTAATAACTATCCTGGGGATGACCGCAGGTGAAGGGGACCAGGAACCAGTGGAGATTTCCATCCTTGCCAGCAGATCAGTGTTTGGGTGCCCTACCTTACCCCATTTACAGTCCTTTTTTTGCCCTCAGCGCATTCCATTCTACACTATTCCCATCCCGCTCCCCTACCCGATGAATTCTGATCTACCTTGGTTCATTCTGGCTGCCACTAATCCCATGAGGTTTTGGTTTCTGCCCTGCCCTTGTCATGGCTGGTCCCTTTCCTGGGCTGGCCTGAGCACCTATACCTACCTCTTGTGATTTTTTTAAAACTTTTTATTCCAAAATGTATATAGTCTGTGGAGATGCTTCAAGAAAGGTGTTGTGGACCAACTGGTATTTTGGGAAGCAGAACTCATTACCGTATAGGCTTGGTTTTTAGTCCTGGAAGTGGGCACCTGGCTTTCTCGCCAGAAGCAGTCTACAAGAATCAAAGGGTGACCTCCTTGTCTCTGCAGGGGAGAGGTGTGAAGGTGGAAAGCCAGAGCAAGAGAGGAATAGCACCCATCCAGGGTCACCCAAAGCCAGGACTAGAGCTGGGCCCACCCACCAGCAAGATGCTCGTTCCTCTACGCTGGGGGAGAGTTCTCCACTCTGTCCAGAATGTGTTCCCCTGAGCACACGTAGGTTTTATTTTGTAAAAGGGTTCAAATATAAAGTCATCTTTAATCCTCACAAGGCTGGCAGAGAGGGAGTATTGACATTGAAGGGAACTGATATCCAAGGAAGAAAGGATAAGACTAAAATGGCCAATGGGTCAGGGAGGCAGGCCGCGTAAAACACACAGCCTTGGAACATGAGGGTTTGAGACCAAAAACCTTGGACTGGACTTCTGCCACTTCATTGCCCATAACTTGGGAAAATTGTAGGCCCTTGGTAAACCTGTTTCTGTTTTGTCAAATGCGATCATGCCCACCTGCAGTACCTGCATGGGAGCGCTGTGGATAACTGACCGAAAGAGTAAGAATAGAGGGACACCTTATATCATGCTAGGGTTACTAAAAGGGAGCTGGGGGTCTTGGGGCTCTCCTAGCCTCCACGGGGACTTGATCAGATTAATTCAGCTGTTGTATCGAGGCTCTAGGATGAAAGCTACTGGGCAGGTGAGTTGCAGTGAGGGTCCACCTAGGGTCAGGGGCCTCAATTTCTCATGTTTCCTGGGATTCTAAGCTTGTCCCTGAAAACTGGAGCATGGATCAGGGAAGCCCCGTTCTCTAGGAAGGGGTAGGGGCGTTGGCCAGAGCATCTTCCCTCACCTTGTCTCAAAAGCAAAAAGATTGACAAATATAGACCAAATCTCACCCCAGTAACTATTTATTTCCCTGCTCCCTTCTGGGACTCCTGAGCTGCTCCCAGAAGAACACAACAGACCCAAATTCCAGGCCCTCTCTCCCCACCTCATGGTGACCAAAGTTCCATAGGTTCAGTTCTAAGGAATTCTCACTGTACCCGCCATCCCCACACCAAGGCCTGGAAGAGACTGTTAGTCACGGAAGAAAGCACATGATATCTGCCAGGAAAACGAACTGTCTTGTAGCAGTGTCCTGCCCTCTTAGTTTCCAGCTTGACTTCTGTCCATGGGTGGCCGGCCCTGTTCCATCCTCTCAGGTGCTGGTCCTGTGGGTGCACTGGCTAGGCCCTGAGAGGCTGGCCTTAGTGCTGTTTGTAAGGCTGCTGGTGCCGTTGTTAAAGGAGGAGCTGAGGGCCACGGGACGCAGTGGGATCTCATGGAGGTGCCACTGCCGCCACTTCTTCTGTACCTCCAGCTGCACCTGGCCCCAGAAATCAGCTGTTAGCCCAGGAGGGAAGAACAAAAAGGACCCGGTACCCAGAGTTCTGTTCACCCCGCTGGGGCCTCTGCACAGGCCTTGCCACTCTTGCCTAGTGGTCATGCCTTGCCCTCTCTTACAGGCCAGATTGACCAGTTCCAGCCCAGATGTCAAGGTATTGAGAGCTTCCTCTGGGCATAAATCAGCTGCAGTTTCACTACTGTGCTGGGAAGAAGGGGCTTATGGTTTCACAAACTCCAGAACTCCAACATCTACTTCACCTGTGACAACTGGACACATTCCTATGAAGCCATCTAGCTTAGAACTTATCTGGAGGCCAGAGAGCTATTCTTTGTAAATTTCCTTCACGATCCTCAGCCATAACAGCAAAACCTTTTGAGGCTAGGCTTAATACCTGATTTTTGTAAAATAGAGGTTATTCTCATTCACCATTCAAGTGCAGTGAACCAGATAGATGGTCAACAGTCACAGAAAGGCTTTGCTTGTGTGCAATGCTATGTTCAACTAATGACTGCACAGCTTCTATGTGCCAGGAACCTCATATCCTGACACATGCTCTGGGCAGGGGCAGAGGCTTCAAGGAGTCAATGCTCGTTTGGGGAATCTCTGAGAATTAATTTGGCAAACGTCATCTGAGTCACTCATCTTAGAGATGAATCCCAGAGAAGGGCAGTGACAGATCATCCAGCAAGCAGCAGAACAGTCGGGAGCCCGGGTTCTGGTTGGTGTACCTGCACTTTCCTCCATTTCCCCGAACTTCCCAAAGATAAGAATCACTTGGAGTGCTTGTTAAAAAACATTCGTAGGCTCCACTCCAGACCATTGTTTGCTGAATTAGAAATGGGGGTAGGACCAGGCAAGTTTACCAAGCTCTCCAGATGACCTGTTGCTCCCATGAAGTGAGCTCAGGCTCCTAGAAGACAGGCCTAAGCCAGGAGGCCCTGGCCTCACCCGCCCACACCTCCACTCCTCTCCACCCCCTTTCAGGGTAGCTCCCTTTGAAGCGGAAAGCAGTGGCTAGGGAGCTTCTTCAGGCATCTGGTCCACCCAAGCACACTCACCTCTCTGTTGAGGAAGCAGTAGAGGACTGCCACTAGCAGGCCCTGCGGAGGGAGCAGAGGCAGCAGGGGGTCAGTGTAGATGCTCCAGCACCAGCCTCCCTCCAACCTCCTCCCCAGTTCTTTGATCACCAGGCCCAGGCTCACTACCCCCACCTTGGAAGTGTTCCAGAGCCTTCCCACACCTCTCACCTCGGGGTGTAGGGGGTCCTCTTATGGGCCCTCCCAGTGTCCCTGGCTGTGCTGGCATCATTCAGCACAGATGGCTCCTTGGGGTCAAGGACAGGGTCTCTTTTCATCTGTCATTCCCAATGTCTACTCATATGGCATCAGTAAAAAAGTAAGGGCTGCTGACTTGGGCCACAGGGAAGGCACATCACCTGGACTGGTCAGGTGGGCCATTTGGGAGAAGCAGGGAGTTGTGGCACCTAAAACACACCTGCCCCAGGAGGGGGAGTTGAGGCCAGCCCATGTGAGACCCTGGCACCTAAGTGGGCTCATTTTCAAGATAAGCTGGAAATCTGGAGATGGTTAAACATGGACAACTATTCAAATTGAAAAATATGTGAATATGTAGTTAGAACAAAGCTGGCGTGCAGGTCCTGGCTAGCCAGCCGTGGGGCTTGACTTCTGTGCTTAATGCGCAGGTGAATGCATTGGGGGCTACATCTGCCTTGTGTTCCCTGGCATGGTGGGGTTCTATGCCTATCAGGACCCTCCCTCCTTGATACCTCTTGTTTTCCTGATAATGTCCCTTGGGATTCTGGCATGGATCTCTGCCAGAGTAGGGATTACAGTCTGGTTGTAGGATTTGAGCCTAAGAGGTCTGCACGGAACCATGAGCTGTGAGCAGGGTCTCTGCACTGCGAATACCCCGCTAACCTCCTCAGGGACCTACCACAGGTCAGCCTGGTCTTCCTTATAGGCCCTGCCTTCAGTCTTCTCCATCTGGTCAACACCTTCCCCTTCAGAGGTCTGGGTGCTACAGCTCTGAATTCAGGTGGCCTAACCCTCTTCCCTACTCCTCTCTGGGCCTGCCCTTACCACATTGGAAAGGATTCCAAAGAGCAATGAATCAACCTGTCTGATAAGCTTAATATGTAGGACTGCTGAGGGGTATTGGCATTTAACAAGTCTCAGTGACGAAACGAAAAGGATTTGCTTTAGAATGTCAGGCATCCATGACTGCTGCCTAGAATGGGGACAATTTGGAGTGTGGGGCAGCAAACACTAAGGCAGTGGTTTCCAAGTTATCCTGCACATTAGAATCACCTGGGAGCTCTGCCCAGGTTGCATTCTGTACCCCAAATCTAAATGTCTTAGAGTGGGAGCATCAGTAGCTTTGAAAGTTTCCCCAGATGATTCAAACAGGCATCACTTACTAGAAACCACTGTCAGAAGGCGTGATAGTCAGGCTTTGAAATAAAACAGCTGAATCTGAGCATAGCTTGGCTTGCATAATTGTGGACTTCTGGATTCCAGGTGCTTCCTTTAATCCTTACCAAAGCCCTAGGAGGTAGATGGGAGGATTCCCTCCACAGTGAGGGAACTGAGTCACAGGGATTTAGGCAAGACTGGAGCTGTGTGTGCTTGGCCCAGAGCTGGCGGTCAGGCTGCCAGCTAAGGTTGTCGCCCATCTCACTGGGCTCAGGATTGCCTGGGCCTCACCAGTCTGGGCCATGAGAATCCAGGGACAGGTTTTCACTGTTCAAGTGAGGGCAGGAGCCCTGGGTGAGGGAAAAGTAGCTGCGCCCCAGGTGTGTATAGGACAAGCCTCACATAGCCAGCAACTTTAAGAAACTCCACAGTTTTTACACATTTATTAAAAATGAAATCTTTAAAGAATTTTAATGACATGGAGAAAGTTCACTATGGGCATGACAGAGAATTTAACAAGCAGGACACAAAACCAAATATCATGATCCCAATTGCATGTGTGTGGGGGTAGATCTGTGTGTGTCTTCCTGGGTGGAAAAGAGACTTAGAGGTAAATACGTCAACATCTTAACAGAGGTTATTACTGGGTTATGAGATTATGGATGGATTTTTCTTTTTCTTTTAACTTTTCCTTCTTTTCCAGAGGAATTCAATAAACGAGTATTATTTCTACAATCAGAAAGAGCTAATAAACTTTTTAGTTTTTAAAATATATGACAGTGATAATGGTATCGTGGTTTTTTAAGCATGTCTTTTAGAAATACATACTAAAATATTTACTTTTGAGATAAAATGATGTCTTGGATTTGCTTAAAATGATGGGCGATGGCGTGGAGGAATTGGATGGGGTTGGAGATGAAACAGGATAGGCCATTGGCAATGGCCACACAGGGGTTCACTTTACTATTCTCTTCCCTTTTGTATATGGAAGAAATTTTCCATAACACAAATTTTAAATATATATATTACATATAATTTAAATATATATAATTTAAATGTATAATATATAATGATATAGTAACATAATATGTTTGTATGTGAACAAAGATTCTTTTTAAAAAAATCTCTTAGAGATCTTTTTTCTTTGTAAACATTTCTATGGGAACATTAGGAAAGTGCTTTTGGTTTTCTCTCAATAAGCCATTCCCCAGAGAGAAGCCAAATGGCCTTTGCTTGGGTAGTCCACAGCCCCAACCACAAGCCCCAGCTCCAGGGGCAGGCAGTCCCCATCCAGGCAGGGAGGCAGACCTGGGTCTCTATGGTCTCTGAGAGGAAAGTACTCACTCTGTCAGCTGGGTCAAGGCCTTCTATCCATCTGGACCTGGAATCCTTTACCTGCTAAATGGGCCATTGTGAGCCCAGCCTCCACACATGTTATAAGAGCCGTGGGCATGAAAGCTTTTTGGCCCAGAGGAAGAGAATCATGGGTTACACAAGAGGCCAGGTGTTCTAGAGGTCTGGGGTACTGCTGGGGGACTCTGGGCAGAGGAGGGCAGAGGAGACAGCTCTGGGGTGGAGTCTGAAGGTATAGGTTAGGGCAAGACTCAACTCAACTCAATAATGTGCTCCTCCCTGGAACCTGAGAATGACAGATGACCCTGGTCACGCCCACTCTGAACAGAACTCTGGGAATGAGGGACGTTCTGAGCAACCACCCTGAGGCCACGGCCAGCCTGGTGAGGAATACTCTGCAAGATGATCAACCTGGCTTCTTTAGCAAAACCCATTGGGAAAAATTTCTCTCAGGCTCCAAAGCTTTTATCAATAGGTTTTTCCTGGGAACTAGCTTGTTTTCATCTATGGATACTGTAAATCTTGAAATAGATTGTGTTTCTGTCTTTGCTTTGGCTACTGGGAAACTCAAATCAAATTTATGACCCACCTCTTTCACCCTTATAGGATTTTATCAAATTTGTTTTTGTGTATGAACTCTTTTGACTTTATTTTCTTTTTTCACTGATCCCTCATCTACTTGTTTTTTGTCCTCTGTATGTTTTTCCCGAAAGCGACATCACATTGTTTCTGGAAGGAGATAACTCTGAGTAAATAAAGAAATAACCTTTTGAAGTTTGGAATTCATGTTAAGAGTCCCTTCTGTTCAAACATCTTTGCTACCTTTTTTAACCTCACAACATCTTGTTAAATAAGTAGGTAGGTGACTTTTAACCTCACTTTTTTCTTTTCTTTTAAGTTGGTTTTTACTTTTAATAAGGTATATATGCACATAGTTTCAAAGAGTCAAATGATTTTTGTCACAAAAAAACAGCAGTCTCCTGACACTCCCCCGACCTCCATTTCCTGTTCCTCAGAGGCAACTACTTGGAACTCTCTTAACGGATTCTAAATAATATGCTGATGGTGCTACTTCTGGATTTTTCAGTTGGGGGCATTTTTATGGACTTCTCAGTACAACCATGAGGATATTATTGTTTGAAACGCCCTCCCACAATGCTCATCTCCCTGCCCCAGTTTTTGATGGTTCAGCCATAGCTGTCAGCGCTTACATTACTGTGACTGTGAAGATGCTGTTGAGAGTTGCGTAATATAGCATGCTAGAGTTACTCTTCCCTTTTGTTTTTCTTGGAGTCAGTGTCTCTCTCCTTAGTTTTATCTTCCACCCCCATTTGACTGGTTCCCCTCCGTCACACAGCACAGTGAGGTCCCTGCCTCTCTTGGGTCTCTGCCAGATGAGACATCCACCTTCCCAAACCGCACTGCTGAACTCTTCCAGGAAGATCTGGCTTTAAATGGCCTCCAGGTTTCTCTAAGGAAAGAGAGAACGCCTCTTTTCCTAAAGTCATAGTCCCTGAAACTTACCTGGAATGAGCCAAGGGCCAATTCAAAAAACAGCTGAATCTCCATGGCATCTTCTGGGGAGAGGGCAAAGACGATGTAGTGGACTCCGAAGAGGGGGATCAGCAGGAGAGTGGACTTGGCTAGACGCCTGGGGACACAGAGACACAGAGACATGCTGCAGTCTCCCACCCTCTCCCCTACCTGTGGGCACAGGCTCCATACGCCTCCTCTCTTGCTTCATTGCAGGAGGCTTCGTAGCAGTGTTCCCATACTTTTTTGTTTTTACTTTTTATTTTGTAGAATTTCTGACTCCCACGGACTCATCACCCAGATATAATATTTATCAACCCATGGCCAATCTCTAAACTTTCTGATCATGCACCCCACCAGTAAAAACATCTGAACTTGGACCAACCCAAATAGCTATTTATAAATTATATACATATATGACTCCCATTCTAGGTCTAATGTATTATCAGCAAAGCTAGCATCCTTATTTGATAATAAATAAGAAGTGTTTTCATTTTCTTCCGAGGTTGGAGTTGCCCAATTTAGCAAATAAAAATAGAGGATGCCCAGTTTAATTTGAATTTCAGAAAAACAGTATTTTTTTTTTTTTTGGTGTGAGTACTAAAAAACTATTGTTTATGCAAAATTCAAATTGAATAGGCATCCTGTATTTTATCTGGCAACTTTATCCTGGATGCCCAACTCTCCCCTACTTTGGAGCCTACTTCTCTAAAGACATTCTAGGGAATCTGCCACCAAGAAATCCAGGCCACTGACAGATTCTCAAAACTCTGAACTTCATGAAGAAAGCTCTTGTCGTACACTGATTCATCTTTAACATCTGTCATGGGCTGAATTGTGTTCCCACTCAAATTCGTAAGTCAAAGCCCTAACCAGCAGGATCTGAGAATGTGGCTGTTTTTTGGAGTTAGGGCCTATAAAGAGGTGAATAAGTTGAAGTCATTGGGATGGAGCCTTAATCCAATCAACTGATTGGATAAGAGGAGGAGACACCAGGGATGAGCACACAGAGAAAAGGCCCTGTGAGGACCCAGCAGGAAAGTGTCTGTTTACAAACCAAGCAGAGAGGCCTTGGGAGAAACCAACGCTGCCAACACCTTGATCTTGGACTTCCGGCCTCCAGAACTGTGAGAAAATTAATTTCTTTTGTTGAAGATACCCAGTCTGTGGTATTTTGTTATGGCAGCCATAGAGAACTAATATAGCATCTCTCTTTAACATCTTAAAGGTTTTAAAGTATTTCTGCATTATACATCTCCTTAAAAATCTGATGAAAGCTAATGTCATTCTTCCCTGAAAAATACACCTGCCTACACAAACTTCTCTGAATTTGGGTCCCTGAAGTCCATTGCTGACTCCCTAGCCTTACTCCAAGAGTGATATCTCTGCCTCCTAGGATCCTGCCGAGGTTCCTTATCTTCCCACCCCAAATGTCTCAGGTTTCACAGTGAACCCAATCCCTCTCCCCCCATTTACATTATAAACTCTTTGGAACCCGGTTGTTTTCCCTTCTCCATCTCCTATAGTGCCTAGCACCAGCTGGGTAAACAGTAGGTGCTCAGTAAATGTGTGCTAAGTGTGTCTAGGTCTCTGCCTTCCACTTACTTATAATGGTTCACTTCATTTCCTCTTGTTTCTTGGGTTCTAAGTTTTCTCATCAGGATTCTTAGAATGTTTATAAAAAGGATGAAATTAATCTGTAAAACACAAGGCAGAGGGGGCACTAAAGGTGATTTGCATACCCCCCAGAAGTCACTGCAGACCACACCCAGGATACACCCAAGATGGCACATCAGTGATTCCCCATCCCCACCCCTTGTCCTAGAAACAAGCTGTCTGTAGGCCTTAGAGGCACGACATCCCTCCTAGCACTGGGTTGTAGGAGCTCTAAATTGGCTCAGCTGCTGCAGGATTCCTCACACTTGGAGTGTATTGGAACCCCCCGGGGATCTTGTTAAAATGCAGGTCTGGGTGGGCCTGAGATACTAACCAGCTTCCAGGGAATGCCAGACCTGGTCCTTGGACTACACTTTGAGTAGCAAGGCTTTACAGAGATGTTCTTAAAGTTTAGGGTGCAGATTGTTGGGCACCCTCCCCGCAGAGGTCACAGGTCACAAGTCTGGGGTGGGGTGGGGTGGGACCCAAGAACTTGCATTTTCAACAAGCCCCCAGGTGATGCTGAAGCTGCCCGTCTAGGGACCACACTTCAAGAACTGCTTCAGAGTCTTCTTTTTTTGAACACCTACAGCACCTGGTATTCCTAGGTGGTCTCCCATCCAAGTACTAACCAGGCCCGACCCTGCTTAGCTTCCGAGATCAGACGAGATTAGGCACATTCAAGGTGACATTGCCATAGACTGCTTCAGAGACTTATAGTCACTTGGCAGCTCAACCACCAGCTCCAGGAAGCCATCCTTGATTACCTCCCTTTCCTAATTCGTTGTAGTTAGGGGCGATGTTACTGTGTAAGAGCACTGGAAATATTTGAGAGGGGCAAACACGTGCATCTGTCAAACTTGTGTGTCTGTCCACTCGTCTGCCAATTCGATAACTTCCTAAAGGGCAGGAATGGAGTCTCTTCATTTCTTTTGTTGTCCCCTCCACCAACCTAGTGCCAAACGTTATGAAGTTGCCCACATGGCAGCACCTCTTCTTCCTGCTCACCGCTGGCTTCAGCACCATTTACAGCAGCAGGGATAAGTGGAATCGCCCAACTGGGCACCCTTATTGTTCATGTAAATAGCCCGGGGCCCGGAGACGCTTGCCAAAAGACAAAGGATTAGTGGCCTGTCTAGGACTCCTAACCCAGTGCTGCTTCTTCAGGAACGCTGCTTCTCAGCTTGTTGTGCATCTTGCTCTGAGCTGGCTGTGCATAGGGTAAACTATTGAAGGCTTTATTTTATTTTATTTTATTTTATTTTATTTATTTTATGTTATGTTATGTTATGTTATTTTACTTTTCGTCTTAGAGTTGTATTTGATTTAATAGGGTGCACTTAAAGGCAAAAGAAAAAAATCTTAAGATCTCTAGAATGAGTCTTAAATAATAGAATTATAGGCCTTGTGACAGGCTGGTAGGGAAATATTTTGCTTCCAAGTGTCCACCCAACATCCTTCAATTACAAAAGAATACAGTCCTGTGAAATCGATCTGGACACTGGGGCTAGTCGTCCCTTCTCTGGGGCTCTCCAGAGCTGGGCTGTCAGAGTCTCAGAATTACAGAAAGGAAACTGGCTTAATCAAATGAAGATATAGTCTCTTGTGGGAATATTATGCAGTGATAGCATATCGGTTGGTCAAATAACTGCAAATGACATAAGAGAGCTCACATCTATTGCTAAGTGAAGAAAAAAAAAACTAGGATACAAAAGCATTTTGGAAAAAAGTATGTGTGCTCAAAGAAAAAGATAGGAAGCAAAAGCACATGTGTATTTACAATGAGAATCTAGGTGCTAACTGGTGATTCGTGGGTGATTTTATTCCCTTTTAAAAAATATATTTTGTATCTTCCAATTTTCTGTTACAAGAATTCTATTTTAAAGGGAAGAAGGAGAAGGACAAGATGGGGTAGGAGTACAAGAGGGAGGGGGAGGGGAGGGGAGGGAAAAGAAGGGGAGGAAGAGGAGAAAGAGGAGGGGAAGGAGATCATGGAATGATCACCTCCTCCCACTGGCCTCAGGGGTTACGCCTTCAGCCAGTGGAAGAGGAAGAGGCTGCTGCTCTGTCCTGTACCCTTTCTTCACTCCAGCAAGGCCATGGAAGGTCTGTCAACTGATCCTGTAGCCACGGCATCCCTCCAAGCCCTGTGCATAGCTGAGGAGCTGATTCTATCCATGAGAGAGCCCCACTGTGTGCCTGATGTGTCTTCCTTCCTCTGTCTTCCTTATCCTCATTCATACCCTCAGGTTCAGCAGGAGCACCTGGGAACTTAAAGCTAAAGTGATCAATCAGGCCAAAGACCACAGCCTTACTCATCTTTCCCCAGCCACAACCCACCCCTTCCCTCCATGATCCCAGCTTAATGATTCTTCCCAGTTTAACAAGAGGTTGCCAAAAAATGATCAAGACCCAGTAAGCTGACCAATGAAGGGGGAATTGAGGCCAGCATGGAGCCAGCCAGTTTAGAGCAAGAAGCTCTACTCACTACATTTTAGTGTCTACTCATAGACAAAAGTGAGTTATATAAGCACTTGCCTCCTGCCTGCCCCTCACCCCATTGCCATCCACCTTTCTCTAGGGATGGAGCTTCTAGCTCCTCATGCTGCTGCACGACCTCTGAAAGCTCTGAGGTTTAGCCCTCCTGAACCTAGAGGAAGGGGTGCTAGCCCTATTTCCTCTGTCCCTACAAGCCAGTCACTGTTCCTTCTCTCTCACTGGAGCCCAGTTTAGGGGAGGATGGCCACTTACCAGGATGGAGAGGATCACAGGCCCTCGAATGACCCACCAGACAGATGCATTGGCATTTATGTCCCAGCACCTATGGAGAGACAGCCAGGCATCGTTAGGAGTGGGGAGCTGGATTGACCAGAAAAGACTGATGCCCTGAGGTGCCCTTTGTATGAAAGACATACGCTGGTGGTCCTGAAACTTGTGCCTCTGTGCTCAGCACCATTAGAACGGCCTCCTCCTGCTGCTGCCCGAGAGCACTGCTGGGGCCGAGGGAGTAGCACCCTGTCTCCATGCATGCTCAGTCAGTGTCTGGGGGAGCAGATGTGTGAAATCTAACAGCCAAAAGATCCCAGATCTCAAAGCTAGCAAAATGGCAAACTCAAGTGCCAACAAAGGCCAGGCAGGTGACATCAGTGAGTAATGTGGCTGAGTGACTGACACGACCTCAGGACCCCAGGACATCAGGTGTGGGTGGTATTTGGCAAACTGGAGAGCATGTGCTTGGTCTAAGGCAGCCACAGCTCTGCTCTCGTTGATTTTTGCCACAAGAGAAAATGGGAAATGCTAGCAGAACTTTTTATTTTTTTCTAGAGAAGCTGAAAATCCAGATTTTTTCAAGCGAATTTACCAAATTTAAAACATTATTTTGAAACAATTATTTTGGGCCAATTTTGGACTGCAAGACCCTTATAAGCCTCATCTGACCTACTCCACTTCCTGGCCTGGTTGTGTCTCATTCTGCCAATGAGAACCTGCCTCCTGCTCTGTCATGCTGCCTCACTTCTTCCCTTGTCCCTTTCAAGCTTTCTTTCCATGTGCCTATTCCTAGAAGGTCCCCTGAGCTCACCTCTGCCCCCAGTGTTTCACATCTTCAGAGAACAAGACTAGATCTCTTTATCCCCAGTAGGAGTTGTTGAGAATGCAGCTGCCGCTCTCCAGGCCTGACTCTGCAGGACTCTCCAACACCCAGGTATAGGGAAGAGCAGAGGAGGGAGATCCCAGGAGGAAGGAAAAGTTAGTTTGGACTTTAGAGCTTCCTCTCTGAGGAGCACCTGACCTAACCAGAGCTGCCAGGGCAGGCAAAAAGGGAGTGAGGCCTGAGAGGGTGCAAGTGTGGTGTCTATCAGTAAGTTCCCACTCTGGGGGAGCTGGGCACTCAGTAGCCTGGCACCCCAGAGAACTTTCCTCTGGCCCCCAGGCTGAGAAACAGGCCTCTCCTAGACAGCTCCAAAGAAGTGTCTGTCCTGTTTGAAGAACTGGACACTCTTGTTATCTCTCCTTCAAATAGCTTACCCAACATCTTCAATAAAGTGCTTGGTGATAGCCCATGAAACAACAAAAATGGCTGGAGAACCTGAGGATAAAAAATAAAGAGAGGGGCAGAAGAGAGAGGACTCAATTTTCAATACGCATACAAAGAACAAGACAATTGGGTACCCCAGCCCACGTAGGAGCCAGGTGCCATGGAAACTCCTTTGTAAATAAACCCTATGTAAGTGTGTAGCCTTGGACTTCAGGGGTGCAGGGATATCCTGGCAACTGAGGCAGGTTCAGATAGATCCTAAAGGTCACTAGGGTTTGGGGTCTCCTAGGAACCTGGGCCAGACTCTGGAGGACCTCTGCAGAGAAGAGAAGGGATGAAGTGATGATCTAAGACAGTGGCCATGCGCCACATGTAGCTATTGAGTACTTGATATATGGCTGATTCCAATGGAGATGTGCTGAAAATTTAAGATAGATATCAGATTTTGAAGATTTAGTACGAATAAAAGAATGTAAAATATGTTATAATAATTTTTTTATTAATTACATGTCAAAATGATAATATTTTGGTTATACTGGGTTAAGTAAAATATATTATTGAAATTAAGTTCACCTGTTTCTTTTTACTGTGTTTACTGTATTCACTAGAAAATTAAGTTATATGTGTGGCTCTGATTCTATTTCTAATGGACATGGCGGTCTACATGCTGAATGGTAACTATCCTGTACCTGGGCTGTTCAATTTTCAGACCTCTAGCACCCAGGTCTCTACCCTGCTCCAGCCTTCCACACACACTCCACCCCAGGCAGGAGATTAGAGGATACTTCTCTGGAGGAACCAAACAGCCCCAGACAAAGGGCCTACAGATAGTGATGCTGGAGACCTGGCATCACAGTGGCCACTTCCAGCTCAGTCTCCCTTGAGACACATCCCCCACACACAGAGCCTTCAGTCAATTGTGAAGTGACATGCTTAAATATGAACAGTCAAGGCCACTGACATCTGAGGAAAGCTGATTACATAAAAGACAAGGACCAAAACAATCAGAGAAAAGGAACTCAGAGGAAACAGACCATGCAGGCTGCAGGAGGAACTTGAACAAAACAACTCTAAGGGATATCATCAGAAAGGTAGAAGATTACATCTGCAAGACAAACAGGATGCTGAAAACAGGGAGCATTCAGAGTTCAAAGAAAAGGGCTTAGAAATTGAGTGTGGGATAATCAAGATAAAAAAAAAAAAAATTCCATAGATAGTTTGGAAGATACAGACTAGGAATCATCCAGAAAGCAGAACACAAAGAGTGGAGGGGGCTGAAAGAATAAGAAAATTAGAGGTCGAGTCTAATCTACTCTACTATCTGTACTATCTGATTAAAAGTTTCAGAAAAAGGATTAAAAACCAGAGGGGGGAAAAATGATCAAATGGATAATGTAAGAATATTATCCAAGAAATGAATAATGTGAATTTCCAGATGAAAGGGCCACCAGATACCAGCAAAAAGGATGAAAACAGACTTGCATGGGGGCACATCTCTATGACATTTCAAAACGGAACAGAGAGAAGACCTTGCATCTTATATTTAGAGAGATGAGTAAAAGGGCTCAAGAAACAGAATGATATGGCATGTCCCATACCACCAGATGCCAAAAAAGAAGGCCTTGAAAATTCTGGGGAAAATGATCTTTCAACCTAATTTTCATGTCTAGAAAACTACAAATTAGATGTGAAAGTTGAACAAAGGTATTTTCAGATATGCAGTGAAAAAAATGTACCTTCCATGCTCTCTTTGTTAGATACTGGAGGATGTGCTCCAACACAACTAGAAAGTAAACCGAAAGGAGGGATTCAAGAAATAAAGGAATAGGATTTATGGAGAAAAATGAAGGAAGTTCTCAGCATAAAGGTTAAAGAAGTTGAGCAAGTCTCAACAAACAGCACAAATAGAACAGGAAGACAGAAGGCTCTAGAAAGAACATTGGTGAAGTTGAAAAGAAACAAGAGACCTAAAATGTAGTCACTTTTGCTAAGCCCTACCAAAACTTAATTCCTAACCTGATTGCAATTTCAGCCTCTCCCAGGAGTTGAATTTTAAACCAGTCAGTCTGGAATTCCCTGGTCAGCACCAGTGGGGTAATCTGCTTGATAAGACACCCCCGCCCCCTCCCTCCACCTTCCCCTAAGGGAAGGTGACCTTGCCTGAAATAATCCATTATTTTAATTTCTTGCCCACCCTCTTTCTGCCTATAAAACCTTCCATTTTGAATCACTTAATAAAGCCAGTTAGATCTTCAAATTTATTCCACTGAATTTTGTTCCTCAACAGTGAATATATGGTTGAATAGTATGCCCCCGAAATTAACATCCACTCAGAACCTCAGAATGTGACCTTATTTAGAAACAGGGTCTTTGCAGGTATAATTAATTAAAATGAGGTGATTCTTATCAGAATGCCACTCATACTGGGACCCTAATCTAATATGACTGGCATCCTTACATGAAGGCTACAAGAGACACAGAGAGGAGACATAGAGGGAAGAAGGCCACGTAAAGATAGAGGCAGAAACTGGAGTGATGCACAAGCCAAAGAACACCAAGAATGGCCAAAAATCGCTGGAAGCTAGCAGAGAGGCATGGGACAGATTGTCCCTCAGATATCACAGAAGGAGTCTACCCGACAGTAACCTTGGTCTTGAACTTCTGGCCTTCGGAACTGTGAGAGAATACATTTCTGTTGTTTTAAGTCACTAAGTTTGTGGCAATTTGTTACAACAACCCTAGGAAACTAATACAGCAGGGGGAAAAAAAACAAATAGGGATTAATAGATTTTATGTTGTATTTGATGATTTGGAAAATAGCATTGGAGGGTTTCCAGTTCCGTTGGAGAATTTGGGAGAATTAATGACAATATAAAACAATAAGTAAATTTAAAATGACTCCATGAAAAATAAAAAGTTAAATATTAGAAAATCATTGTAAAGCACCTGGCTCAATAATAAACAACATTTACTCAGTGATAATGATGATTTGGATATGATTTAACCAAAAATCGTGAAAAGCTCTAATGAGAGCATGAAGGTAGTGGATGAAGAATTTTATATCCTTTTTCTCCATCATCAGGAATCAACAAATGATGCCACAGATGGATGAATCAAGAAATAGTAGAATATTGTTTAGAAACATGAGAGTACATTTTAGGAGGAATAGCTAAAGTTGAAGGGCATTACCTCTGAGGAGCAGAAGTGGGGTCAGGTGACTACTCTTTTATATAATAAGCCTTGTAGTTCTATTAATTCTTTAAACCAAATATTTGCATGACTTTGATAAAAATAATAATTATAAAAATCCCTGCCTCAATATTGGGGGCTCTGGGCAAAGACTACGGATTCTGAAGGCTACCTGGTCATTCAATGTCTTACACTTTTAACAGAGAGTAAGTGGGAAAGTGAAAAACTGATAATGGCCTGAGTCAGGATTCTCGATGTGGTCCCTATAATGTAGGGCAGAGACAAGAAAACTGAAATGTTAAATCAGCTATATTCAGAGACTGCAATATGCTGATCAGCCCTGCAGCCAAACCAGGAGGAAACCTGCAGAACAAAGGAAGATTTCTGCTGGGATTGCTAGCAACTCATTTCGCCACATCCTGAAGGAGAAACAAGAAAAACAATCTTTAAGTGGCACTCTACACAAAATAAAATTGTTCATTCCCTAAGGCTAAAACCATAGGGAACCTATGAATCGAAGGCTAGGAACTGCCAGCAGGCCTTTCACACTACATATTACATATTCTAACCTTCTCACGCTACATACTCTTATCCTTCCTTACTGTATGTCCATATCAAAGGAAAATGGGCAAACGAAGTCTTTAAACTGTAACTCATAGGAACTAAAGAATGATATATAAACCGAATTCCCCAAACATTCGGGGTCCCTCTCAGTGTCTTTACTCTGTCTCATTGTCCTCTCTCTATTGTTTCTGTTCTTCTGAGTCTCTCTCACTCTACGCTTCTGAGAGGAGACCACACTTTATGGAATGTTACCCCTTCTCTAATAAACGTTTCTTTTAACTCTAACTTTGGTGTGTGTTTGAATGTTTTCTTACACTCCATCAAGAACCTTCTTCTCTCTCAGTTCAGGGCTTGAGTCTCCCCCAACTCAGGGAATTTGCCCTGTTCCGCAACACCTGGACCAGCAGTATTGGGATTACTTGGGGCCTTGTTAGACATGCAGAATCTCAGGTGCCACCCCTGGCCCAGAGACTGGCTCAGAGACTCTGGGGGTGGGACCAGCCCCTTGGGTTTGACATTGTGAAAGAAGAAGAAATTTTCCTCTATCCTTCTTGGTTCTTTTGGCTAGTCTAATAATCAAATCAGCATGGGAGAGATTAACAAGAGAAAATACCAAATTTAATTACTTACATGAGAAGTTCAGATACAGAAAGGGAGAATGAGGTATATGACATTTTGAGCTCAGGATGAGGTAAGGTGCCTTAAGGCTTCAGAGAGGCTTCTTATCATTTGCAGGGTGCTAAGAGCAGATGTTTAGTAATTAGAAGTTTGCCCTGCCCTATAGATAGGTCATAAAAAGTTATTTCTGATAATAACTTTTATTATGGGCAAGGCCCCAAATTTAAATTCTTTAAATGAGAAGTAAAAATTTCTTGTGAGCCCACAGGATCTCAACTGCTTTCAGCTCAAAATAATCCACATGCCAAAGTGGCACATCTTGGGGAGATCTGTCCTGAACCCCTTCAACACACCCTCCATGTGATTATGATGCCGGCAGCAGCTGGAGAGCCACCAGTTTAAGTTCATTGGTGAGTGGGAGCTTGGTTCATCCCCATAAAAGCCAGTGGCATCACCCTTTTCTGGGCACAGACTGACACCTCTGCGACCTTGTAAAAGCTTTGGATAATTATGAAAAACCTTAAAAGTGTTCACTCCTTCTAACTCAGTGATCCCTATTCTAGGATTCTGTATTACACATGAAACTAGCTTTTTCCCTAAAAGTATTCATCACTATGTTATTTACAATAGTGAAAAAATTAGAAACAACTTAAGTGTCTAAATAATAGGTATTTGTTTAAATGCAATCACAGAGTAGTTAAAAATGTTTATGGAAGAGTTGAAAGAACACAGCGTGCTTGTGTGTTAATGGAAAGAAGCAAGATCCAAAATTCTAAATATGGAATAGCCACAGCTATGTGGGGAAAACTGAGTAGGGAAAAAAAGTCTGCACAGAAACTCCAGAAAATGTTCAATAAGTGGGATTAGGCTAATTTTTTTCTACTTACAAAAAATATATATCTTTTGCCAAGTTTTATAGTGGGCACAATAGTTAAGCAATCTAACTCTGTGGAAACAAGTTGGGTACAAATTGAGGAGGGGCCACTGCTTTTGCAGGAGAATGGCAGCTCACAGGTGGAGTACTTCAGACCTTCCTGAGCCCTTTCGAGGTCTCCTTGGGGCTGTGTGGCAGAGAGGCCCACACAGAGAGGAGCTGCTGCTGTTTTATGCACTGTTCTCTTCCTAAGGCCTGACCTATAGCAGATGCTCAAAAAATATTTGAGAAAGAAAGAAAGGCTCTTGTTATCTCATTTAAACTTTCTAAAAATCTGTGACAGAGGAATCACAATGCAATTTTGTTTCTCCACTAAATGACAAACCCTTTGAGTGATGGAACTAGTTTTGTTTTAGTAAACTCTATAAGCTCCTCTGAGCACAAAGTGCTTGAAGAAAGTTGAATAAATTATGATCCTGATATTATAGATTATAAAACTGTCCATGTTCATACAGCAAAATCCTGGCAGATCTGGGAGTCAGGGTTCAGTGAGTTGGGCTCCACGCTGGGTGCTTTTTTGGCAGAGTCAGCTGCATAAGGCAAGTCCCTTGTCACCTGGCACTCTGGGACTATTGGCCTATGCAGAACTCCAGAGATCTGTAGAGCCCTACAGCTCCTGCTGACCTAGGGTCATGTGCTAATCAGGCTGCCAAGAGTTCAGAAGCAGGAGGGCTTAGTGAGCTCTGCCAGGTCAGGTGACTTCCCTAATGGTCTGATGAGGAGATGGGGCACTTACATGTAGGATTTAGACAATCAGAAAAAGAGTGGAGGGCATTCCTGCAGGGGCACTTCTTAATTAAAAGCACCAAGAAGAAAGCAAATGAAGCTAATGGCTGGTACACATGACCATCCCTCTAAGCCTGTGAGTCACCCCCAGGAATCTGGCTCTTTGTCCAGAATCCAGTGGGTGACTTACATATGTTTATCAAATGAACAACTGATGGATGGATGGACAGACAGACAGATGGATAAATGTATATAGCAAAATAGGAGTTAAGGGGCTTTAGAAAGAGGCTTTAGTTTGAATCATGGATCTGTCCTTGTTCACAGTGTGAGTTGAGTTATTATGTCATGTCTCTCAGCCAAGGTTTCTCTGAAGGGGTTCTGAAGGTTGTGATGATTAAATAATGCATGTAAAGTGCTGAGCTCAATATCTGGCACATAGTAAGTGCTCAAGAAATGAGAGTTGTTATCATTCTCATTGACCAGGAAGGAAAGGGGAAAGAGATGTAATGTGGCCTGTAGTTGGCTGTTCTACTACCAGTTCCCCTCCTTCCTAGAAACTGAATCCTGATTTCCTTTGGAAAGCCATGTGATTTGAGTGGCTTAAGCCAACTGGTATATTCCATTCCCTCAGACATCTGTGATTGGTGTATGAGACTTAAGCTGGCCTAATCAGAGTGAATGTCCGAATATTTCCTGGGAATGCTGAGACATAGCCTCTTTTTCTCATTAGATGTGACAAGGAAGCCAGTAGTCCAGAAGCTGCTGGCAGTTACATTGGGAGCATCAACAGAAAGCAAAGTAAAAATACAGAAAGAAACATTGAGCTGCTGGATTCAGCCTCGTTTGAAGTTGGTGATCCCTGGACTTTTCAGTTATATGAGCCAATTAATTTCTTTTATGTTTAAAGCCTATCTAAGCCAGATTTTCTGATGCAGAAAAGTCAAGAGCACTTTAACTAATATAGAAAGGAAGAAGAAAATGAGGACGTATAAAAAGAATGTCTAAGGAAGATGAGGCAATGAATGTCGGGTGGTATTGAATTGTAAAAGGCTTTGAATACCAGAAATTGGGGCTAAATTTTAGTTATTATTTCCCAGTTGAAAGATAAATAAACTAAGGCAAGATGGTTAAATATCAAGTAACTTATCTAAGATTATACAAGTTAACTAACTTTAAGTGTGAAGCTGGAACTAGAAACTAAATCTTTCCGATACCTTTCCCACGTACCACTCAGCTGCTACACCCATGGAGAAACATACCCCATCCGAGGGCAACACATCTCTGAAGGCACTTCCTTTCTGAGAAGAAGGAGATGACAAGGAGTGTGTGAAGGTAGAGGCCTTCCACCAGGAGCCAGGCGTAGTTGGCCATGATGCAGTACTGGAAGAAGACCATGACCAGCTTACAGCCCACCTGGACAAAGAGAGTCAGATGAGCCCCAGGATGGATGACTGTAGGCTTCCCTCTGGTGGCCAGCCCCAAAGGAAATGATAGGATGTGTTAGGGTTCAAGGGGTAGGCCACAGAGTAAGGCTCTGGGACTCATGGCTATCCCTATGGCCTTCCACTCTCAGAAGACTAGGCCCACAGAGTTCTCTAGAGAGTGGAAGTCCACAATCCAGCAGACTCGGTCAAGATGGCTAATGGGGCTTCTAAGACATTGCAGAAACAAGAACTGCATTCAAATTCTGGAACTGGCTGCCAGTTATAAAATTGTGTCAGATACTGCTCAACTCCCAACTCCCTCATTTTTCAGATTAAGAAATTGAGGCCTAGGGAGGAAAAGGAATATCTGAGCAAAGGGTTAAAATCCTTTCCAAGCTCAGTGTCCCTGGAAACAGATTAAGAAGGGACATACCAACTATGTTAGGAGGGAACACTGATTATAATAAAAATGGTCCCTGACTGGTACACTGTATCTGAACTGGAGACCTCTAAATACCCGATGGGGATGTTATAGTGTTGGCCTTGCCTGATGAAGTGACTCTTATAACAGGTATGTCCCTTGTAGGGATCCCTGAAAGCTATGGATGACTGTAGGATTGTGGGGCTTCTATGCCAGCATGGCTCCCATACTTGCACCATGAGGATCTCTTTTCTTCTCGTTGAACTGTCCCTTGGGGAGAGGATAGCTCCTAGGATGGCCTAAGGGCTGCTTCATGGACTGCTATGCAGTCATGTCCACAGAGGAGGAGAACCCACTACTGCTCTGTTGGCCAGCTGTTATTCCGACTCTATGGCCTCCCAGAGACTCTGATTCCACGCATGATCCATGGTTGGCTCATAAGTCTGATGTTAACAGAATCCGAGAAAGTTCCTTGCTGGACACTGCTGGACTTCTCCACTCCTGACTCAGTGATGGGGTGGAGCCTGAATTTCAGTCTCCTGACTATCTCCTGGAGATCTCCCTGAGAATCATAGGCCCTACTTTAGGGACCTCTCAGTTCCAGTCAGAAAACATACACACACACACACACACACACACTCACACACACACACACACACACACACTCACACATGTGCACATGCACGCACAAACAAAAAGCTATAAATAATACAAACTTAATAGATCTATAAGAAATCACAGATTTGAGTGGTAGAAAGTGGCAGGCAGATTGAACCAAACTCAATTTCCAATCCCCTTCTCCTTCACTTGCCTCTGCTTTGGAGACTCTGATAGTAAGAAACTCAATCTCCCAGCTTCCTTTGCAGTTAGGTATGGTCACATGACCCAGTTCTAGCCAGTGAGAGGTAGATAGGAGTCTTGGGGGAGGGTGTTCTTTCCCAAATGAAAAGGCAAAGTCTCCCAAAGAGAGAAAAAGTTAAAGCTTTGACTTTACTTCTTCTTGTTTGGAATGTGGATGTGAGGCCCGGGATTGCAACAGCCATATTGTAAATGTGTGGTTTAAAGCATGGGATCAAAAATGGCAGGGCAGAAAGAGGAAAGACGACTGTGTCCTTCATGACATCGTGGAGCTACTGTGCCACCTCTGGATAGCCCATCTGTGGACTGCTTATGTGGGAAACCAGCCCCATCTGTTTAAGCCACTGATGTACAGTTTTCTGTGGTATGCACCAAAAAGGATTCCCAACGGACACAGAGTGTTATTACAATGAATTAAGATTTGTCTGAGCATTCAGAAGGAGTAAGATGGTTAGATTTAACAAAACATGACTGTTTTACTGAAGAGCTGTGTGTGTAGGTACACAGGTACATGCCCACTCTTTTCCTTCTACAACCTACCCCAACCCTCTCTAGATTTGGCTATCTGTCTATACAGCTAAGACTTGGCAGGAGCAGGGAAAAGAGGAATCTTGCTATGTATCTAAATCCCAGAGTAGCTAATCCACTCTGGAACACTGGGAGTTGAGCAGCAGCCCCCATGGCTTCTCAACAAATTGATCTCATACATGACTCAGACTGTGCATGTGAGCACATGAGACTCTCACTGAACCTTCTGGCCCAGCCCCCGTGCTGGCCCCTTTAACCTAGGGGCAGCCTCAGCAGGAAAGGATACCCCCTCCAAAGTTAGGCCAAGGAAGACAGAAAGGGCTACCCTCACCCTGGGACACGCAGGCATGTTACCCTGTGAGCACTGCAGTGGATGACATCGTCTGAGGAGAAGAGCACAGCATCCTTGATGAAGTTGGATAGGGCGCGCAGGATGAAGGACACAAACAGGTGCATGTGGATGTAGTTTCGGGTGCAGTGCAGCCTCCTGGAGGGAGAGAAAGCAGGGCCAAAGGGGCCTGAGCTGGGAGGGGCTAGGGCTCAGCCAGGCCTGCCCCTCCCCCAAAGTACAGGGGCAACCCAGGCCCTGGTCATCAGCTCTTTCCAGATGACACACCTCTCTATAGCTCTCTGTTAGTAGAATCTAAAGAAGAATCTAGGCCCCTAGAAGTCCAGTCTACAGTGTATGATGTAATTTAAAAAAAAGAAAAAGCTGGGGTCATAGGGGCAACATTATATTCTGCCCTGACCTACTACCATCTCCAGCTCCCAGAATTGTTTAGAAGGAGTGTGGCGTGCCGGAGGCAGGCAACCAGAATGAGAGGGGGCAAGCAGCACAGAAAAAACACAGACTAGAGGGAGAAAAGAGAATGTACCCCTGCAGCTGCTGGTGGCTGTCTCTGCCTCCTCTGCAGAAAGCTTACCTGAGGATGAAGCCAATGCATAGTGGAGAAATGGAGGAAGACAGACCTAGTTCTACTGATACCTTTGAGCACCTAGATCCAGCCATGCCTAATGCCAGATGCCCCTGAACTTGTTAATTAGGTGAATTACGTCACCTTTTTTTTTTCTTAAGCCATTTTAAGGTGGATTTATGTTTCTTACAACCAAGAATCTGGCTAAGACACCTGTAAAATGGAGAAAATTGTACCTATCTCATAGCATTGTGTGAAATTAGAAATAACACGTAAAGCAACTGGTGCAGTAAGTTCTTAGTAACGCTCATAGGTGTTGAATGAATAAAGGAATGAAGAAACTTTTGCCTCAGGTAAGCTTTAGATCAAGGAATAACAAAGTGGCCCACCCAGACCTTCCTCTTCTGGCCCGAGCAGTTACGTAAAGTCTGTGTACTGGGAAGCCCGAGGAGAAGAAGAGCTGGAAGCGTGTTCTCACCGGAAAGCACAGAGGATGCTGAGGGCAACCAGGAGCATCACCAGGGAGGAGCTATAGCCCACGGTGTACATGACCTTCAGCTTCAGCAGGTACTTGTGCTGCAGAAAGAGGCATGTGTCAGCCCCACCTGCCCACCTGGCTGACTCTGCCCTTTTCTGCCTCAGAGTGTACTTGCTTCAGGCTATTCGAACCCCTTGAACTTGGGCTGCTATGCTGTTCATACCCCAGAGACATCAGTTCATAGACTTGTAACATCTTGGCTTTGGAAAAGATTTCAGGGATTATCTGATGCCAATTCAAACTTCTGTCCTATATATAAGGCCTCTTACATCACCTTGAATTTAAGCTGTTGTTTGAATACCACCAGGGACAAGGTGCTCATTGCTTTTCAAGGAATTCATTCAGTATGCAGCAGTGCAAAATATGACAAAATTTTTTCTCATGTGAAACTAAAATCTATTATCTTTATTTTTTTTAAATTTTTTTTTATTACCTTTTAATGTACATGTTTGGTCCTTTTTATTTCTGGAACCACT
>NW_011888901.1:4157145-4163032 GCF_000151845.1 Pteropus vampyrus
GATTATCTGATGCCAATTCAAACTTCTGTCCTATATATAAGGCCTCTTACATCACCTTGAATTTAAGCTGTTGTTTGAATACCACCAGGGACAAGATGCTCATTGCTTTTCAAGGAATTCATTCAGTATACAGCAGTGCAAAATATGACAAAATTTTTTCTCATGTGAAGCTAAAATCTATTATCTTTATTTTTAAAAAAATTTTTTTTATTACCTTTTAATTTACATGTTTGGTCCTTTTTATTTCTGGAACCACTTAAAATAAACTGAATTTGTCTTATATCTAAGGCCTGTCTTTATTTTAAAAATAAACTTTCCATTTTAAAATAGTTTTAGGCTTACAGAAAAGTTATGAAGTTCTTACAGAGGGGCCGGTCATTTTTTAATACAGCTATTCTGCCCATCCGTTGCTCACTTATCTTCCGAGCACTAACCGTTCCCTGTGTCTTTAATCTCTTTCCACAATCCTTCGCCATTTCACTCAATGAATGCACTCCAGTTTGTCAAAGTCCTTAAGTAAGACACTCAGAACTGGATAGCTGAAAAGCTCCGTGTGTATCCTCTGACTAGGAAGAAGTAGAGAGAGACCATCACCTCTCCTGATCTACACACTGCACTCCTGTCAATGCAGCCAAGCAGGCATTTACTTGTTCAGCAGTCACTTCACATTACTGGCTCATCTTTGATTCAAAAAGATCTCAGTGGAATAGAATAACGTGACATACAGAGACAAATGTAAAGACCTGCATTTAGGTTCAAAAAATAAATTGTAAAACATTCAAAAAGAATCAAGGATATGAAAATTAAAACAATAATGCTGCACCATTTTTTAACAACCAAATTAACAAATATTTGAAACTAATACTATTCTACACAGGTAAAGGTATAGTGTGTGTGAAAATTGGTTCACACTCTCTGGGAAGTAACATATATCAAGAGCCTTTGAAACAGGCGTTCCTTTCAACCTCCCTTCTACCTCTAGGAATTAATTCTAAGAAATAATCAGATATATATAAAAGCATATTTATATATGAAGATGTTTATCACAGAACTATTGTGATGAAAAACACTCAAATGTCCAACAACAGAAGAATCATTAATTCAGTTATTTAAAATCCAAATTATTTTAATGTTATGCCACCATTAAATTGCCACTACCAAGAATTTTAAAAGATTTCAGGGCATGTTAAGATGTAATATTAAGTGAAAAGGCAGAATACAAATTTTACATGTACAATGTGATTCCCAATATATGTTAAAAAAAAAAAAAGTTAGGTTGAATAAATGAAATCTCCCTTTTTTGTGGATCAAAAATGATTGAATATAGGCCATTTTATGTGGTTCAGTCTCATACATGCATAGAAATAAGATTGTAAAGAGATGTGTTAGATGTTAACACTGGTTAACTTTGGATGATAAGTTTATGGATAGAGTTATTTTCATTTGCATTTTTTTCTACACTTTTAATTTTTCTACAGTGGGTAACTACTACTTTATAACCAGAAGAAAAGGGTAATTAATTTAAAAAGAAAACAAGCACAGGAGTAGTACTGGGGAGACCTGAATGACAGCTGTTCATATGAAAATGACTTGAGGTTAGAATAGCCAAAGCTTTATAGTTTTAAGGAAGTGTACCACAGAAAAAGAACACAGGCTTCAGAGCCAAAAGATAAGAGTTCCAAACCCAGGACTGTTACTCACCAGCTGTGTGACCTTGGGCAAATTACTTAACTTCTCTGAGCCTCAGATTCCTCATCTGCAAAATGGGGATAATATCTACTTTGCAGGCTTGTTGGAAGAACAAATAAGGTATCAGGTAGGGTATCTAGACAAAGCCTGGTACTTAGAAGACACTCATTGTATGTTAATTTTTCCCCCACCTCCACCTTCCACGCCCAACCTCCACCCATCAACATGAGTCAGTGGCATGGAATTGCTGTGTGAGATTATGGTATGAAGTATGAAGTATAGGGTAGCTGCTAGAAAAATTAGGCCTTTTCTCAGTTACATAAATGGAGTGCTGTGGACAGCTGGGCATGTTGAGATGTTTGGAGTATTTTGTCCAGTTCCAGGCATGTTATTTTAAGAGGCACATTTATCCACCAGAGCATTTCTGGAAGAGGGTGATTGTGTCATCTGATGAGTGCATGGGAAACTGGGTACATCACTCCTGAAGGAAAACACACACACACACACACACACACACACACACACACACACACACATGCACAGAGAGAAACAAACGTAGAATGTTTGACATGTAGAAGAAAGAAAGACCTAGTGTGTGATCTCCAGTGGGAAGAAGTTACCGCAAAGGAGATTTGATTCAGACTGACCAAAAATTTTCTGATAGCAAGAGGTGACTTTCGACAGGATGGCTGCTCTGTGATATTGAGCTTCCCCACTAATGTGATTACAATCCCAGAAGCCAGGAGCCACCTTACAGGGACAAGAAGGAGAGCCAAAAGGGCAGTAGGTGGCATTAGATTAATGGTTCCTAGACTTGAGGGCATCAAAAGCAGTGAAATGTCAAAAATTGACCAAAAAAAAAAAAAAATTGGAGGACAAATATATCAACTTAAAATCTTGCCATGTTCAGCATAAGCTCCATAGCTGGGGGTGCTGGCCTCACTCCTGGGGGTGCCTGGTTTTGCAGCCGCCGTTTCAAGAGCAGTTTGGGCCAACCTATGGCAGCATGAGGAGGTACAGGTGACAAGTATGGAGTTGTCAGGCTGAATATTCTGTACTGTCCTATGGCTGGGGTCATTGTCTGCCAGGTGACCCTCATGCAGACCTGGTCCTGCTTTGTGCCTTTATGATCCAGAAAGAACTCTGTTCCCAGGAGGCCTGATGCAACCTCAGTGCCCCAGCGTTTGACATCTGCAACTGTGTACCACCCTCCAGAGAACTTGGGGTCCTGAATCCTCACTGCTGTCTGTCCTGAATCAAGTTACCTATCTGCTATGTTACTGACTGGGCCACATTCCTTCTGTAACTTCTAGATCGGGGTCACCAGACTTTTTCCATAAAGAGAGAGATGGTAAATATTTTAGGCTTTGGATGCCATACCATCTCTTTGGTAACTACTTCATTCTGCCCTTGTAGCATAAATGGGCATGGCTGTGTTTAAATAAAACTTTATTTGCAAAAGTAGACAGTGGGCTAGATTTAGCACAAGGAACAACTTTAGCACAAGGACCAACTTCTGCTCTAGGTAAGCAAACCCCATTTTATTTACTTAAGTGGCGTCTTGGCCTAGTCTTTCTCCTAATCTGAGTCTACTATTGGCATTTGTCAATAATAGAGTGGTGTGTGCTAAGTAAGGAAGTTGAAAGAAAACCAACAAATTCACTTGATTAAAAGAAAAAAAATCATTTGCCCAGGAGGACGGATCATTTGATTAAAAGAAAAAAAAAAAAAAGACATTTCGATTATAAGAAATAGAATAATTCAAATCTCAGAATAAAAGACAAAATTTGTGGCTGTTTGTGGACTAGCACTTAGGGATCATTGAGTCATATGGTCTGAAATTCTTCTAATCTTAGGGACTTAATTTTGTTTTTTTAATGTGAGCTGAAGCCAGAATAGGTCTCCTTTCCACTGTTTTTGGACAATTAATTTTCTGAGTTAAGTCCAAATTTTGCATTTATTTTAGTTAAGTTTCAGCTCCTTGTTTCAGGATTTTATAGTTTTGACCCTGCCATGAATATCACAGTAAGGGCCTTGGGCTCATTTTTTTCCCAGCTGATTAGTCTAAGTCAAAAGTTCTCACGTGTGGTTTTGATAGATGTAAGTCACCCACACACACAAAACTCTTCGGAGTCCTCAATAATTCTTAAAAGTATAAAAGTGTCCCAAAGCTAAAAAGTTTGAGAACCACTGGCGTAAGCCAATCATGTACCTCAGCCCTCTGCGGAAGATGATCCAATAGTGGGCAGGCTCAAGTCACTTTGGGCCAATGAGATGTTTAGACAGGCTGGCTTGCTGGGTGTTGAGGTAAAGAAGCTTTCTTGCTCTTAGGAAGGAGCTATAAGAAGTCAGGCTGTCCGTCCTCCTGGGAAAGCAGCCATAGGGCAGTCTGTGGCTATAGTCGACAGTGACTGTCATCTTACAACAGAGCCTTGGGAAGAAGCCATCAGGATAGCAGGAAGAGAAACAGAAAGAACCTGGTCCTTGGCAGCCTTGCAGTGTTGCTTCATCAGAGTCCTGACACTGTTTTCTGCACTTCCAGGTCCCTGAGCCATACATATTTGCTTATTAAGCTACTTGGAAATTTCTTTTTTCTTTTTTTTTTTTTTTTTTTTTTGCAGCCCAAAGCATCCTTTTGAATCTCTATCCTGCCACCCATCATAAGAATGCTCCCCCTTAGATGTAGAATGTAGCATGGGGAAGGTGGTTAATAATGTTGTAATAAATATGTAAGGGGAAAGAGGGGTACTAGATTTAGTGGGGTGATCACTTTGCGAGTTATGTGGTTCTCTGATCACTATACTGTACAGCTGAAACTGGTATATTATTATATGCCAACTATAATTGAAAAAACTCATTGAATTGTACAATGTAAGTACAAGCAACTAATTATTATATTTCAATAAAGATGGGAAAAAAAAGAATGCTCTCTCTTAATTTTATGAATTTTACAAATGTGATATAGGTGAGCCCCCTGTCTTCATGTAAGTCAATGATAGAGATGGTATCCTGCAGAGGTCAGAGCTCACCCACCAGCCCTCCAAGACCATGTGTACCCATTGGTCAATTCTTGTTGAGTCCCGTTATGAAATTATCCCACTCTGGACAGCTCTGAAGACCTCATGTGTTTTCCCCAATTGGATAGCAAGCCCTGGGAAGAAACTCCATCTTCCATATTGATCCTCCAATAAGACTCCTTCATAAAGAACGAGACTGATTGGTATAGAGAGAGGAGTCTTAGAAAAATTCAGAAGTGGGTGTGGTCTGCTTCCTAGCTTCATCTTTTCTCCCTTAATTCTGCTGCTTTCCCCTCCAGGCTTCTCTAACATGACCCCACCCTATCCTCTAAGGGAGAGGCAGCTTGTCCATCATATTCCCACTGGGAATATTCAACTTATGGAACTGCTTTAGAAAAGTGCATCTCCAAGGTGCACCCAACTTCATGGGCAGCAGCAGGAGGTAGAGGGAGAACACTGACTCTTTTTGTAGCTACACTTGGTTTGAATCCTTCCTCTGCTACTTGTTTTTTTTATTTCCCCTTGATTTTTTCCACCCGTTTTATTGAGATATAATTGGCATACATCACTGTGTAAGTTTAAGGTGTATAATATAATCACTTGACTTATATATATTATGAAATGATACCACAGTAAGTTAACACTCATCATCTCATATAGATACCCCAAAACATGTTTTTTTTCCATTGTGATGAGAATTCTTACGATTTACTGTCTTAGCAACTTTAATACATGTTAAGTATTAGTCATCACATTGTATGTTACATTCCTAGCACTCATATATCTTAAAACTGAAATTTTGTGCCTTTTGACTACCTTCATCCAATTCTGCCTCTGGTAACCATGAATCTGACCTCTTTTACTATGAGTTTGATGGTTTTTTGTTGTTTGTTTTTTAAGATTCCACCTATAAGTGAGTTCATGCAGTATCAGCCTTACTCTTGCCTGACTTACTTCACTGAGCACAATGCCCTTAAGGTCCATCCATGTTGTTGCAAACGTCGGGATTTCTTTCTTTTTTGTGGCTAATATTCCATTGTATATATATAACACCATTTCTTTATCCATTCATCTATCAATCGACACCTAGATCGTTGCTGTGTCTTGGCTATTGCTAGTACTACTACAATGATAGCAGAGGTGCAGATACCTCTCTGAAGCCTGCTTCCATTATTTTCTTT
>NW_011888901.1:4163827-4189776 GCF_000151845.1 Pteropus vampyrus
TATCCCCATGCTTAGACCCATGCTTTGCCCATAGTAGATGTTCAATAAATGTATGTTGAATGAATGAATGACTTTGGGAGCTCATATTTTAGTGAGAGAGATGCACATGGCACATGCCGATGATTTAATATAATATGGTAGATAATAACTGGAGGCCAAATCAGTGCATGTATTAACGGAGCCCTTCCTGAACTACAAGAAAGAGCTTTCTGGATTTGATGTGCTGAGTGGAGTTTTGAAGTAGTGTATGAATCAGTCAGGAAAAGCAAGGAGTGAAAGGTTTCTGAATCTATAGGGTTTCTGAATCTGAAGCTTTAGGGAGGACCTCTGGAGGCACCCACAAAAGTGCCTCCCATGGCTCACAGAGTCCTCTCTCAAACTAGGACTGCCCTGTGCTTGGGCTTTCTCCTTCCTATCAGAGCCTGAGACTCCTTTGAGAGCAAGCATTTATTGAGCACTTACTATGGCCAGGCACCCTTGTCAACATTTCCACGGATGAACTCATTGAGTTCTCTTGACAAGCCTGTGAGGGCAGAACTATCATTAACCCCATGTCCTTGATGAAGAAACTGAGGCTCAGAGAAGCGAAGTCCTCCCCACCCCCTACCAAGATCACAGGTCAGGGTTGACACTCACCAGCCTGGCTTCAAGCACTTAGCTACCACATTGCTTCTCTTTTGGTTTCATGACTAAATCACTCCAGTCTCATGGTGACATATAGCAGTTCTCACTGTGCCATGGTTTTCATAACTATCATCTCTGGACTGATAGATCAGGGCAGTGAAGCAGGCCCACTGAGCCCTGGGCAATGACTACGAGAGGGGTGGGTGCAAAGAACAGTCCCCGAGTCACCCAACCTTGGCCCTAGGCTGGCCCCAGGCTGGCCCCATTCTGTCCTCTCCCAGGGACTTTGCACCCTGCGGGCCCCATCCGAAGAGGAAGGAGAGTTGACAAGCTTACCCGCTTCTCGTTGGTCTCGTTAGACGAGTTGTTCACATTAACCCCACAGGCCACGTCAGGCCTGGGGAAGGTTTCTGACCAGCCGCTCTGTGTGCAGTTTCGAAACATGGAACCTGTGGGGGCCAAGAGTCCTGTGGGTGAGCCGTGGGGACCAGGGAAAGATGGCTGGGTCTCCTGAGTGCCCTTGGCCATGCCTTAGGAGCAGCCTGGAGCTTCCTTCTGTCACTCTGTCCCCTGCTGCCTTTCTCTGAACCACTCATTTAGTTCCCAATTGGCCCAGCTGACCTCTGAAGAATATATGTCAGTCAGTTAGAAAAAGTGATGAGAAAGGTATGTAGGCAAGTGGGCCTAGAAGGGGCAGAGACCTAGGATGGATGTGTGTGTGTGTGTGTGTGTGTGTGTGTGTGTGTGTGTGTATGAGAGAGAGAGAGAGAGCGAGAGAGAGAGCGCGAGAGTGCAGCTGATCCTTGACACCTCGATCTACAAACCAGACTGGCCCTGAACAAACACCCCATCTCAGCCCCCAATCACTGCTTGTTTTGCTCCCACTGCCTCACCAACACTCTCACATCCCACTGTGACAAGCACCAGGGCTCCATAGACAAGAGAGGCTGGTTGACTCATGTCGCAGTATTCAGTAGTCCCCAAACCCCTTCTCAACCAGACCCCAGGCCCCAAATAGCCAGGCCACTGCAGAACTTCCAATGTCACTGATCCCCACTTCAGCTTGCTGCCCTTAGAGGCCCAGCCCCAATCCAGGGCTTTCTTAGACCCTTGTGCCACTGCAACTTCATCCTGGGCCTGACCACTCCCACCTGGGCCTGACCACTCCCTCCTAAGCTCCAAACTCAGCTCCAAAGTCCCTCAGTGCTCTGAGAGGGACTTGCCCTCCCCAAGCTCCACCTCTACTGGCTAACGTGCCACTTTAGGCACCTCCAGCACAGAACTATCCTGTGCCCTCACACAGTGCCAATGTCTTTTCTCCCTCCCCCAGCAGATGACGAGTTACTGAGGGATCTCCATGGCCTGTCCAGAGTCCTTGCTCATCAAACATTTTCTGACTGGCTGATTGGCTAGAAAAGCAAAGGAATAGGGATAAAGAGCCCACCCTAAGTTCTTCTGTGGAGAAGAGTGGAGAGCCTGACCACAGGGAGATTTTAGAGCAGGGGAAGTAGAGCCACCAGTCAAGAAGGGAGTCTTGAAAAGCTGCCAAGAGGAGTTTCCCTTCTTGGAATGAGTTGCCTAGTTGCGTCCTCTACTCTGGGCTGCCAAGGAGGGCCGAATTCTGGTGCGGGCGCTGCAAGGGTGAGGGAGCTGATTACAGCCCTGTAATAAGAGCCCTGCCACTGCTTTTGCTCCAATCTGTACCCTGTCCAGGGGCCCCTTCACCTCCCTATCTAGGCTGGCATGCTTATCCTAAAAGGCCCCAGGATCTGGGCCGCTGGCTCAAACAGGTTCCACCGAGCTGGAGAAATATGGCTGGCATTTCTAAAATCAGCCACTATGCTAATGTACAGATTCTGATCTAATCCTCAGAACATCCAAGTGAGGGAGGTGCTGCTGGCCTATTTTACAGACAAGAAAACCAAGGCTCAGAACTGGGCAACAGTGCCAGTGAGTCCATGTCCCATACGGTACCACTCTCCTGCCTGACCATCTCCCTGCAGACCCAGAGGCAGCTTCTAGCAACAGGAGACCATGGTTTTTGGGCTCTGAGCATGCCAGGCCTGTGAAGGCTCACGAGGCCTGAAGCACAGGCTTAGAAGCAGCCAGATCTGAGTTCGAAACACAGCACTGCCTCTTGGTTGCTGTGTGCCCTTAGGTGTACCACTTTCCTGTACCAAATGGGAATAATTACCCACACTGCAGGACTGAGCAAGAAATGCGATGGCACATGGAAATTGCCCAGGCTGGTGCCACATACAGAACAGACACCCCGGTGTTCCTCCCTGCTGCTTTTGGCCTTTCTGAAATAGAAGTGGTAGGACTCAAAGTCTTGGAATTTAGGGGTGGAAAATTTCTGTAATCAAGCCAAGGGTGGTAGGCTGTCAGATATGAAAGAATGGTGGTCAAATTTACGCCGGTTGTACAGGAAGGTGAGCTAAGAGAATACGAATGCCCTGGATCCCCAAACAGATTGTCAGACAGCGTGTGTCCACAGGCCGAGCTGCCAGTTTGAGGCCCTCTCCTCGTGACCCAGCAGGATTCTCAAGACAGAAGCTGCATATGATCCGGGCCAGGTGCCCAGGGCAGCTAACGAGACAGTATCCTTTGCTGACCAGGCCCTTGGCAGAGCTTCAGAGGAGACATGGTTGGGCTCTCTCTGAAGTCCCTTCAACCCCACTCACTTCCCGTGGGTTTAATGCCTAATAGTTAAGGGGTCCTTACCCAGGTTCAGCCAATGCACACCTCAAAGGCCCCTGAAAGAACGGTCAGTATTTCTGTGTACATACACGTGTGCAGTTTGAGGAAGAGCTAGTCCAATGCTTTCATCTGATTCTCAAAAGGCTCCAAGACCTTAATCAGGTTAGGGACCTCTACTACTTTAAGGTTCCAATCCTTACTAAAAGAGAAAGGAAAGGGGGGCAACGCCTGACCCTGTCTGGGAAATGTGTTTTTAAATAAGGAATTCTGGAAGACCAGTGCCCTTCTAAGATTCAAAGGAATGCATGCTAGAGGGAATATTCTAGACCCTGGCACACACAAACAGAGAAATACCTGGTGCCGAATCAAGCCTATAGTTTCTCCAGTCACCCAGACTGGGCCCATGTAGTATGCACCCTGAGATAGAATTAATTTATTATTTTCTACTTTCTAAAGGAAGGCTCCAGGACACCAGCTTGTCCTCACTGGGCACTCCTTCCTGGGTTGGGGTGGAAAGCCCTAGAATCCTGTGGGACACCACTGAGGGAAGTCTTATCTCTTGAGAGGAGACAAAGGAGCTGGGATTTAGCTAGAAGCCAGGTGGATCTACGGGGAGGGAAGACAGTAATGGGAAGATGGCTCTAGATCAGAGGCTGGCTTGGACTCGTCCTGACCTATGCTCCTGGGCTCGCCTGGCCCTGGACCTGGGGCTGGGAAAGAGCAGAGTGCACTCCCCGTCCCCCTCCCCCGCCCCCCGGGTAAAATGATCCCCATCCCCACCTCCTAGGGGCCGTGCCTAGCACTCAGCTGGCAGAGCCTCAGTGTGGACACGCAGGCAGGTCCTGCGGCTCCACAGCGACACCATGTGGCACCAAAAGAAACTGCAGCAGAGGTAGGTGTAGGATCCAAGCTTCTTTCCTCATGGCACGCAGGCAGAGTGGGTCTTGAGCAATTAAAGGGTTGGGGAGCCTCAAGAAGGAAACTCTAGTTAATGAGGCAGGCAGAGGTTCAAGCAATTGATTGGGGCGGGATGTGGCTATCAGCACAGCTCTGCCCCTCTGTGGGGGGAGGTGGAGGCACTGTGGCTCTGGGAAGGCTGTGAGGGGAGGGGTGGGAAAGGAGGAGGGCTACTAGTCCCTTCAACAGGAGAACTGGGCTAGTCAGGGAGGAACACTGGACGGGGAGTCAGAGACCAGGGTCTCATCCTGGCCTTGCACCTGACCAGCAAGTTACTCAAGGTCAACCATATCTGGATTAATTTCCTGTGTTCCGGGCTCCACAGACCTCAGAGACAGACATGGAGGGATCATGCCAGGAGATAAAGACTGTTGGTAAGTTTGCTGGTGTGTGTGAGCATGTGGGGGGATTATTGGGGGGAGAAAAGGAAGGACAAGAAGGGAGATGAGGGGGAGAGAAGAGACAAAGAAAGATATTTAAAATTTATTTCCAAGCACAGCCTTACAAGACTGGTGTCATTTATTCTACTCATTTTATAGGTGAGAAAATTGAAACTCAGAGACAATTTGAGTAACTTGGGCCCAGAGGCAGAGACTAGCACCTGCCTGGACCCCATATTCTCTTGTCCCTTGCAGTTAGATGTCGCCATATGACTGAGTTCTGGCAGAGGCAATGCGGGTAGAAGTGGTATCACCTTCAGGCTTGGTCCTTCAAAATCTCCCTTGGCTGATCCTTTAAGTCACTTCCCTTTGCCAGTCAGCCTGAAAGCTGTGTGCTGACACCACAAGCAAGAAGGTGCTAGGATGTCAGAATCGCCATGGAGAGAAGATCTTCCTGCTCATCAGGAACACCTATTTTGGACTCTCAGCATGCAGACACTGGTGAAGGCTTTGAGACTTGAGGATTTGTCTGTTTCGGCAGGTGACATTACCCAAACAGTAAACAGAGTGGTGGGATTCAAAATGGACTCTCTGGCCCCTTCCAATTCCTGTATCATCAGGTGCCAAGTGAAGCTGAGAGAGACAGTGAGCTATAGCAGCATGTTTCACAAATCTCTGTGTGTGTGTATGTGTGTGTGTATGCACTTGCATGCGCACATACGTGTGCCCATGTGTACTAGAGAATCATGGTGTGAAGAATTTACACTCCTCTCCCACACTGGTCTCATCTTTTTTGGTTCATTCTTGTTAAAAGCCTCATTGGGCAGCTTTTCCTGCCCAGCATGGATGAAGGAAAAGGGGCAGGGCCAGGCCAGACTTTAGACTTCAAATGACCCCACTAAGGGCAGGGGCTTCAAAGGCCATGAAATCACCTTGCCTTCATCCAGGGCCACCCCTACTGTAGGGCTGTAGGTCCACTTTGACCATGGCCTATAGAACAGGGCACAAGTTTTGAAGTCAGAGAAATCTGGGTTTGAGTCTTTTTTTCTCCATCTCCTAGCTGTGAACCTTAGGTGAACTGCTGAACCTCTCTTAGTCCCCATTATCATTACTCTTTACTGGGTCAAGTGTAGAGAGAAAAGGTCTGTGATTTCCAGGGGGTTTGTGATGACTAAATGCCTGGCACATAATGGAGCTTTAGCCAATGTTAGTCCCTGAGCACCCCCTGTCTGAGATGGCCTCCTCACTTCTCTGCCTGAAATTTAAAAAGTCCTTGTATACTGTAGCCTTCCTCAGGCATGAGATCCCCCGAGAAGCCAGGGGGTTCCTGGGAGGGCATAATTTATCAGCAGAGCCTGGCAGAACATGCACAGAGGAAGTAAGTGTTCTAAGGCCAGGCTGTGCCATGGTGGGACCCAGACACAGGGGCTTGGAGCAACCGCTTTGGCTGCTTAGGGGGCAGAAACATGGAAAGAAGGAGGGGAGGCCCTGAGTAGGAGCATGGGGAAGAGAAGCAAGCCGGACCTCCCAGTACATTGCCTCCTGCCCCCGTGCGTGGGACACTAAGGACTGCGCCCACCCCACACCCCTTAAGCAAGGTTTCCAATCCCTAAGCAGGACCCCGCCTCCATCATCCCCTAGAGAAGTTTGCTTGGACTAATGGCTCCAGGCCGAGGCCCCACCCAGAGGCCACCCACAGCCTCTCAGCCAGGACCCCTGGTCTGGACAGTTACCGTTTCTGCCTGTGAGGATCTGGAAGAATCGTGGGCACTCCACTTCCACAGTCTGTCCCAGAGCAGACGAGGGCCAGCAGCTCATGTTGTCCCAGAGCCCCTCGCAGCCTACCAAGAAGAGCACAAGCATCAGACAAGGATAGAGCATAGACCAAGGGCCATCCCCACCACCCTGTCACTATCCCCATCACCCCTGCCTGCCAGGAGTTCCCACTAGGTCCTGACTACTTGAGATCAGGAACCAATGGTGTCCGATGTGCCTTTTCATCTTTGGGACCTTGGACTCTGCCATCTTCATAGTAAGTGCTCAGTGTTGTAGACAAGGGAGGAAGGCAGGCAGGCAGGCACATTATCTCATATAAGCCTCACAAGCACAGGTCTGGAATTTTCTAGAGCAGAAGATGGACCATCTCTTGCCCTCAGCTTGCATTAAATGACTTGACGGCAGTGGGCCTCCATCCTGGCTGCAAGTATAACCATCTGGAGAGCTTTAAAAGCATATATAGTCTACGGCCATGCCACCCTGAACAAGCCCAATCCCATCTGATCTTGGAAGCTAAGCAGGGTTAGGCCTGGTTAGTACTTGGATGGGAGATCACCTAGGAAGACCAAGTGCTATAGGTGTAAAAAAATAAAATAAAAAAATAAAGGATTGTAAGCTGACAAGGTCCTTGCAATCTGTGAGGTCAACCAAGTGTTGCCTCACCTAAAAATAATAATAATAATAAAATAATAAAAACATATATAACTGGGTCCTACACTCAGGGATCCTGATTTAATTGGTCTTAGGTGGGGCCCAAGCATGATATTGTGTTAAAGCTTTCCAGGTAATTCTAATGTAATGACAACCCTTGCCCCATGATTCTCAAACTTCAGTTTGCGTTGGAAGCATCCAGAAGGCTTGTTGAAACAGATAGCTGGGCCCCACCCCCAGAGTCTCAGTGGAGCCTGAAAATTTGTATTTCTAACAAGTTCCCAGGTGGGGCTGATGCTCTTGGTCTGGAACCACGCTTTGAGAGCCACTGTCCCAGCTTTTGGAAGCAGCTACACCAGACTGGTTACTGCATTTGTAAGAGAAATGTTGTTGAGGACATTGCTTCCCAGCTCACTGGGTTTCTTTCACAAGGCCCCTCCCAGAAGGAGAACATGGTCTCAATGCAATGAGAAGCTGAACATGGTGAACAACTACTACATATCTGTCCTTAGAGACACTGAATTTGAGGCTGTTCCCTCTTTGACTTGGCTGCTAGGAAACTCAGAGGCAGACTTGTGGTCTACTTCTTATAACTGAAAGACTTGGAAATGAATCAAAAAGATTACCGGTGTCTTCAATGAAAAATGAGGGGTTGTCTAACCCCAATTTTCTGGGTTATCTGATTCTAGGGTCTCTGGACTTTTTTATTGTCTTTGGGGACTTTTATTGTCTTAGAGCTACTCTGCAACTCTGTAAGTTGTAGGTAACTGATAGCAATGCAAATGATTCTTGTCCATAGGCATGCAAATGAATTTTGTCCAATTGTATTTCAACTGGACCAAATTGTATTCAGCTGGTTTTGAATCTATTTGTAAATTCATTTTACCATTTTGCCTTATATGTCAGGTACTTTGAATTCTCTTATGAACTAGCGGTAACATCTTACCGGTTCTCTCATGAATTAAATATAATACTTGACAAGTATTCACTTTTCATTTGTATGCAAATTATGATTATACTCTCTTTTAAAATTTATCATTTAACATAATCAGCCACCAATTCTTCCAAAGTCGATCCCAGGGGAAGAAACTCAGGGAAATTGCTCCCCGTGACAGGCTTCTGCAGACCCATACCACCTGAGATGACATCGCTGTGGGCCGGTTTGGCGGGGGCCAGAAATAGAGCTGAGGTGACACTCATGAGATTAGCAGAGTCACCCCTCATCCAGTTTGGGGAACAGAGTACAGACTCCGCACCACAGAGCTCATGACCCCCAGAAAGAGCCAAGACTCTGGAGTCCCAAGGCCTGGGTTCCTGTCTGCCTCACCACCCATCAGTTGCCCTCGCCTATGTCTTCTCTTCCAGGGGAAACAAATGCCTTCCTCCTGAGGTTTTGAAGAGGAAGAGATGAACCTTCACATGGTGGGTGCAGGTGAAAGGCAGCTCCCACCTGACCGGTAAGGGAGGTGGTAGGGAATGGAGGAGAGAGATGTGGAGACAGGAGGGCAGGGTTTGGATGTGGCTCCCATAAGGATAGTCAAAGCATCTATGAGGTAAAGGACCAGGTGTCTGTGTCCTTTGAGGAATGTGGGAGATGAGAATATTCCTGAATATTCACCCAACACTGACAGTGAGCCCCGAAATAGGAAGGGCTTAAGCTTATCTCTATCTTGAACTCCCCGAGAGCGCCCAGGCAGGGTTGGGGCTGGTCCTCCAGACTTCAGCTGTGGACGCTGTTCACCAGACCTGAGCGGGGTATCCTGGAGCTCACAGGCCCCTGGGTGACTCTGGTCTCCCCAGCTGTCCTTGGAATGGTGACAGGTCCTGGGAGGGCCTTTTACAGATGATCCACAGTGTCTCTCCACTCAGAGCTATTCCGGCATCTGCAGCCTGGAGGATGAGGCTGGCCCCCTTGTCCTTTTTCCTTCTGCAGAGATCTCCATGCAGCTGCAGGTACCTCGTTTACAGTGCAGTCTCTCTGCCAGCTCAGCCACATCTTTTGTACTGGAAGCAGTGGGGGCCCTTCCAACTGTGAAGAAATTCAGGGGCTTCTTTCCTCACTTTAGGAGAAATGGATTCAGGGCTGGGGCTGACCAGGTCGCCAGGACACTGGCTTAGGGCTCTAGTTCATGACGCTGGACAGCCCATGTCCAGCTGGCCAGACAGATGGGGAGGGTGCCAGGGCATCTGGCAGGCTTCCTGACCTGTGTCATGTCAGGCAAGGCCCATAGGGACACTGGCCTGGTGATGCCAGAAGACAGGGTGGGAGTGGCTGGTAGCTGGTGGCTGGTGGCTGGTGGCTGGTGGCGAGAGGTGAGGGAGAGAGGATAGCAGACTTCCCTAATGGTAAGTGGGGTTCCCCTGCCAGCTGATTCACTGCCATGCCCTTCATATCAGCCATGTAGAGAGAAAAGACTGGGGACATCTAAGCCTGTTCTGGACATGCATTAGACATTGTGGAGTCCATAGGAGTCAGGCAGAGTCACTGCCCCAGTACTGAGGAACCCAGGCTCCAAGAGGTGAAGTGACATGTGCGGGGTGACAGAGCTGACCCTGGTGGAGCTGAGATCCTACCTGCCAGACTGACCCTTGTTGGCAGCAGACCTGGATGCTAACTCCACACAGTATTGCTCACATCCTGAGCACTGGAACATGGCCACGCTCCCTCCCAGCCTTGACTTTACTGTCCGGGCATGGAAGGCACAAGAACAGACCCAGGGTGCCCAGTGTGCAAGGAGCACACCCTGGGTGGCGTGCACTTTTAGCTGATACATGGTGGAATACTTTTAATCTTAATAGACAAACATTTTTAAAGAGAATTTTATATGTATTAAAAAGTTAAAGAGCTAGCATATCACATTTGTGATTTTATAGCTACTATTGTTTAGGATGGGGCTTAGTTTTCAAAAAAAGAAAAGTCAGTTGGAGAAAGGGGACTCGTGCACCGTTGGTGGGAATGTAAGCTGGTACAGCCGCTATGGAAAACAGTACTGAGGTTTCTCAAAAAGTTAAAAGTAGAACTATCATATGATCTATCAATTCCACTTCTGGGTATTCATCCAAAGGAAGTGAAATCAGTATCTCGAAGAGATATCTGCATCTCCATGTCCACTGCAGCATTATTTACAACAACCACGATATGGAAATAACCTAAATGTCCATCGAAGGAAAATGGATAAAGAAAATTTCAATAATAAAGTATCATTCAGCTTTAAAAAAAGAAGAAAATTTTGCCATTTGTGACAACATGGATGAACCTGGAGGACACTGTGCTAAATGAAATAAGCCAGACCCAGAGAGAGACAAATACTACATAATCTCACTCATACATGGAATCCAAAAAAATTAAAACTCATGGAAGCAGAGAGTAGAATTGTGGTTCCCGGGGGCTGGGGTCGGGGAAATGGGGAGAGGTTGGTCAAAGGAGACAAAGTTGCAGTTATGTGGGATGAATAAGTCTAAAATCTAATACATAGCACGATGAAAAAATTCAGTTGTTTGAAAGGAAAAATTATTAAGGATATATGAGTGCAGGGGCTGCGTGGCTGCTGCTGGGGTGGGGGGACTACGTCTGGGGAGCAGAGGTGGTCCGTGTGGCCCCCCGGCTGCTTTCAGGGACCTCCTTTGCTCCAGAGTGTGAGTGGAGGACCTCAGACCCCACTTCCCATCAGGTTCCTGCTCTGAGTTGGGGAAAGGAGGGAGGATATCATGTCCTGCCCTGCCTCCCCCAGGGAGCTCTGGCAGGGAAGGGACAAAGCACCAGACTCGGGTCACTGTGAGAACCTGGTAGTTTTAGGTCCAGAGCAGCAAAGCTTGCCACCTGAGTTAGGGATGAGGACAATTTAATGAGATAAGGGGTTGGTGAGCTTCATGAACAGAGCCACTGCTACTGAGCCACTAGGGAGGGCTCCCTGCCTCTGGAAAGGCAAGGCTGAAATAAAGATAAATTAGCTGCTTCGTGGGTGAGCAGGGCCCAGGACAGGTGAGGGGCATGCCTCCTATACCTCCGCCATCTTTAATGGGCACCTGTTGCCACTGACTGCCTGGCTGGAGGCCATGAGATGAAAGGCTGGGGAAGTTTAAGTGAGGAAACAAGAAAAGGCAACATTAGACCACAAATGCCATCTGAGAGAGCAGGGGTGCCTGCTGAGTGCCTGTGGCCCGAGTGGACAGCATGGGATACTGGCTTGAGGCAGCTGATATGGTAGAGATAGGATAAGCTTTGGACCTAAATCTACTGTGGGCCTGCCACTTACCTCTATGAGCCTCGGTTTCCTCCTGTATAAAATGGACATAGTAATATCCCCAGGACTTTAGTGGGAATTAGATGATTTGTGTGTGCAGTGCCGTATTTTCTCATCTATTAACCTTTGCTCCTTTTTTTCCTCCTGGTATTTTTTCCCTTTCTCTGTCTTTCCTCCTCAGATTACTGGTTCACAGTCTCAGAGGAGGAAAGGAAAAACCTAAAAGCCCCTGGGGGTTAAAGAGAAATTCTAGCGTAATCAGAATGCTTGGGAGGAAACAGAAAAGGAGCAAGACTTCCCTCAGACTGGGAATAAAGGGAGGGGAAGTGATGAGTAGGACATAGAAGGTTCCAGAATGAGACATTAGTGTCCTGCTGCCTGTCGGCTCCAATGGTGGGATAGCCCAGAAGAGAGATGGCTGTGGGGTCATGTCCAGATCAGCAGGACACAAACAGCCTGGCAGAGCCCATGCCTCCCTGTGAAGCACAGAAGGAGTCACGGGAGCTGAAATACTGTCTGTCGGCCACCACTCCGTGGAGCAAAGCTCAAAACCAGATGGGCTCCCTCAGACACCATGGCACCGTGTGAATCTCTGAACTCTAGGGCACATTGTGAGGAAGACCCAGAAAGTACCAAGGCTTAGGTTTCTGCCATCCCAAGAGAATTCAGCCAGAATTAAAGTTATAGAAAATGGAGAAAGTTCTACCTTTGCCTACCCTGGAGTTTATAGACAAAGATTGATTTCCTTCATGCTGTGAAATCCCCTGGCACGAGGCCCGCCCAGGGTGGACACTCAGTAATATCAGCTTCCTCTGTCCTGCCACTACCCTGGGATAGAGAAGTGGCTCCAGAGGCAGGTCTGGTGATGGGGAAAAGGTGATCCGAGAGGGCAGGACAGTGCCTTGGCAATGCCTAGATCCCTCATCCAGCCCGGTGCCTGGAGACCAGCCTGCCAGCTCTCTGCTCACTGCAGCCTGCCCTGCGCTCACCCACAGAGGAGTGTCCATCCTGCAGTCCTTGATTTATTTATAAATGAGCTCAGATGGCCTGACAATAACCTGAGACTATTTGGGGAGCAATGTGTCAGGCTGAAGTGACATGGGGCCACGATCAAGCCAGGCCACCCAGGGCCAAGCTACATTGGGCAGTGAGTCTTCCATCCCTCCATGCCCCCTGCATGCTCCCTGATGCTCACCATGCCTGCTAATGGAGGTCACCAGCGAGTCCAAACTCCTCTTGCTGTGCCCCCACATGTCCTCTTCTAACTTTTGCTTTTGTCAGTGTTAACTCTTTGCTCCTTCCTGGAGCTGCTGTATCTGCCTCCCTGGAGCTTCCATGATCCCACTCACATCCCTTCACCTTTTCTCCTCCCCAAGACCCCATGGTAGTTCAGAAGCACCTGATTTCTAGTTTTGTTATGTCTCCCCTTGCTTTTCTCAGCCTACCCGTAGCCCTATCTCTAGACCATCCAAATGGCAACCTGGTGAGGTTTCCTTGGCTTTGCTAATGACCTGACCGACAGTATTTAGGTCAGGAAAGGTGCTGCCTCTTGGTGATGGCTGGACCTCATGCAGCAGTGGTCGGGATGGGGTTGGAGGAACTGAAGTTTCAGGATAGCAAAGGTGTTTAAAAGCACAGCACAGGAGGAAGAGCTAAAGAGCCTGGGATGTTTCTCTTTAAACCAAGAAGCACAGCCCTTTCCAAGAGATGAACTGCCTTGGAAGTAGTGAGTTCCCCACCACTGAAAGTATCCAAGCAGAGAGCGTCATGGAATTAGGAGACTGGGTAATGCTTGAGTCACTGAATGGAAGCTGCACTAGATGAGATAAAGAGCCCTTCAGACCTGAGGCTGAGGCTGCGTCCTTGGAGCAGCTGCCACATCTCCCTGCGGGAGGCCAGCTTGAGGCAAGCTTCTGAGCACTGTATGCTGAGCCCTCCCACTCCCGAGAACTGCACACACTGTACCCTGCCCCAGAGAATCCTCATTCACTCCAAGAACTCTTCTTCACCTGGTCTAAAGCTCTTAGTTTCACACCACCTCTCACACAGATTAAAGATTAATTGGCATGGACAATCTCTAACTAGAAAATCCTCAGGATTTAGTGTCAAAAAATTTGGGCTGAAAGTCCTGTTTTTGCTCTGGGTGATCCTGGGCCTTTCAGAGCCTCGATTTCAGGACCTCGTGGCGCAATGGTAGTGCATCTGACTCCAGAGCCTTGATTTCCTCATCTGTGAAATGGGCACAATGATACTTACTGCACAGGTTGCTATGAGCAGTAAAAAAAAAAATATCTAAAATGTTAGAAAACGTAAGCTACTTGTTTCTAAAAACTGAATCGTGTCAAGGAAAGGACAGGGAGAGGTGAGCTGTGGGTGGGGGGAGGTGTTTGGCTGCCAAAGGCCATCAGGAGCCAGAAGGGAACCCCAGAAAAGGACTTGGGAATGTTTGTTAGGAAAAAAACACGTTAAAAGCCAGCACGTATGAAATACTGACACGTGCTTCAATGTGGGTGAACCTCAAAAACATTACGTTCTGTGGAAGAAGGCAGACACAAAAGGTCACATATTGTATGATTCCATTTACATGAAATGTCCAGAGTCAGCAAATCCATAGGGACAGAAAATAGATTAGCGGCTGCCAAAGGCAGGGGCGAGGGGAGGGTGAGGAGTGATTATTTAGTGGGAAGGGGTTTTATTTTGGGTGAGGAAAATGTTTTGAAACTAGATAGAGGTAGTGGTTGCACAGCATTGTGAATATTCGTTCTGACTTTATTAACAATTAACTAATGCCATTGAACTTCTCACTCTAAAATTATGTGCATTGCACCTCAATAAAAAAAGCACCCCCCACCCCCCTCCCCCCAAAATGTAGCCAGCCCATTCCTTCCTGCCCATGTTGTTTGGGAGTGGGCAACCAGCTGGCTGAGACAAGAAGAAAAAGATGGCATGTCCCCATCTTGAAGGTGAGGACACTAAGGCCCAGAGAGGATCAGTGTCTTGCTCAAGGTCACACAGCCCCTACGTGACAGTAGCACATATGCCCAGGTCTGACTGCCAAGGCCACACCTTTCTTGCCACCACGCTGTCTCTCTGGAACATTCTTCCCTAGGGAAAGCCAAAGCCCTTGTACCAGCCAGCTCTGAGGGGGTATCGGCTTCTGTAAACAGAGCAATAAATAGCCCGGGAGAGCAGGACATGCAGCTAATAGGGCGACCCTGAAACATTCCCACAAAATGCTGGGGAGGCCTTGGCTATGTAACCCGGAATAGCTGAAGAGTTAATTTTTTATTTGTGATAAGTGTGCCAGGCTTGGTGACAGCTCCGTTGAGCGTTTCCTGTGATTTGTCTGGAGTTCAAATATTAACTTCCTCCCCAGGGAGGACCGAGCAGCTTAATCATTAACCCTGTGCCTCCGAAAGAGAGTCCTGCCAGCCCCTCCCTGCCTTGGGTGTCAGCCCTTCTTGGGGATGGAGGTACTGTGGGCCACGGGCCTCTGTGGCCTGGGGACTTTTGGAGTCATGCTCCTCGGGAGAGCTGCTGTGGCCAGCAAGGCCTGGGTTACAGGGCTAGGCTGAAACCTGGGTGACCTCAGCCTCAGCCCTGCCACCCGCCTGGTTCTGATGTGGATACGATGGACTGTGCTCAATCCCAATGGCTCTACCCTTTGTCATTCCTCCTCCTTTCTCAGTCCTTGTGGGAATTTTCCCCTCGTCCACCACATCTGTTCTAAACTCCAAAATGGATCTTTGGCTCTGCTTATCAACCTCTCAGCAGAGCAGGGCTGAAGATTTTCCCAGCAGGCCAGGGCATTGGATATCTTCTGTCTTGGGGGCTTTCAAAGCAACAGACCTCTTTCCCTGAATGAAAACTGCAGAAGGCCAACATGCAACATGCAGAAGGCCGAGTGGCCTGAGCCATGTGTGGCAGAGTGGGGCCAGGGTGGGGCCAGCGTGGCTACCCTTTCACTCACTGCCCTTAGCCTTGCCAAACACAATCTCAAATATTGCAAATCCAGCACATGCTTTTCTCATATAAGGAGAAGAGAAGGACGAGGTTTGGACCTTACCGACGTCTCCAAAGGGAATTAGAAGCGGAACCAGTGTAGGGGTCCCTAACGAGCTTTCTCAGCCCTGGATGCACAATTAGGACCACATGGAAGCCTTAGGGAAAAGAAATGACCAGATCAGTCCACCTGGGCATGGGCATGCTTACAGTTTCCCCAAGGACTGTAAATGTGAGGTCGGCATCCATTGGATGACTGGGTAAGTAGTTCATGGGAGAAGACTCTGTGCAGGTGGGCAGAGGGCCCAAGTGGACCCCACCTATCCATGGCAGAGGTCAGCCTGTCTGTGATAAAGAGCTAGGGCAGAGATGCCATCAGGGAAGCTCTCTGCTGAGATGAGATGTCCTACCTTCATGTGTTTTCAACAGCGCCATGAGATCATAAGATTGTTATCTCCATTATAAAATGGGCAAGTTTGGAGCAGAAGAGTGAAGTCTCTCTCCCAAAGTGGCAGAGAGGAAGCAGCAGTGCTGAGATTTTGGCTGGCTCCATCTGTCCCACAGCCTTGCACTCAGTTCACCAGATCCAGCCTGTCAGTGGACTTGCAGCCGACTGCCTTCTCCCACGGTTGCAAGAGTGACTCTACCTTTGCACTGGCGGAGCCCAGCAGGAGCATCAGCGCACCCAGAAGGTTGAGCAGGAGGCCCAAGCCAATGGAGTCACTTGGGGCTTGAGTGGGATAAGCAGTCGCTCAGTGTTCTTTATGGGAGGATCTAGGAGGGCTAGGAACTCACTTTTCTGCTCCCAGGTTGGGCTCTGGAGAGCATCCCTTCATGGGTGACATGGGTTACACTGCTCACTTCAATTAATTTGTGACAAGTTGGACAAGCTGGAGGTCATTCACATCCTCTGTGGGTTCCTCGCTCCCTTAAAGTCTCTGCCTTATCTCCTACTCTCTCTTTAGGGGCAGGTCTTTTTTGTTTTCTCCTCTCTCCCTGCTCCCAGTCAAGTATTTACACTCGCTCATTCGGTCCACAAACACACACTGAGTACCTGGTCTTGCAGGCTCTGTACCATGCACTGAGGAAGAAGAGGAGAAAAACACGATTCCTGCTTCAGGCCGAGGCAGGGAAAGTCCAGTAAACACATCTCTATAATGGAGTGCAGAGGTGCTAGGAGGGAGAGAAACAGAGGCTCCTGCAGGAGCCAGGTGGCTGGCTACACCAGTGGAGCTAAGGGTAATCAGGAAGTAATTCCTGGAGAGTTTTTAAAAGGATAGTGGTTAATAGAGTGAAGAAGAGAGAATGGTGTAGCAGAGGGATCAGCATGTCCAAAGGCCCAGAGGAACTGACACATGAAAGGAACTGACACAGTCAAGAAATTGCAAGCAATTTGGTTGAGGCATGTGGAAATGTTTGAGCTGGCCGGAGGCATGGACAAGGGCCAAGTCAGGAGCCGGATCTCATCCTGGAACCACTAGAGAGCAATGGGACATTTGAAACATAACAGGTGCTAAACTTCGACATAACCACCCCTTACTTCTCAATATGAACTGAAATCACTATTATCTGTCCCAGAGGCTCGGTGTTCCAAGCCTTAGCTCTCAGGGACGCGTGAGAGCTCCATGCCCTGTCACTGGGATTTTAGGCATTCACCTTAGGAACATGCAGACAAAGGGCAGCTGCTAACTCTGCTGTACTCAAGGCTTGCTTCGTCAGTGCCTTGCTCTCTGCTATTCCAGACAGTTTCTGGGGTAGTAGGAGGCCCAGGAAATCAGGAGGCTTTGTCTCAATCATGTCCCCACAGGCAGCTCTCATAGAGAGGAAGGAAATGCTTGAACTGTGAAAGAAAGTCATCCTGTTCTTGTCCCTCAGGCAGCAGATGGGTGAATTAGCTAAAGCATACTGCAACACCAAATAGCTTGGCCTCTGCCACTTTGACACCCTGATTTTCCTCCTGTCTCTGGCTGCTCCTGAGGATGAGTGCCCACTCCTGGGGACTTCCTCTTCCCCCTCTCACATCCTCACCACGGGCAACCGCAGCCTAATTGCCGCCTGTACAGAAGAATCCCCAGCCCTGATCTCTTAAAGGCTCAGCTTCACATGTCTAAAGCCCAACTCATGGTCTTCTCCCCCAAAATAGCTGGTCTCCCTTCACTTCTTTCTGCAGTTGCTCAAGTCAAACAGTTGAGGGTCTTCCTGGACATCTTCGCTCCTGAACCCATCACCACGTCCTGCCGATGTTACCACGAAGCAGCCCTTACCTGTGTCCACTCCTCTCTGCCTCCTCCCCCTGGAGCAGACCTTGCCCATGTCTCCTTTGTCTTTACCTTTTCTGCACACACCAACCCACTTTCAGATGCTGGCCCCCAAATTCCTTTGTCTGAGGGCTTTCTCTAGCTGTAGACACCCACTTTGCTCCCAAGCACAGCAGGCTGAAAGTGCAAGGGAATTAATGCTCCCTCCCCAGAAGCAGTCCCTGGCTCTGACTGATAGGGAGCCAGGGGACAAATACACCAGCACCTTTTTCACTCCCAGGCTTGTGTGCTGTATTGGCTGAAGTGCTCCAGGGGAATTAAGCTCCTGTTGCCCCTCAGCTATAATGCAACGTTTTCCAGACTCCTTCCCTTCTCTGTCTGGTTCCCCCACACCTCTACTGTTTTTTCCTGGAATCACCTGCCAAATAAACTGCTTGCATTTGAATATTTGTCCCAGGGCCTGATTCTGGGGAACCCAAATGAAGACATGCTGTCTAGTCTCAATAACTATTATCTCTTGTGTAGACCACCAACCTCGCAATGTGTCTCTCTGAACTTACTCCTGTCCTTCTCCAATGCACCTTCCACACTGCATCAAAGATGATCTTTTCATAATGCAGGGCTTTCCATCACTCGTAGGATCAGGATGAAAATTCTCCACGTGGTCAGTAAGGTCCTGAATGCTGTGGCCCTGAAGCTTCTCAAGTTCACGTTGCAGCAGGCTTCCTCTCATCCCAAGGCTGTGTTCCAGGCACAGTGGTCTTCCTCAAACGTACCATGCTCCCTCCCACCAGAGGGCTGCTCCCCTGTTCTCTCTGCCTGCGTGCTCTTTCTCCTTTTCTTTGCCTAGTAATTATTATACATCCTTAGGTACCAGCCAGACATCACTTCCTCAGGAAAGCCTTCCTGGAGTCACAGACCAAGGCAATTTGTCATTATTCGACTAACAGCGCCTGCTCCAGACAGAGTCATAATGGCTGTGGCAAAGACCCTCTGTTGCCCATTCTCTTTTCTCACGAACAAAATATAACCTTGTTCAAGGCAGCCACATGCACAGCTAAAAATCTCAAGCTCCAGCCTTAATTATAGCCAGGAGTGGCCACACAGTTCAGTTCTGGCTCATGCAGTGTAAGTAAAAGGCCCCTGGAGAGTTTAAGGAAAGAACAACTTTCCAGTATATCTCATCCTCCCTTCTTGTGACTTTCTTCTCCTTCCTGCCAGAAACTTAGGTGCTCTCCTCTCCTCTCTGGAGGCGTAGCAACTATCTTTTGACAATGAGGGATATGCTGCACATGCCTCATTGCAGAAAGACAAGACGAAAGAATTTGGGAGCTGATGACATCCTGGAACTTTACACCAGTTCTGGTCTTTTATACTATGCAAAAAACCAACTCCTGTTTAATGAAGTTAGTGTACTAAGCTTCACTATGTGCAGCAAAATGCATTTCTAAGTGATAAGAGAGGAGACTATGTACCTTTTTTCTTGCCATTATGTCTTTTATTCTCACCATTCCCACCTCATTACGGTAAAAGTTAAGTATTTTGTGAATGAATGCTTTTAAATTTACACCAGCTCCATAAAGTAGATGTGAAAACTGAGGCTCAGAGACATTAAGTACTTTTTCAAGATCATATAGGTCTGTCTAATTTAAAAGACAGACCTATGGGGCCCTCCCCTGTCTTCCTTTTCCTTTTCTTTTAAAAATGGAGGTAAAATTCACATAATGGAGATCAGGCAGGGCTGCTTTCTCCCTTGAGCCCCAAACACATTTTGTTGTCATTGCCACATCTGGTCAGGCAGTAGTTTTCCCCTGAGCTGCTAAAAAAGGACAGACAGGGAGAGGAGAAGGCCTTGGCAGAGATGGGTGAAAGACTGAAGGAGGCAGCAGCACAGCAGGCGTAGCAGCTTAGGAGCGGCAGAGTTCCTGAGAGTGTGAGAGCACAGCAGTGGTGGGGATAGAAGGAGTCACTACCTTTGCCATGCTGGACAAGAAACTGGACAACCAACAGCTCAAGAATTTCAAGAACAAAGGCCATAACTTAGAGAAAAGAATATTGCAAAAGGATATGTATAGTCTATAAGCCGACAAACTGGATAACCTAGATGGAATGGATAAATTCCTAGAAACAAACAACCATCAAGACAGAAGCATGAACAAATAGAAAATCTGAGCAGACCTCTAACTAGTAAGGAGATTGAAGCTGTAATAACTACAAAAAAAGCCCAGATGGCTTCCCTGATAAATTCTGTCAAACATTTAAAAAAGAATGAATACCAATCCTCCCCAAACTCTTCCAAAAAACTGAAAAGGTGGAAACACTTTCAAAATCATTCTGTGACCAATATTATCCTGATACCAAAGCCACACAAAGACTCTACAAGAAAAGAAAACTGCAGATTAATATCCTTGATAAACATTGATGCAAAAATCCTCAACAAAATACTAGCAAACTGAATTGAATAGCACATTAAAAGGATTATAAACCATGACTAAGTGGGATCTATTCTTGCAACACAAGCATAATTCAACATATGAAAATTCATCAATGTAATACACCATATTAATAGAATGAAAGACAAAAACAATATAATCATCTAAATTGATACAGAAAAAGCATTTGACAAGATTCAATACCCTTTCATGATTAAAAAAAAAACTTATACAGGAATAAAAGAAAATTTTCTCAAGAAAATAAAAGCCATGTATGAAAAGCCCACGGCAAATATCACACTCTATTGTGTAAGAGTGAAAGCTTTTCCTGTAAAAGCAGGAACAAGACGAAGATGCTCACTTTTGCCACTTGTATTCAGCACAGTACTGGAAGTTCTAACTATGGTAATTAGGCAAGAAAAATAAATAAAAGGCATTCAAAGTGGAAGGAAAAAAAGTAAAATTATCTCTGCTCACAGATGACATGATCTTATATGCAGAAAACCCTAAAGAGTCCAAAAAACTGTTAGAACTAATCAACACAAAAATCAATTGTATTCCTATACGCTAATGAGGAATAATCTGAAAAAAAAATGAAGAGAGAAGTCCATTTATAACAGCATCAAAAAAAATACTTAGGAATAAACTAACAAATGAAGTGAAAGATTTGCAAACTGAAAACTACAAAATGTTGCTGAAAAAAATTAAAGAAGGCACAAATAAATGGAAAGATATCCTATGTTCATGAATTTGATGACTTAATAGTATTAAGATGTCAATACTACCTAAAGTGATCTATGGATTTAGCAATCTCTATCAAAATCTCAATGACAGAAATATTTTGTTTAGTATTTATTTAGTATTTATTTCACATTATTTGCATAAATAGAAAAATCTATCCTAACATTTTTAATTGAATCCCAACGAACCTGGAATAGCCAAAACAATTTTGAAAAAACAAATTTGGGGATCTCACATGTTCTGATTTCAAAACTTACTACAAAGCTACGGTAATCAAAACGTGTTATTGGCATAAAGACTGATATATATTATAGACCAATAAAATAGAATGGAAAGCTGAGAAATAAACCTTAACATAATGGTCAAAGGAATTTTATGCCAAAACTATTTAATGGAAAAGGATAATCTTTCAACAAATGGTGCCTGGAAAATTGGATATCCACATGCAAAAGAACGAAGTTGGAATCTTACCTTACACCATGTAGAAAAATTAACACAGAATGGACCAAAAACCTGAATATAAGAGCTAAATCTACAAAATTCTTAGAAGAAAACACAGGGGGAAATCTTCATAGGATTGGATTTAGCAATGATTTCTTGGATATGATACCACTAAAAAGAACAGACAACAATTGTAAAAATAAATACATCAGACTATATCAATCTTAAAAACTTCTGTGCATCAAATGATACAATCAACAGAGTGAAAGGGCAATCTATACAATATGAGAAATTATTTGTAAATCATATATCTGATAAGAGGTTAATATCTAGAATATACAAAAAATTCCTACAACTCAACAACAAAACAAACAACCCTATTTAAGAATGGGCAAAGGACTTCAAAAGACATTTCTTCAAAGAAGACATACAAATGTCCAGCACATGAAAAAATGCTCAACGTCACCGACCATTAGGGAAATACAGATCAAAACCACAATGAGATACCACCTCACACACATTAGGATGAGTACCATCAAAAAACAAAGAGAAAATAACGAGTGTTGGTAGAGATCTGGAGAAATTAGAATCTTTATGCACTGTTGGTGAGAATGTAAAATGGTGTAGCCACTATAGAAAATAATATAGTGCTTCCTCCAAAATTAAAAATAGAATTACAATATGGTCCAGAAATTCTACTTCTGGGTATATACCTATAAGAAATGAAAGCAGAGATTTAGAGATATTTCCACACTCATGTTCATAGCACCATTATTCACAATAGCTAAAACTAGATGCAACCCAAATGCCCTTCAGCGGAGGAATGGATAAATAAAACGTGGGATCTTATTCTGCCTTAGAACAGAAGGAAATTCTGGTATATGTTACAACATTGATGAACTTTGAGAACATTGTGCTAAGTAAAATAAGCCAATCACAAAAAGACAAATATTATGTGATTCCACTTCCATGAAATACATAGAACAGCCAAATTCATAGAAACAGAAAGTAGAATAATGGTTTCCCAAGGATAACAGAAGGCAGAAAAGGGAGTTGTTAAATGGATGTAGAGTTCCAGCTTTGCAAGATGAAGAATTTTGGAGATTGAATGCACAACAATGTGAATATACTTAACACTACTGCATCGTACACTTAAAAATAGTTAGGATGGTAAATTTTATGTTATGTGTTTTTATTACACTTACATTTTTTAATTTTAAAATTATTAAGACAGTAAACTTTATGTTATATATATTTTACTACAACTAAAAAAAAAACTGACAATACCAAATGCTGACAAGGATGTGGAGCAACAGGTGCTATCATTCCTTGCTTGTGGGAATGCAAAATAGAACAGCTATTTTGCAAGACAATTTAGCAGTTTCTTACAAAACCGAAAATACTCTTACTATATGATCCAGAAATTATGGTCTTTCGTACTTATCCAAATGAGTTGAAAACTTATGTCCACACAGAGCACCTTTATTTATAATTGACCAAACTTGGAAGTGACCAACATGTCTTTCAGGAGGTGAATGGATAAACTGTAGTACACCCAGACGATGGAATATTATTCAACTTTGAGAAGAAATGAACTATTAAGCCATGAAAAGACATAGAGAAAGCCTTAAATGTACATCAATAAGTGAAAGAAATTAATCTAAAAAGGATACATATTGTATGGCTCCAACTATATGACATTCTGGAAAAGGCAAAACTATGGAGACAGTAAAAAAAAAGATCAGTGGTTGCTAGGAGTTAGAGAAGAGGGAGAGATGAATAGGTAGAACCCACAAAATATACAATACTAAGAGTGACGCTATTGTAAACTATGGATTATGTGTCCATGTAGGTTTATCAATTATAATAAATGTGCCACTCTGTATAGGATGTTAATGGCTCCCCTACCTACCTAGCTGTGTGTTTGGGGCGGATGAGAACCAGGAGTATATGGAAACTCTCAGTACTTTCTGCTCAATTTTGCAGTGAATTACTCTAAAACAATTGTGTTTGTAAAAAATTACATAATGTTAAATTAACCATTAGCCATTTTTAAGTGCACAATTCAGTGGCATTTGGTACATTCACAGTATTGTGCAACCATCTCTATCGAGTTCTAAGACATTTGCACCATCACCAAGAGGAAACTCCTAAGCAGTAACTCTCCATTCCTCCTCTCATTAGTGCTTGACAAGCACTGATCTAATTTTTGTCCTTACAGACTTACCTAATGTGGGCATTTCATATAAGTAAAATCATATAAGGTAAATGCTGTGCTCACCTCCTCCCATGACCACATATAAAGTTACAACTAAACTACAGAACAACCATCATTGAGTATCGCCTGAAGTCTAGCTGACCAGAAGTCCTATAATGAAGGACGTACAGAAAAAGCCACAATGAGACTGGTAGGAGTGGCAAAGATGAAAGATGGGCTGGTCACACACCCATGTATGGCAGTTAAAAATTGGGAGAAATATCTCAGCTATGGAGGTCCCCCCTGAGGAGTGCAGAGTCTCAGCCTCACACCAGGCTCCCAAGCCCAGTGTTCCAGGGCCAGGAAAAGAAGGCTCCATAACTTCTGGCTATGAAAACCAGCAGAGATTGTGGCTGAATGAGACAGAGGGCTGCTGGAATTCTCAGTGTTTCTCTTAAAGGGATGGTGCACAGACTTACTCGCTGACAGACTCACTCCTTTGAGCTCTAGTGCTGGGGCAGTAGTGCAGAAGGCACCAGGGACATATGGGGAGGACCTGAATTGTCTGGCTTCAGGGCAAGGGCTGGAGGGGCAGCTTTATCCCAGACAGAAGTGCTCACAGAAGCCATTATTCCTTTGTTGAGCCCTCACTTCCACCCAGCCTGCACACACAGGCAGGCACCACATTTGAATCTCCATCAATCTGGCTAACACTATTCGCCACCCGCCCCCCGCCCCCCGCCCACTGCCCGCCGTGATTACCTGAGACTCTGCCCCGCCCAACTTGCAGGCCCACCCAAGCCACTTCCAGTGGCTTTTCTATATAAATGGCCTGTCTTGGCTCATGCTGTGGACTTTATAAAATTTCTCAAAGGTTCACAAACCCCAAACAAACAGCATCTGGCCTCGGCATGCCCTGTTCTTCTTGCTAAGCAGCCCCAAGCTTGGCACTAGGGCAGCCACTCTCATTTCATAGCTTTGCCTTCCCCAGGCACCTCTGAGCCCAGCACAAGTGGCAGCCATCTACAGATCACTTTGTAGCTCATACCAGGTGTCCTAGGGCAGGGCACAGGCAATGGCTGACCTTGGTCTGCAACTGAGTCGGTTCCAAGATGCCCCAGAGCCAACATATCCAGCGGCCAGCTTCAGACCACATCAGAACACCACCCAACAAACTCCATAAATGACATACCCAAATGGCAGACTCGGCAGACACCAGAGCCCTGCTAAAGTGAATCCTGTTCCACAGGGTCAGCCCCTGCACAACAGCTCCTCTGCTGTAGTCACAGCCAGTCCTCACAATGATCAACTTGAATGTAAATCCCTCCCAATGTTGTGCCAACAGCAATCAAGGCACAACTACAACAGGAGGGCATATGCAACTCACACTAGGGACACAACTGGAGCACCCAGCTCAGATGCAGGGAGACTGCATCACTAGGCCCCACAGGACACCCACTATGTAAAGCCACTTTACCAAGACCGGGAGACATATCAGTTTTACCTGATACATAGAAACAACCATAGAGAGGCAGCCAAAATGAGGAGACAAGAAACATGTCTCAAATGAAAAAATAGAACAAAGCTCCAGAAAAAGAACTAAACAGAATGGAGACAAGCAACCTCTAGATGCAGAGTTCAAAACACTAGTTATAAGAATGCTCAATGATCTCAGAAAACACCCAATCAGAACAGAAAAAAGAAAAAAGAATCCAAAAAGAATGAGGAATGTTTAAGGGGACTCTGGGACAACATCGAGTGTACTGACATTATCATCCTGGGGGTAGAAAAAGGAGAAGAGAGAGAGCAAGAAACTGAAAACCTATTTGAAAAAATGATAGAAAACTCCCCTACCCTGGCAAAGGAAATAGATACACAAGCCCAGGAAGCACAGAGAGACCCAAACAAGATGAACACAAAGAGGCCCACAGCAAGACACATCATAATTAAAAGGCTTAAGATTAAAATGAAATAGGGAGCCTTAAAGCAGCAACAAAAAAGCAGTTAGTTACCTACAAGGGAGTTTCCATAAGACTGTCAGCTGATTTCTCAACAGAAACTTTGCAGACCAGAAGGGACTGGCACAAAATATTCAAAGTGATGAAAAGAAGGACCCACAATCAAGATTACTCTACCCAGCGAAGCTATCACTTAGAATCAAAAAAAAAAAAAAGAAAGAAAGAAAAAAGAAAAGAAAAAAGAAAAGAAAAGAAAAAAATAAGATTAAGAGCTTCCCAGACAAGAAAAAATTAAAGGAGTTCATCATCACAAAACCAGTATTACAAGAAATAGTAAAAGGGTTTCTTTAAGAAGAAGAAAACAAAGATCAAAAATGTGAATAATAAAATGACAATAACTACATGTTTATCAACAATTACTTTAAATGTAAATGGATTAAATGCTCCAATCAAAAATCATAGGGTAGCTGAATGGATAAGAAAGCAAGACCCTTACATATGTTGCCTATAAGAGACTCGCCTCAGATCAAAAGACATGCACAGACTGAAAGTAAAGGAATGGAAAAGGTATTTCATGAAAATGGAAAA
>NW_011888901.1:4189947-4191703 GCF_000151845.1 Pteropus vampyrus
AAAAAAAAAACAGAAAAACTAATCGGAGAACATTTTGATGATTGTCAGATGGGAGAGGGGTTGGAGGGATGGGTGAAAAAGAGGAAAGGATTAAGAAGTACGAATTGGATTCAGAAACATAGCAGAGTGAGAGATGTCCCCAGATCTCTCCCCTTGAAACAACAATAAGCTGAACATCTAAAACTAAAAAAAAACCCAAACTGCACATCAGCACGTCTGAGGGTGGGATCTGCGAATAAGAGCTACCAAGGTCAGAACCCCGGGAGTCGATTGGTAGACTGGGAGAAACAAACAAGCTGCCTCTCGGAGCTTCCTGCAGGAGGAGGGTGAAGGGAGAAAGTGCAACGGGTTCCTTGAACAGCACTGCCTGAGAGAGCTGTGAGCTCCATGCAGTGGCAGTGCCCAGGGATTAGGACAGAAAGCAGAGAAGTGGGAACAGCAGAGGAGTTTACCAGCCAAGTTGCAAAACGGGAGGCTGAGCAACAGCCCCTATCCCCCAACCCAAAGGGCCCCTCCTCCCATATCCTCCAAGACCAAACACAGCAGAGCCCCAGGGGAACTGAGCAAATGCGATCGAAATTATCGCTAACACTGACAGGGACTGATACTGAGGATAGCGAGTATGATTGAATATCTATAAGAAAAAAGGCATTATTAAAATATTACATAAAGCAGGGATCCAAGAGGCTTAGACGCTACCTACTGGAAACCAAAAGAAAAACACCTTCTTTGCAACAGGCTAAAGAGAAACATTTATATAATAAATCTTCTTCCTGGAAAAAAAAAAAATAGAATACACTTCCATTAATGCCTAAGTGGAAAAATAGTTCATTAAACACCATGAACAACCATGGTGACAAGGCAGCTCAGAAAGAAAGAGAAAAATCTCCAGAAAATAAGCTTAAAGACATAGAAATATGTGACTTAAAGGACAGAGAATTCAGGATGGTACTTCTGAAAAAACTCGATGAGATCCAAAACAATTCATATCAACAATTTCAGGAACCGAAAAGACAACTGGATGAGCAGAATGAGTTCTTCAGCAAAGACATCGAAACCCTCAAAAAGAACCAAATAGAACTTCTGAAGATGAAGAATGCACTTCAAAAGATGAAAAATAAAATAGCAAGCTTGGGAAATAGAGTCGACCAAATGGAGGAAAGGATCAGTGATATTGAAGACAGAAATTTAGAAATAAATCAGAAGGAAGAAGAGAGAAACCAAAGAATGAAAAAGAATGAAAGAAAAATACAATAACTACCTGATACCATCAGGAGAGGAAACATAAAAATAATAGGCATTCTCAAAGGGGAGGAAAAGGAGCAAGGATTAGAAAGCATTTTCAGACAAATAGTTGATGAGAATTTCCCAAATCTCAGGAATGAGCTGGAGCTTGGAATTCAAGAAGTTAACAGAACTTCCAATTATTTCAACCCAAAAAGTCCTTCTCCAGGACATATTGTATTAAAATTATCAAAAATCAATGACAAAGAAAGAATTCTCAGGGCAGCCAAGGAAAAGAAGACAATAACCTGTAAAGGAAAACCCATTATTATCACTGGACTTCTCAGCACAAACCTTACAATCCAGAAAAAAGGGGAAACCAATATTCAAACTATTAAATGAAAGGAACTACCAGCCAAGAATAATGTATCCAGCAAAACTCTCCTTTATTTTTATTTATTTATTTATTTATTTTTTATGCCTACAGCACCTGGTCTTCCTAGGTGGTCTCCCATCCAAGTACTAACCAGGC
>NW_011888901.1:4191753-4195558 GCF_000151845.1 Pteropus vampyrus
TATTTATTATTATTTTATGCCTACAGCACCTGGTCTTCCTAGGTGGTCTCCCATCCAAGTACTAACCAGGCCCGACCCTGCTTAGCTTCCGAGATCAGTCATCAGGCTTGTTCAGGGTGGTATGGCTGTAGACCATGGACCATGGCCCCACTGAGGCGTGAACTCAGGACCTTCTGCATGTAAAGCAGACGTGCTAACTGCTACACTATGGGACCACATCCAAAACTCTCCTTTAGATATGAAGGAGAAATAAAGATGTTTCCAAACACAAAAACTGAGGGAATTCTCTACTACAAAGCCTGCACTACAGGAAATTCTGAAAGGGATCTGCTCACCTAAAACAAAATGACAAACAAAAAAAAAAACATAACTAGGAAGGCTACTAGCAGGCAGATAGAAGCAGAGGAGTGCAACCCTTACTAAGAACAGGGCATTATAAGCTTAAAATAAGAAGAGATTTGCTATACCAAGATAGTAATGAACATTCAGCATACATAGGGACAAACTGAGACAACAATGACTAAAAAGGGAGGATTCAAAGATCCAAATTCGCAAAGGAGAACGGAAATAAGGCACACACAGAAGAAAAGGGATGACCGTATATACACAACTATCCTTTTCATGCTTGTAATGGTAACCACAGGCCAAAGATTTAGAACTGAAGTACATAACATAAAACAAGAAGGACCAGAGGGACAACCCACAAAAGCCAATCAAAATAAAGAAAACAGAAACACAAGGACAAGGAAGCAATGGAAACACCAAGTTACCAGAAAGCAAAACATAAAATGGCTCTAAGAAGACCTCATATTTCAATAATCACTCTAAATGTAAATGGACTGAGCTCACCAATAAAAAGGCACAGAGTTGCAGATTGGATCAAAAACAAAACCCAACCATATGCTGCCTCCAAGAGACACATCTCAGTTCCAAAGACAAATATAGACTAAAAGTGAAAGGGTGGAAAATGATATTTCAAGCAAATGACATTCAGAGAAAAGCGGAAGTAGCAGTACTAATATCGGACGAACTAGACTTTGAAATAAAAAAAGGTAAAGAAAGATACCAAGGGACACTTCATAATGATAAAGTGTCCCTTGGAATCATGCACCAAGAAGACATAACAATTATTAGTATCTATACTCCAAATCAGAGACCTCAGAAATATGTAAAGCAATTACTAACAGAACTAAAGGAAGAAACAGACCAAAACACTATTGTAGTAGGGGACTTAAATACCCCACTGTTGGATGTGGACAGATCATCCAAACAGAAAATCGATAAGGAAATAACATCTTTAAATGACACATTAGACCAACTGAACATAATTGACATTTACAGAGCCTTCCATCCCAAAATGGCTGCTTATACATTCTTCCCTAGTGCACAGGGAACATTTTCAAGGATTGACCACATCCTGGGACACAGAGATAGCCTCAACAAATATAAGAGGGTCGAAATCATACCAACCACATTCTCTGATTATAATGCTTTGAAGTTGGAGATCAACTGTAAAAAGAAAGTGGGAAGAACCACAAATACATGGAGATTAAACAACATGCTACTGAAGAATGACGGGGTCAGAGAAGAAATAAAAAGAGAGATCAAGAGATATATAGAAACGAATGATAATGATAGTACAACATATCAAAACTTTTGAGACACAGCAAAAGTGGTGATACGAGGAAGGTTCATATCTTTATAGGCCTATCTCAAAAACAAGAATAAGCCCAAATAAACAACCTAATACTTCATTTAAAAAAACTAGGAAAAAGAAGAACAAATGAAGCCTAAAGTCAGCAGAAGGAAAGAAATAATCAAAATTAGAGCAGAATTAAATGAAATTGAAAACAAAACAAAAAAAAATAGAAAAAATAAATGCAACAAAGAGCTGGTTCTTTGAGAAGGTTAATAATATTGACAAAGTCCTGGCTAGACTCACTAATGAAAAAAGAGAAAGAACACAAATAAACAAAATCAGGGATGAAAGAGGAGAAATTATGACAGACATTGCAGAAATACAACATATCATACAAGAAATGAAAATGTACATAACACCAAATTTAATAACCTAGAAGAAATGGACCAGTACATAAAAAAGAAACAACCTTCTTAGACTGAATAAAGAAGAACTGGAAAATCTAAATAGACCGATGAGCAGTATAGAAATTGAAACAATCATCAAAAACCTACCAAAAAGTAAAAGTCCAGGACCAGATGGCTTTACCAGAGAATTCTACCAAACATTCAAAGAAGATTTAATACTTATTCTCCTCAAACACTTTCAAAAAATCTAAGAGGAGGCAATACTTCCTAACTCATTTTATGAGGCCAATATTACCCTGATACCAAAACCTGGTAAAGATACACAAAAAAAGAAAACTACGGACTAATATCTCTCATGAACACAGATGCAAAAATCCTAAATAAGATACTAGTGAACTGAATCCTAAATGAGATACTAGTGAACAGAAACATATTAAAAAGATTATACACCATGATCAAGTGGGCTTCATCCCAGGGGCACAGGGATGGTTCAACATATGTAAACCGATTCATGTGAGACACCACATAAACAAATTAAAAAATAAGAATCATATGATCATATCAATAGATGCAGAAAAAGCCTTCAATAAGATATAGCATCTATTTATGATCAAAACACTTAACAAAATCAGTATAGAAGGAAAGTACCTTAACATAATAAAGGCCATAAATGACAAACCCTCAGCCAACATTATTCTTAATGGTGAAAAACCAAAAACCTTCTCTCTAAGATCAGGAACATCGCCACTGTTCTTCAATATAACATTGGAGGGTCTAGAGAGTGCAGTCAGGCAAGAGAAAGATATAAACGGCATCCAAATAGGAAATGAAGAAGTCAAACAGTCACTATTTGTGGATGACATCATTCTCTATATAGAAAACCCTAAAGACTCCACAAGAACACTAAGCAAATATAGTAAAGTTTCTGGATATAAAATCAATGTTCAAAAATCTATAGTGTTCCTATACTCTAATAATGTCAGAAAATAATGTCAGAAGTGTCAGAAAAAGAAGTGGAAAAAAATAATTCCTTTTGCAATTTCAACAGAAAGAATAAAATACCTAGAAATAAATCTAACAGAACATGTGAAGAACCTATGTAATGAAAACTACAAGACTCTATTAAAGACACAAAGAAAAAGAAAGATATTCTCATTCTTGGATTGGAAGAATCAACATAGTAAAAATGACCTTATTACCTAAATCATTATACAGATTTAATGCACTCCCCATCAAAATCCCATCGGCATCTTTTAAAGAAATAGAACAAAAAATCATCAGATTTGTATGGAAGCACAAAATGCCTTGAATTGCCAAAGCCATCCTGAGAAAAAAGAATGAGGCTGGAGGCATCACTCTGCCTAACTTCAAATTATACTACAGAGACAATAATCAAAATGGCATGATATTGGCAGAAAAACAGACACAAAGATCAGTGGAACAGAATCAAGAGTCCAGAAGTAAACCCATGTTTATATGGGCAAATAATTTTTGACAAAAGAGCCAAAAACATACAATGGAGAAAAGATAGCCTCGTCAATAAATGGTACTGGGAAAACTGGAAAGCCACCTGCAAAACAATGAAACTAGACTGCTGTCTATCACCACACACCAAAATGAATCCAAAATGGATTAAGGACCTGCATATAAGACCTGAAACAATTAATTATATAGAAGAAAACATAGGAACGAAACTCATGTACCTTGGACTTAAAGAGGATTTTGTGAATTTGACTTCAAAGGCAAGGGAAGTAAAAGC
>NW_011888901.1:4196144-4198921 GCF_000151845.1 Pteropus vampyrus
AAATAAGCTAGACAGAAAAGTTGAAAATCACATGATATCACTTATATGTGGGATATAAACCTAAAAGCAACAAATGAACAGGACAAACAAAGGGAGACTCGTGGACACGGACAATAGACTAGTGGTTACCAGAGGGTAGGGGGAAGAGGGGATGGGGGAGGTGAGAGGAGTTAAATATGTGGTAACAGAAAGAAATCTAACTATGGGTGGTGAACACACAATGTGATATGTGTATGCCTTACTGTTGAATTGTACACTTGAAACTACTAGATTTCGTTAAAATGTCACCATAATAAAAATTTAAAAAATTTAAAAAGATGTACAAATTGGTAGTTACAAAATAGTCATGGAATGTGTATAGTATATTATAATATTATAGTCCATAATATTGTAATAACTATGCTTGGTGTCAGATGGGTACTAGATTTATCAGGGTGATCACTTCATAAGTTATATAAATGTCTAATCACTATGTTGTATACCTGAAACTAATATAATATTGTATATCAACTGTGATTTAAAAATTAAAAATTATTTAAAATTTAAAATAAATGGAATTATACAATACATGATGTTTTATAACTGGCTTCTTTCACTTAACACATTTCAAGATTTATCCACGTTGTAGCATACATCAGTACTTCACTCCTTTCTAATATGAAAAATATTTCATTGTATGTACACCACATTTTGTTTATCCAACCATCAGTTGACAGACACTTAGGTTGTTTTCACCTCTTGGCTATTGTAACTAGTGCTACTATTATGTGTACAAGTCATTATTTGAGCACTTGTAATGGATCCTTTTCTTAACGCAACCCATCCTTGCCCTTAGATGAGGGAAAACAAAGAACATAAGTTAAGGAAGGGACTAGAAATAAAATTAACATTTAAATATCAAATTAGTACCATTTAAAGTTTTGATTAGTAACAACTATATTTAAATTAATAATGTTCAAGAAACACCTGTATTTAACAAACCTTATTTCTGTTTCATTATAATTCTGAAGTAGACATTATCATCTCCATTTTATAGATCAGGAAACCAAGGTTCAGGTTAAATAATTTGTCCATCATCGCACAGCCAGTGAGTGTCAGCCAACATGGGGTTCCTGGTTTTATTTTTAATTTTTTTGAACTCAGTCTGCCTTTCTGACTACCTCACTCATTAAACTAGCAGTGGAGGTGAGGGAATGGATGGGAGTTACACTACTTTGACAAGTAATTCTTACCAAACTCTTACTTTGGTGAAGTCATCATGCAGAAGCTAATGGTAAAAAATCACTGGCTGTGTGCACAAGCCCAGGGAAAGGAAGAGTGGTGATGAGCTGGCTTTTGGGGGTGTGCATAGACTGATCACCAGGATCACTCTAGACCTTTCCCTCCAGCAGGTTATCTGAATGAATAAAGTGGTCCAGCCCCTCATATCCCCAACCTGGCCCAGAGGACAAGCTTCCTCTGACCCAGTGGGACTGGACAGAATCCACATCAAGAGTAGACTAAGGTGGGCTATGTACCTGGGGCTGGCTGCTCCATGCCCAGGTCTCCTGTCTTCTCTTTGGAGAGTTCCTGCAGGCACTGGTCCTGTTCCTCCCACAGCACCTGTAGCACATCACACAGTCGAGGGAGGGTTCTGACCTGCAAATCCAAAATCAAGAATGTTCATCGTCGCTACTAAGTTGATTTTGCCACGTAAGGACTTCCTGTGATCAAGAACGAGGCTGGACAAGGGGGATTCAACATCAGGGAGGCAAAGCCGCTGCCTGCGAGGATCTCCTAGTCTATAGTGAGGTGCAGGCAGCCAGCCCTGGGAGAGTTTAGAACAACAATCTATAGCTTGTCCACTGCAAGTCTTGCCCTTAAGTTTATCAAGGCTTCCGAGTCCAACAAGTTATTTGCTTTCTGGATAACTTATGATTAGCCTATAGGTCTTCATGTATTCCACTCTACCTGTGTTTATTTCTGAGATTTTGAAAGCTTAGTTTGGTTCAGACAAGGACTTTGAAACCTACACATAATCACTTCCCTGTCCCACAGAGGAGAATGTATGTACAACCCAGACCAACAGCAACTGCAGGGAGGAGGAGTTCGACAGGAGGGCTGAGGAGGGACTGACACAGAGTCTTGGTTTCCTAGCTCTTTCTAGAGTAGATTTTTAAAGCATATATTTCTAAAGCATAGATAGCATCACTCTTTCATTTGTGCCTGAGACTTGATAATGTTGTGAGTGAATGAATGAACAACTGAAAAGGTCAATAAATTGAACTACTTTACTTTTTAAAAAAAATTATTTATTTTCATTAGTTTCAAGCATACAGTACATTGGTTAGCTATCTATATAGTTCGTAAAATGATCCTCCTAATTGCTCCCTCCCTCCCCTGACCCTCCACCTAGCCAATGTATTAATGCTAACTGCATTCCCTACGCCATGCTCCCCATCCCCATGACCATCCATCAGCTACTAATTTGTACTTCTTTAACTCTCCACCCCATTCTCCTAGGCCCCCAAACTCCACTCCCCTCTGTCCATCACCAAATTGTCTACTATATTTGTAAGTCTGTTTGTGATTAGTTTGTTCTTTTCATTCCTTAGATTCCGCATATAAGTGAAATCATATAGAGTTTATTTTTCTCTGTCTGACTTAAATACCTTTTAGGTCTATCAAAGCAGTATCTTTTTCCATCCCCTTCCTTTTAGTCTGTGTGTGTCTTTTAATCTGAAGTGAGTCTCTTGTAGGCAGCATGTGTAGGGGTCTTGTTTCCTTATCCTTTCAGC
>NW_011888901.1:4199246-4231974 GCF_000151845.1 Pteropus vampyrus
TGATAAATTCCTTTAGCTTATTTTTTGTCTGGGAAGCTCTTTATCTGTTCTTCAACTCTAAATGATAGCTTTGCTGGATAAAGTATCCCTGGTTGTAGATCCTGGGTCTTCATCCTGTCTAATATTTTTTTCCAAGCCCGTCTTGCATAGTTTCTTTTGAGAAATCAGCTGCCAGTCTTATGGGTGTTCTCTTATAAGTACCTATCTGTTTTTCTCTTGCTGCTTTTAATAATTTTTCTTTGTATTTAACCTTTGGCATTTTAATTATGATGTGTCTTGGTGTGGGCCTCTTTGGATCCCTGGTTTTGGGGATTCTCTGAGCTTCCTTGGGTTTTATGTCCATTTCCTTCACCAGGTTAGGGAAGTTTTCCATTATTGTTTCTTCAAACAGCTGTTCAACATCTTGATTTTCTTCAGGCACTCCACTCAGACAGATATTTATTTGGACCCTTAATAGTATCCTATATGCTCCTTAAATTATTTTTATAGTCTTGGCATCTTATGTCTTTCTATTCTGATTGAGTGTCCCTGGAATTCCCATCCTCTAGATAGGCATTTTATCCTTTTCTTTATTCACTTTGTTTATTACTTTGTTTATTCCATTTGATATCCTTCTCATCTCAGATAATGTGTTCTTCATTTCAGACTGGTTCCCTTTTATAATTTCCATTTCTATTTTTTATTTTTTAATCTCTTTGTTGAAGTTCTGGCTGAATTTATCTATACTTCCCAAAAGTTCATTGAGCGTCTTTATAACCAATGTTTTGAACTGTTTACATCTGTTAGATTACTTGACTCCATTATATCTGGATCTCGATTCTGTTCTCTCATATGGTCTCTGCTTCTTTGTCTTCCCCTTTCTGGCTGCCTTTCTATGTCTGTTTCTATGTGGTAAGCAAAGCTCCTAAGTCTCCCGGTCTTATTAGTTTGGATTTGTGAAGTAGGTTTCTAGTGACACAGTCCTGAGAGGGGTTCAGCTGCAGGCCAAATTTAGCCCAAGCCTTTACCCCTCCGGGGCCACCTGCCAAGATTCAGCAAGCAATCCACAGATGCTGTGCTTATAGTTGCCTCAAAAGGCTACACCAAAAACCGAGGCCAGCTGCCTCCAGTGTGAATCTAGGCACTGCTCAGCAAGGAACACCTGACTTGCTGAGGATACACCTGGATGTGGCTTAGGTGAGGCCCAAGTTGGGGGAGGCGGGGTTTCAGGGAATCCTCTGGGTGGAGCAACCTTTGTTATCTAGTTTGATGCGTCTCAGTTATGGCGGTACTGTGTCCATGCACTGGGAGCGGGGAGGGCTCAACAGGGAACAATGGATACCGCCGGCACTTCTACCGAGCCAGTCTCAGCTCGGCTCTCACTCCAACAATGTCTCCTTGTAAGTCCTTGGTGCCCCCTGCGTGCAGCAGAATCAGCACTGGTGCTCAGAGCAAGCAGGTCCGTTATCTCTAAAATCCGCTTGCGGACTCAGCCCCTTTAAGAGGCATCTGCCGCTGCTGCTGCCGCAGCCTCCATCTCACTCAGCCGCTGGAGACCAGGCAGCCCCATGTCCTCACCTGGTCCTACCTTCTGCCTTTGCAGGGTGATTTCTTGGATTTCTCCCTAGTTGTATGGTTTGTTATCCCAGGTGATTTTTCCTTGCTGCTGCTCCTTGTTTCTGTCATAACTTTGATTTGGTCGCCAGAGGGATGAACAGAGCCTCTATCATCTACGTCATTTTTTTTCCTCCTCTAACTACTTTGCTTTTTACAGAGTATGGAATTTTAATATTACAGATTATTTTTACATACACTAATTATTCAATTCTCAATTGAATTCTTTATAACTCTATAAAGAGAAACAGAAAGAGAAATAAAGGCCCACGGTGGTTAGGGAATATGACCAAGGTTGTACACTCATGGATCTTGATTTTAGAAACCAGCTTTCCAAAAGGTCAAGAACCAGGTATTATACCTCTGTGTCAATGCTAGACTAATGCTCCGTAGATGTAAATCCATCTGAAACTCATATTAGTTTCTGAAGGAGAATAGAGAGTGGAGCCGAAATCTCCCCAAATTTGACATGATAATTAAACTTATGAATCCAAGGTGCTGAACGAACTATTGATACATGCACCAAACTCCAGAGAAGTATGCTGAATGAAAAAAGCCAACCCCAAAAGGTTACGTACTATACGATTTCATTTATGTAGCATTCTTAAAATGATAAAATTATTAAATGGAGCACATATTAATGGTTGTCACATTAGTGGTTGTCAGGAGTTAAGGAAGGGGTGGGAGTAGGAGGGAAGTGGTTGTGATTATAACAGGGCACTATCAAGGATCCCCGAGTAATAGAGATGTTCTGTATCTTGACTGTATCACTGTCAATATCATAGTTGATCAATCAAATCCTAGCTCACTTGAAAACACTAAGAGAGAAATAAACATTTATTTCTGTATGCCACTGAGATGTTTGTGATTGTTATGCAGCATAGCTGACGGACATAGAGTGGAAAATAGATTCTAGAGGGGCATCAATGTGTGTAGATAGGGAGTGAAGTTTCCCAAAAGTGGGTGGCAATTTGCACTGTTGGGGATTGAAGAAAAGGCTATTCCAGCAAAGAGGAATCTGGAGAGCAACGAAACAAGATAAGAAATGAGAACACTTATAATGAGAACCTCCCTCTAAGAAAAGTTCAACTTCCTTGGTATTTTTCTCTGGGACTATAGAAAAAATAATAATCAGAGGAATGTTTAACTCTTTCTTCTCTTTCTACATTTTTTTTAATTTGTAAAATATACATAACATAAAATTTACAATTTTAAACATGTTTAAGCATACGATTCAGTGGCATTAAGTACATTTACATGTTGCACAGCTATCACCACTATCCATCTCCAGAACTTTTTCAGCATCACAGCAAAAACTCTGTCCCCATTAAACATTAACTACCCATTGAACACCCTGCCCCTCAGCCCCTGATGACCTCTATTTTGCTTTCTGACTCTATGGACTTGCCTATGCTATGTAGTTCATATAAGTGGAATCATACAATTTTTATTTGTTTGGGTCTGGCTTATTTCACATCCATGTTGTTGCATTTATCAGAATTTCATCCCTTTTTAAGGTTGAGTAATATTCCATTGCATGTACATATGACATTTTGTTCATCCATTCATCTGCCGATGGACACCTGGATTGTTTCCGCCTGTTGCCTCTTGCAAGTAATGCTGCTATAAACATGGGTGTATAAATTTCTCTTTGAGTCCCTACTTTTTATTGTTTTGTGTATATACCTAGAAGTGAAATTGCTGGATCATATTGTAATACTATGTTTACTTTTCCAAGGAACCCAGACTATTGTCCACAGTAACTACACCACTTTACATTCCCATCAGCAATACACAAAGGTTCCAAATTTCTTCACATCTTCATCGATCCTTGTTATTTTTCTGTGTTAATAATAGCCATCCTAATGAGTATGAGGTGGATCATCCCACATTTCTTTAATCCTTAATCTTTCCATTAAAATTTAATAAACCAAGATAATTTTGTGTGGTAGTGGTATGCCAACAAAAGAAGTGTGGGACAGCGACAGTATTCTGTGGAAAGGACTGAGTCCATGGCTTCTGGATGGTGACCAGCAGTGAAGGAGGCGGGCCCCCAGGGTTGCTGGGAGTGGCTGGGGAGATTGCGTGCGTGTTCAATGGAGCAACCATTTGGTAGGCAAATGCATGGAAAACAAGCCCCTTTATTATCTAAATTAACCTTGAGAAAGGGAGGAGAGGCTGATATTTAGTAGCTATATGTACATATATATATATATATATATTTCTATATATTATTAAATATTAATATTTAATTCTAGATTAAATTTAACAGTATTAAATATAATTTTACTTAAAATTCACGTGAGAAAGAGACAAGGGAAGATGAAAGAATTGCTGAAAATTTATATATTTTCCTCAAAACAAAAGCTATTAGTCCTTAAAAGGTCCCTTTAAAGTCTTTTTAATAAAAAATACTGAGTTTGTATAAATACATTTAAAAATTTTTTTACATGTAATAGTACCAAAGTATCGATAATGAAAAATAGCTGTTCCCTTACTTAAACTTTACCTGCTCTCCGGAAGGAATCCCTTTCAATTCTTTTTAGCTGTTTATTCTCATTTGTATCTCTATATTTCAAAATTAAGTTTCTATACAGCTATTTCTTGGTTTATTAATTTGAGGCATTGTCCAAAACTCTCTATTATGAAAGATAAAGATTTAGATGCTTGTAGATCTCCCCACATTTACTCCCTTCCTCATATATTATATATCCTCCTCTTGATTTAATTTTTAAATGCATGGTTTATATTTATAAGGACTTATTTTGACTATGAAATATCATTTACTGCTGTGTCTAGTCATGTAAAATGATTATGTCTCTTCTTGTACATTTTATTTTTTCCTGAGGTCAATAATTAGTTTTACCTTTTGTTTCATTTTCTATGTGTAGCTAAATTTTCCAAGTATTCCAACAGCTCCGTTAAGACGTCTATCAACAGTTTTACCTCTGGAGACCTCTCTCCCACAATCCTTCCTCTTGTTTCAGTCTGGGCCTGATACTTGGCTGTGGTTTGGGGTATCCTCTCCCCGACTCTCCTGGTTAGGGTTCCATTTCCTAGATTCCATGTCTTTTTCTTTGCTTTACTTTTCTGTTTTACAGAAGCACATTCTCTAGTAACTTCCTAAGAAAGTATATATAGGAGGTAGATTTTTTAATCTTTGCAGAAGTGAAAAAGCTTTTAATTTGATTAATTATCAAATTAATAATTTGGGTAGAGAATGCTAGGTTAAAAATAATTTTCCTTCTAAATTTTTAAGGCATTTCTCCTTCTCTTTTCCTGTGTTGTTGATAAGAAATTTATTTCTGATTCCAAATCTTTTGTCTAAGATTTTTGTTTTCTCTCTAGAAATATTTAGGATTTTTCTTTGCTTTTACTTATTTTAAAATTTCTTGAAGAAATGCTTGTTTTTTCACTTATTGGTTAGATATTCAGTGGGCATTTCTAACTGAAGATTTTTGTTCTTCATTTCTGGGAATTTTAAAAATAGTTATTTATTTTATTATTTCCTCCTTCATCTTCTCTGTTCTGCCTTCCTGGAATTCATATTAGTTGGATAATAGACAACCTGGATCCATCTTCTGATCTTCACCTTTCTCTACTCTTCTACCATTTTGTCTATGTGATCATCATTCTGGCATATTTCCTTGACGTTACCTGTTGTTTCCTAATGAATATTTCCTCAAAATATTTTTAATTTCCAAACAGCGTTTCTTAATCTCTGATGATTCCCTTTCCATAGCATCCTCTTTTCTACACTTCCTCTTCTTTACTCCAGCATCCTTTTTAAAGAACTGTATTTCAGGATATTCGTTTTGTCACGTATTTTAAGTTTTTCCTCCTCTCTGCATGGTCTCTGTTTCCTCTAAGTTCCTTGCTCCTGTTTGTTCATTTCCACATTAGAGGCCTTCCTCAATGTCATATTTAAGCTTGAAGCACTAATGTGGCCCTTGGAACTGTTGTGGGCTTGAACCATTTGTTGACTGGTAGCCTTCACTGTAAAATAATCCAGCCGTGAGGGACCCACAATCAGGATCTGCAGGGTATTTCTCCTCTGTGTCTGGGGCCTTTCCATGGTACCGCAGACCAACTGGACAGTTTCTCATGAACGTCCCGCCCACCCACTGCAGGCAATTGAGTTATTCTTTTTCCCACACAGCTACCACAATTTCATTCACATTCCATTTCCCAAAGATTTCTTGAAATCTCTGCTTCCTTGTCATCTCTTGTCTTGTTCTCTTTGACTTTGTGGGTTTATACTCTTTCGATTCCTTTACTATCATTTTAAGAGCATTCCCAGGGGAAGAATAGATAAATACATGTGGTTAACCTGCCATTTTAAACTGTAAGTCCTAATGTGATATTGCGATATAATGAGAAATATATATTTGGTCTTTGTCTCTGGTTCCTTGGCACAGTGTTCCTAAACCCTTGTAATTTCATAAGTGATGGAGCGAGAGGAGCATCTTTTGTTTTAATATTTGGTCTTAGTCCCCAGCTCCTCATACAAGAGCTTCTAAGGCCCTTGGAATCTCCAAAGTGATGTGATGAAGGCTAATAAGATGATTGGTGGCTGAGGACCTCTAGATGGCTTCAGGTTGGGGGCTGGGGACTTCTTTTGCAGAACTATGGAATTGATATCTGCCTATGGCCATTCTGGGTGGATTCCACTTTTTTGTATCCCATCTTTAAGGTTCAGTTTTGGCTTTGCTAGGATATTAAAAATAATAATAATGATGATGATTTCTTTTTCTTTCTTTCTTTCTTTTTTTTTTAGAAAAGGCACTTAAGTTGTAAACTTTATGAGATTTTGCACATCTATTATGTCTCTGTAGGGAGTGTCACCCTTTGTTTCTCGCTCGGCACCAAATCATGGCTGGCCCACTAGAGTGAACAAGTTCACACCTATTTAATGATTATGACTAGCTTGAATCGCCCCTTTCTTTGGGAAATTTTTTTTAGATGGTAGACATATTTTGAGGTATCTGCTCAGCCTATCAGCTATCAACTTCCCCCTTAGAAGGACCCTTTCATCATTAGGTATGTTGGTTTATGTTATGATGTCCCATCTCACTAGTGGGGCCAAGGGAGGAAACCTTACCCAATCTGAGACACTCTGCTTTCTTCTCTTGGATATTTGGTATTGATATAGCGAATAAGGTCAATCTCTCTTATTCCTAGAACATGTAAACTTAGAAGCTATGGGGCAGTTATATACTATTCCCCGACTCTCCTGGTTAGGGTTCCATTTCCTAGATTCCATGTCTTTTTCTTTGCTTTACTTTTCTGTTTTACAGAAGCACATTCTCTAGTAACTTCCTAAGAAAGTATATATAGGAGGTAGATTTTTTAATCTTTGCAGAAGTGAAAAAGCTTTTATTAATTTGATTAATTATCAAATTAATAATTTGGGTAGAGAATGCTAGGTTAAAAATAATTTTCCTTCTAAATTTTTAAGGCATTTCTCCTTCTCTTTTCCTGTGTTGTTGATAAGAAATTTATTTCTGATTCCAAATCTTTTGTCTAAGATTTTTGTTTTCTCTCTAGAAATATTTAGGATTTTTCTTTGCTTTTAATTATTTTAAAATTTCTTGAAGAAATGCTTGTTTTTTCACTTATTGGTTAGATATTCAGTGGGCATTTCTAACTGAAGATTTTTGTTCTTCATTTCTGGGACTTTTAAAAATAGTTATTTATTTTATTATTTCCTCCTTCATCTTCTCTGTTCTGCCTTCCTGGAATTCATATTAGTTGGATAATAGACAACCTGGATCCATCTTCTGATCTTCACCTTTCTCTACTCTTCTACCATTTTGTCTATGTGATCATCATTCTGGCATATTTCCTTGACGTTACCTGTTGTTTCCTAATGAATATTTCCTCAAAATATTTTTAATTTCCAAACAGCGTTTCTTAATCTCTGATGATTCCCTTTCCATAGCATCCTCTTTTCTACACTTCCTCTTCTTTACTCCAGCATCCTTTTTAAAGAACTGTATTTCAGGATATTCGTTTTGTCACGTATTTTAAGTTTTTCCTCCTCTCTGCATGGTCTCTGTTTCCTCTAAGTTCCTTGCTCCTGTTTGTTCATTTCCACATTAGAGGCCTTCCTCAATGTCATATTTAAGCTTGAAGCACTAATGTGGCCCTTGGAACTGTTGTGGGCTTGAACCATTTGTTGACTGGTAGCCTTCACTGTAAAATAATCCAGCCGTGAGGGACCCACAATCAGGATCTGCAGGGTATTTCTCCTCTGTGTCTGGGGCCTTTCCATGGTACCGCAGACCAACTGGACAGTTTCTCATGAACGTCCCGCCCACCCACTGCAGGCAATTGAGTTATTCTTTTTCCCACACAGCTACCACAATTTCATTCACATTCCATTTCCCAAAGATTTCTTGAAATCTCTGCTTCCTTGTCATCTCTTGTCTTGTTCTCTTTGACTTTGTGGGTTTATACTCTTTTGATTCCTTTACTATCATTTTAAGAGCATTCCCAGGGGAAGAATAGATAAATACATGTGGTTAACCTGCCATTTTAAACTGTAAGTCCTAATGTGATATTGCGATATAATGAGAAATATATATTTGGTCTTTGTCTCTGGTTCCTTGGCACAGTGTTCCTAAACCCTTGTAATTTCATAAGTGATGGAGCGAGAGGAGCATCTTTTGTTTTAATATTTGGTCTTAGTCCCCAGCTCCTCATACAAGAGCTTCTAAGGCCCTTGGAATCTCCAAAGTGATGTGATGAAGGCTAATAAGATGATTGGTGGCTGAGGACCTCTAGATGGCTTCAGGTTGGGGGCTGGGGACTTCTTTTGCAGAACTATGGAATTGATATCTGCCTATGGCCATTCTGGGTGGATTCCACTTTTTTGTATCCCATCTTTAAGGTTCAGTTTTGGCTTTGCTAGGATATTAAAAATAATAATAATGATGATGATTTCTTTTTCTTTCTTTCTTTCTTTTTTTTTTAGAAAAGGCACTTAAGTTGTAAACTTTATGAGATTTTGCACATCTATTATGTCTCTGTAGGGAGTGTCACCCTTTGTTTCTCGCTCGGCACCAAATCATGGCTGGCCCACTAGAGTGAACAAGTTCACACCTATTTAATGATTATGACTAGCTTGAATCGCCCCTTTCTTTGGGAAATTTTTTTTAGATGGTAGACATATTTTGAGGTATCTGCTCAGCCTATCAGCTATCAACTTCCCCCTTAGAAGGACCCTTTCATCATTAGGTATGTTGGTTTATGTTATGATGTCCCATCTCACTAGTGGGGCCAAGGGAGGAAACCTTACCCAATCTGAGACACTCTGCTTTCTTCTCTTGGATATTTGGTATTGATATAGCGAATAAGGTCAATCTCTCTTATTCCTAGAACATGTAAACTTAGAAGCTATGGGGCAGTTATATACTATCCTTCAAGAAGCAACAAAAAAATCCAGTCTGCAGAGAGAGAGAAAATAATGGAGCAAACCCCAAAATAAGAGAAGAAAGATGTCAAAAGAGAGTTCTGTAACCTATGTTAGAGTTCGATTTTAGACTTTTAAATCTGAAAAGGTAAAATCTAGGAGAAGATATAAGAACCCATTTAATTCTGAAGAAGGTTAAGAGATTCAGCATCACTTTGCTTGCCTGCCAGCTTGAGACTGGAAAGAAATAGTTTCAAGGAGGAAAATGAAAAGGAAATACTAGTCTAGTTCATACAACAAAAAATAAGAAGAGAGAACTCATTTTATACGACCAATTCAAAACACATTTCAGCAAACTTTTATTGGGCACCTACTATATGTCTAGCAATCTGCTCACCACTAGGAACACAAAGGTGAAAGGGAAGTGGCTCCTGCCCTTGAAGCTCATGGTCTCTAAGGGGGTCCAGGCAGGCCCATGGCCAGAATGCATGGCAAAGGTAGTAGCCAGAACATGGTGGACCAAAGGTAGCAGCAGGAAACTCCCAGGAGGTAGCTCTGTCTTTTAGATAAGAAGTGAGGAAAGATTGTTGTACCAAGAGCAGCAACACCCAATAAAGAAGAGAGCCCAAGCATGACAGTATGTAAGCAGATTCTGTAAGAACAGGGGGTGGATTGAGTGCGGGGTGAGAGTATGGGACAGTGTGGCTCACATGCCTCAATAGTTTGAAGAATAGGGAAAACAAAGAAAAGATAGATAGGCTTGGGATTTGTGATAAGATGACTTTGGTTAAGGAAGTTTGGATTTATGACAAGGTAGGACTGCCAAGGAAGACTGTATGGTAAGCGTGAGGAGAGGAAGGGCCAAAGACAGAGCCTAGGGAGTGATTCTTACAGGCTGAAAAGATGGAGCCTCAGGAGGAACAGTACGAGAGGTGGGATGGAAACCAGGAGACTACAAAAGGAAGCCAAGGCCGGGCGAGAAGAAAGAAGAGAGTGTCCTGGCACCAAATGTCCCTGAGAGGCCCAGTCCCATATTCTACTTTGCCCAGTTCAGGTGTATGCCTGCTGTCTCAATGTCATTACTCATCTCTCTCATAAATCATGTTGTCGCCCTAGGTAGGACCATGACTGAAAAGTGTGTAGTGAATGTGGCAAAATGAAGGCCACTGGTGAGACTGATTTCAGTGAATGGCGTGGTGGGAGCCAGGTTGCAGTGGGCTGAGAAAGGAGTGGAAGTGGGGGCGATGATCATGGATGCTTCTTTCAAGAAGCTCGCTATCCAGGGGCAGAAGTGAAACTGTGACAAGAATGTTCTTAAATGATGAAGATTGAGCACCATGGCTGCATTGTGTCATCTCAGGACAGAAGTCTCTAAGGATGATGGCGACAGGGATCAGGAGCACAGGTATAGGGACCAACTGTGGATAGGAGTACAGCCTTTATTTCACTCGAATGGTGTTATGGACCAAATGTTTATGTCTCCCCAAAATTTGTATGTTGAAGCCCCAATGTAGCTGTATTTGGAGTTGGGCCCTTAAGAGGTAATTAACCCATTTCCTATTTGGAAAAAAGAGTGCAGTCCACTGCCAGGGTTAATTTAATTTTATATAAACACACATTGAGGCTGAAGCAAATCTGACTGGTTTTCAATGCAAAAATAAAAAAATAAAATCTGTTCTTGGAGCTATTTCTAAACAGAATTTATCTCTAATCCCAATGTAACAGAAATGTATATGTAAATTGGATTCATCAAATGAATCTTCAGGTAACAACTGTTCAAAACAGCGTTAACATCACTCGTAAGAATGTTACATTTTCTAGGATTTGACGTTTTCAGTGATCAAGAATTACTCTATTTTGTAAATGGAAATACCACTACAAAAAAACAGAATGCTATAAATAGAATGATGTCATTTGTTTTCAAAGACTATCAATATATTAGAACAATGTGAAAATAATAATAAAAGCGAGATATTTTGTGGCAAACTTTGGGGGTAAGGTTAGGACTGTAATCCAAAAGTTATATTGGGGTATACACTACAGCCACTGGCAAGTATTCTCAGGGCAAATGGGAAATGGGTTAAGGTTAAATGGGGTCATAAGGGTGGGGCCCTGATTGGATAAGATTAGTGTCCTTATAAGAAGAGACATTAGAGAGCTCACTCTCGGCACCTGCTCAGAGGAAAGGCAGCCATCTGCAAGCCAGAAAGAGGACTCCACCCGAATCCAACCCCGATGGTCCTTAATCTGGGCTTCCAATCTCCAGAACTGCGAGAAAATAAATGTCTGCTATTTCAGCCCCCCAGTCTGTGGTGTTTTGTTATGGCAGCCCAACCCGACTGAGACAGAAAGGAAAAGAACAGGAGGGTATAATTTAGACAGACCTATAAGATGTCAGTCAGAGGAAGCTCATCCATGTAGTCTTGACCCTCAGGAAATGGGAAGCAAACCCATGTGTTGAAAATGAAAGGGGAGGTAGTAAAGCCAGGAATTTGAGAAGTCACATGGATATCAGGGAGAGCCTCTGAGAGCCAGAGGTGAGATAACTGATGTTGGACATGTGGGGATTCTGGAGAAGACACTGGAAAACTCAGGAATCCTGGCAGCATGATGGTCCAGAGGAGACGATCAATCAGGGACACCCCTTTCCCAAATGTCCTTTGGAATCTGTCAGACACAGAATGGTGAGGCTGGCTGAGTCCCAGGACATTCTTATTTTCTGAAGCTCATAGAACACTGTGCTCTCTGTTTGTAATGTAAGCAAGTAGATAGGATCTGAGTGTTGTGGGTTTTACCTTGGGCTTCACATTGTCCCAGAGCCTGAGTGAAGGTCAGTAGAGAGACACTTCAGTTGCCTAAGAGCAGGGAAGCAGGGACCAAATCAGGGGCCACTGGATGGGGCCACTTTGCTGGTAGAACTCTAATCTTGGATATTAAAACTGGGCTTTCGACAGGAATATCAGGAAGAGAGTTATGCTCTCTTGGCATGAGATGTAATGATGGGGTGGGGATAATGGGGACAGGATGGAGAGAGGGGAGCTCAATGGGAATGCCGAAAAGGTGACACCAAAGCCAAGAGAACTCCCCTAGACAGTCTGGAAAGTGTATCTCCTGTTTGTTTGATTTTGTGACCCCAAGCTAATCAAAAAAATACTGTGTAGAATTTAGCATTTGTTTTATAAGCAATTAGATTTGTTTTATGTTTTATAAAGCAACTAGTTAAACTGAAATTAATGTTCTTTTGAGGTTTAGGAGAGGCTTTTATGACAGCCCCCTGGGAACTGGAAACCAGAGCACGCCTCTCTATGGGAGCAGATGCATGCGCTGGTTAAAAATACCTGTGTTTGAGTCTTCATGCCACCATGACCAGCTGGGTAACCTGAGCAAATGGCTTCAGTGTTCTCACCTGCACAATGGAGGTACTGATTATTGATGTGAGAATTAAATCAGATAGTGCTGTGAAGGACTTAGTAGACTGCTTGGTGTGAAGTAAGTACTCAAAAGGAGAAAACTTTATAATCATCATAATCCACATTAATTTTAGGGATAGTAAAAATTTTTAAAGAAATCCACAAATACTTCCTCAGAAAATTAGAAAGTGATTTTTTTACAAAAATCCCAGTGAGCCTATTCTGAAGTTATCAATAGCCAGCTCCTCGGGTGGCCTTTGAAGGCCTTCCCAAAATTCTGCTCACAGAGCCACCATAAAGCCTTTCAGCCTCTGGATTCAGATGCACTACAGGAAGGGGCAGAACCAGCACATGCTGGAGGCTTCCAAGTGCCAGACCCCATACGTAGAGTTTTTGTATTTCTGAGCCATCAACCGGGGAGGAACGGGGAGAGGAGGGGTAAAGTGGGAAGGGAGGGTGGAAAAGACCAAGGAAGCTATTCCCCATGGAAGTCTTTTTATCTGGTTTGAAATAGGTTTCATCAGGTACATCTGCTTCCATCCTCCGACTCAGATTCCCTGTCACCAACCCCACTGCCCTGAGTCCAAGAAACAACACTGATTATTAGCCCTGTTAATGCATCTCCCCTGAAACATGACAATCTTTAAGGCAATCATTCTTAACCAGGGACAATTTTGCCCTCCCTGTCTCTCAGAGGACATTTGGTAATGTCTGAAGATGTTTCTGTCGTCAGAACTTTGGAGAGATGCTGCTAGACATCATACAATGCACAGGATACACAACAAAAAATTATTCAGCTCCCGTCTCTCTACCCTGTCCCCATTATCCCCACCCCATTATTTCCTCCCATGCCAAGGGAGGGCATAGCTCTTGTTAAAAGGGCTTAGCTCATGGCACCCCTTGTTGAAAGCCCAAATTTAATACCCAGGATTATAGTGTCAAAGTTAAGAAACTGTGATTGAAGGAAAAGCAGTCCCATACACCTGAACTCACTAAGGTTATCAAGTTGGCAGTTTGCCAGAGGCTTAAGAAGCCCTACCTTGAATAACTAATTCTCCTTTGCTTGACCCATTTATATACAATTTTGTAAGCAACGATTGCTTTCGAGGTGTCATTCTTTATTACTTGTTGTTATATGAAACTTCCACAACTTAAGACAGTCCCTATGGGTATCATCATTCATTCATTCATTCATTCATTTGACCAGTACATACTCATTGAGTTCCCTCTTATACTGTGGTGGGCTCTAGGGATAAAGGATGAAGAAGATTAAAACTCAATGCTCAAGCTTGAAGTGTACGTATTGGGGTGCAGGGGAGGACAGATGTGCAAGTGAATAATTACAATACTGTTCCAAGTAAAAGTCCTCATGAGATACATGGGAATGGGGGTGACAAGGGAAGGTATGGTAAGCATTTCCTATGGCAGCCTCAGAAAACTGCCCCATCAGCCATCATCAGTTTTTGGTTTCCATTTGCAAGGTACCCTCCTGGCACCTCCCTGTATGGAAAGGCAAGGGGGTAGGTAGTGACAGGCAATTTGGCCTTAATGACCCTCCGTTTGGAAGATGCCTATGATCTTCCTCAAGAGAGAGCCCCAAAAGAATAAAAAATTGTTTGAATACCCTTAATTTCAAAATCAAATGTCTGACCACTCAGTCACACAGAAGGAAAACAGGGTATCATAGGTTGGAAAAAATGCCAAAGTAGATCAAATCCACTCCTAGTTATTAAAGGAGTTTTCTACCAAGAAGCGGGTCTGAATAAGCCCATTAAATAACCAGAAGACCAAGACTTACACACAGGAAACTATCCTGTAATAATACAAGGCAATATGTGAGTGTATGAAAATGACATGTAAAGACAAGGGATGTAACTGACAAAGCCCTGGGTGACTGGGAATCAAGAGATCTGGGTTCTAGTCCCAGCTCTACCACTAACTTGCAGATTTGGGGCAGGTCCCTTCTCTCTGTGGCCTCAGTTTGCTCATCTGTAAAAAGAGGAAATTGGACCAGAGCATAATGCAGCACCCTTCCAAGGCACACTGAAGACTTCAACCAAGTAAAGGCTCTCATTTTCCCCTCTACTTATTCCTGAGATAATATGAGATTCTCCTTGAGATTAAAATGTAGGTTGAATCTCAGTCCTGAAGCCAGCTACCTGTTGATTTCTTCCAACAACCTCGGGGTTACTGCAAATATTTAAGAAGGAGGCTGGGAGGGCCACAAAGAGGAAACTATTGCCTCTCTCATTCCTGGGCACTAATAACACACCTCTAGGCTGTGTTTGGGTTTGAATTCTTCCCAATGCTCCAAGAGGCTTTCCTCCAAATTGGGAGTTCAAATTAATGAGTAGGTGCTGTTGCTCTAGCACCTTTCAACACCAGCACTAAGAGGCTCCAAGTTTACAAGGGAGCTGAGAACAAGATCCCTAATTTCCATTCTTTCAAACTGCTGCTGCTGGCATGTCATGGACTTGCCAGAAAGATGGGCCTCTCCTGAGTGTCAACACTCCCATCAGCTCCGGGAGCAGAGGTTTTTCTTATGCTCAAACAAGAGAGGACTACAGGAAGGCAAGGGCATTGGACACTGGGAAGGACCTTCCCAGGGTAGAGATTGGAGACTCAAAATTGAGTCCCTAAATGCTTTCCCTGGGGAATTTCTTGGGACAGAGTCCTTGGAGGCTGGAGGGAGCAGTTTGGAATGTAGGTGGGAAGAAGTAGTTCTGGAATCTGCACCTCTCCATACCCCACCCCCGCAACCCCTCTCCATTCCTTCCATCCAGCTGGTCTAAGTGCAGCTCCTCTCTTCTACATGGAGAGGCCTGTGATTCCTAGGAGTTTCTGTGGGAAATAAAAAACGCTGCCTTCTCTTTTCTCTTCCAGCTCCTCCCTGGACCTGGTTTGTGGAGACAGGCTGCTCCCTGGAGTCCCTAGGCATGCAGACTTTGAGGAGCCAAATCCCACCAGAGAGAGTGGGGAGGGAACTGTAAACGGCCCCATCACAGACGCGGAAGCTACGGGCTGAGCTTTCTTTCTGTGGTTTTCCTATCTGCAGCCCGGTGTGTGTGAATGTCAAGGCTTTGGGGGAGACAGATGTGGGTTCCAATCGTCTTTTCTTGGGGCAAGATTTTTGGTCTTTCCGAGTCTCGGTTTCCTTGTCTGTAAAGTGAGGGTGAAAATACCAACCTCGTAAAGAGATTATGAGGTTTCAGAGGAGTAATGGAGGCAAGGTGTCCAGCACATAATAGGCACTGCCAGGGCAGACTCTAGAATTTTTGTCTACGAAGGCCTTAGAGACGCAGCCCGGAGGAAGGAGTGGAATGGAGGGCAGAGGATTCATCTGAGAGCTGCCTTTGCGTGGAGCACACATTTTTATTTTGAGGGGAGGGAACCCTCTGGAGAGAGAGATTTTTGATGCGTAAGACTGGGGTAAGGGTTTCCACACCTCAGTGGAAGATCTGGGGATCTTCTGCCAACCCCATCCCGCGTGGACCTGACGGAGGCCCCCGGTCTGCGGAGGGGCGCGGTACTCACAGTGTGCGCGGCGCCCGCCGGCAGCAGCAGCAGCAGCAGCAGCAGCACCAGCAGCAGCAGCAGCACCAGCAGCCGCCTCAGGGACGGAGGTGGCGAGCAGAGGCTCATGGTTCTAGGCCCGCTCCCCGCGGGAGCCCCGACGGCCGGCCAACCCAGCTCACCGCCCGCTCCTTAGCTCAGCTCCCTGCGCCGGGTCTCCGGCTCCAGCCAGCCGCCGATCCCTGAAGAGCCATTGATGGTTCTGCAACCCGAGGCAGCCTCGGGACTGCGCCTCCTCCGACGAGGTGGCCGCACGCTAAGTCTCCCGGCCCATTGATAATACGCGGCGCTACGGGCGCTCCTCCACCCAGCCTGACTGGCTGGCTGGGAGCTGGCGTGCAGGCTGACGGGGAGGAAGCGGAGGGAGGGCGCGGGGGGCCTGAAGCCGGCTCCTGCAGGCTCGGCCCAGGGGTGGAGGAGACCGGGAGAGGGCACGCTGGCTTAGCTTTTGACGCTGCAACACTCCTAAGTCCGGAAAGAGCACTCAGCCCTCTCACAACCTTGCTGCGCGCGGATGGGCAACTTATGACACCTTTTTAAACCTCACTGTTTTCAACCCTAACGATACATCTAATAACACCCATCTTCGGGATGAAAGAAGGCTGTGCTAGTGTCCTGTGACATAGCGGGTGCTCAGTCAATGCCTGTTGCATCTAGTCTGTGGGTGGGGCAGCTACCTTGCCCCTTTTGGAAAGTTTCGCTCGCATGAGCGCCGTTACCTGTGGAAGTCTTCGATGATCAGATGGACCAAGCAGGAACGTCTGGTCCACTTGGACAGTTGAGACTATGCTGAGGATGAATCATCCGGAGGCTTCGTGCTTCTTGGTCTCTCTGGAGGTTATTTAAACATTTCGCATATATTTCCAGTAGCGAGCTCAATCTGAGTCTGAGTGCACAGATTTCCTGGATGATGGTATTTGGCTTTTGAACACACACACACAAAAACCCTCAGATGGCTCTTGGATACCCAATTTTTTGTTCCTCTTCACTGCTGCCTACTCCCTTTCCTCTTGTGTCTCCTTTTATCCTGACTTTTCCCCCAGGCACTTTAAACACGTCAGCTCATTGAATTTTTCCCCCAAACCGATAGGTAATATTATACAGGTTTGACAGAAGGTAGAGGATCAATAACAGGTCCAGATACATGTCACTTAGAAGTCAGATGGGAGAGCCTGGATCTGCACTACCATGGCGGACTCTGATTCTCTGTGACTGACTTTTGGTCACATTGCTAAGTGGCTGTTAAAGTAAGATGCTGTAGCCCTCAGCAGCCTTCCTACCTGAAGAGGCGATTGATAAGGTGAAGTTTGTAAATCGCAGCAGAAATTAAAGGGGAAAAAATATTTTCAGCTCCCAGGAAAAGATGTTTTCAGCCACAGTCAATACTCAATACATGTCAATTTAAAGTTAGCATAACCACAAACTCACTTTTAGGGACTTTCACTATAGAAATGCTCACCCAAGGGCCCAATGAAAGATGTACAAGAATATCTGTGGAAGCACTATCATGGTAGTAGAAAATGAGAGATAATGTATATGGAGGGGGAACACTTAGCCCCATTCTTGATGTTACCTTCTTTGTGGAAAGCAACCACAAGTATAATCCTCCTGACCTCTCTCTAACTCCCTCAGTAATGCCCTTCCCTTCAACACACACACGCACACATACACACACAGAGATGAGATGAGCTCTACATGATTGATGTGTTTGGGATATGAACTAGCATGAGGTTTTGCCTCCCAACCCTCCCTCTCCTTTGTCAGCCCCTCGACCTGCAGAGAGCCTGTAATTGAGTTGCTCTGGGCCAGGCTGTCAATGGTGGTCAAGGCTCTGATTGTGTTGATTGAGTATCATCAGTGACAAGGTCTATGTAGTTCTGGGGTTCACTGGAAGAAAACCCACTTGCCCACAAGTATAAATCACATTCTCCAAGACCAACGTTACCACTAATAAAAGTGACATTGGCCATATCTATCTTAATCTTATTTCTCAATTGATTTGAGATTTGGACTGGAAAGAAAAAATGTTACTTGTTGGGCCTTGCTTAAAGTCCAGCACCCTAAATGTGCATCAGAAAGTGCATGAGGTAAAGACTTGAAATTTGTACTGTATAGATGTCCTCGTTCCTTGAATATTTTCTGTAACTGCTGTATGTATTGGTTTTTTTTTTCTTTTTATGGAAAGAAATAAAAAGAAAACAATACAAAAATAAAATCTGTGTTTTATGCCAGAACCTCATGATCTCCACTGAAAATCTGTGTTTTATGCCAGAACCTCATGATCTCCACTGAAAAAGCAAAACATTCTGGGCAATTCAATAAATTTTTGGCCTGTGGCAGGCCATTTATTCTTCCTTAAATGGGAGGCTCTGCCTCTCAGAGTGATAAGAAAAAGGTCTGAAGTACTCTGTGAGAAGCCCTTTTACAAGCCATAGATGCATTACTAGCTTTGCAAAGCCCACCTGAGAATAATAGGGGAAGAGGCAAGAGATAGGGAGCTAACAACATATTTAATACCTGCCATGTGCGAGGGTGTCTTGTAGGAATTTGGGATGTGTTGTCATATCTGATCCTCCAAGACTACATAAGAGAGAATTCCTTTCCTTGACTAATCCAGAGCTTGAGGCTTGAAGAAGATAAGTGCTAGCTGCCAACATCACAGTTAACAAAGAATAGGGCCAGGATTTGAACCCAGGACTGAACCCAAAGCCCATGCCCTTTGCACTGTACTAGGTAGGATTCTTCTCAATCATGAAGACGACTTCCTTAACTCTGAGGGCTGTCACAGTTCTTTTGCACACATCATCTCATTTGATCCTCAAAACAAGTCTGTGGGATATAGGACCAGTGGTCAGGGGCCAGCAGAAGAGGGAGGAACCATCACTCAAATGGATTAATTGAAGACAGTTTAATGAAAGTACTCTTTCATTAAAAGAGTACTTTCATTAAACTCTACTTTCATTAAACTCATTTCATTAAATTCTAATGAAAGTAAAGAGTACTTTCATTAAACTCTACTTTGATCTAGGTGCAGAGGCGTGGGCTGGGTTAAGGGAACCAACAAGGGACAGTGAGGTGCCAGTGATTAGCAACAAAGGGTCTGAAGGGTGACAAAGACTCTCTTGACCAAACTTTAGTCAGGTCCTCTTCTAAACTAGGCCTCCATCTTGACCCCTTCTGCCTTTGGCCTATCTAACCCACTCTCAGCAACAGTTCTGCCATCAGTGTTTTTGAGAATACCTCTACTTCCGATATCTGATCACCCTTGATATCTGACTAAGCTCCTCATCTCTCACCCTTGATTTCTAAATTCTGTTGGTTTAGCAAGAATCCCCCATCCTTGATGTCTCCTCTTAGTAATCTTCCATCCACTTATCCCTCACCCTGCTCCTTGGCTAAAAATCCCCACTTGTTCTTGTCATATTCTAAGTTGAGTTTGATCTCTCTCCCTTATTGCAACAGTCTTGAATAAAGTCTTCCTTACCATTTTAACAAGTGTTAGAATAATTTTTTCTTTAACAAAGGGTAATGATAGAAAGAAATGTTCCCAGAAGCTAGCTAGAGCTGTCCTCGAAAGAGAAGCCACTAATAGGATCTTAACCAGAAAGGAAAGCAGCCACTCTCAAAACTGTGGCCTGGCAAAGGCATCAGGTCGTGGAATAAATACTTTGACCTCTCTCTTGTCCACTGACCTCCTGACAATGTCTCCCATTGGCCGAACCCAACCCAAAGCCAGAGACAAGGCAGGCAGATGGGGGTTGCGGGGAGGTAACTGTCCATAGAATTTAATCTCCTGGATGGAGAAGATAGAAAATGGCTTTGGAAGGGATGAAAGAAAAAGAGAATGACCCCACTTGGAAATATTACTAAACTTATTTAACCAATGAAGAAATTGTGACTTGATGAGGTTATAACTCAAGATCACACATCTGAGAGGTAGGATTGCTCATACTGAAACTCTGGTCTTCTGACTCCCAGCCCTGCATTGTTTCCATTCCTCTTATACCCATGATCCCCAAATCTATCAATGGAAAACTAGCAATTATTTATTATCATTTCACAGTTCTGGGAGTTGGCATGGCTCAGCCAGGCAGTTCTCATTTGGGGTCTCTCACAGGGTTGCAATCAGACAGTGACTGGTACCAGAGTCACCTCAAGATGTTCTCACTCAAATGTTGGAGGCTGGAGCAGCTAGGGGTCTCCCTCAGCTGTCTTCCTCTAGCTCTTTGTGAGAATTTACAACCCCTCACTCCTACAGGAAAAAAGTAGAGGAAAAAAGATTTTTCCTCCCCTACAATACAAATCCCCTCAAAAATTAAATTTAAACATTTTCCTTAAGCCAAAAGGGAAAGAGATCTTTTTCTCCTCTCCCTTTTCTTTCAGCATTTCCTTTAGAAAACTTATCATTGTAAATCCTTTCCCTTTCTCTTTGAGACACATTTAAATCATTTTAAAAGCTAATTAAGCTCTTGCTAGTTTTGTATCCCAAGAATGTCTTGCTCGAAGGCCTTGAACATCAAGCAAGATGGTGCTCTGTCTCCCTGTCACTATGAAAGTTTAAGCTAGACCCTTGGCTCCAAGTTGTAATTTCTCACTTGCAGAAAATATACGAGAAGTTCAATTTTTCCTTTAGATAAAGGCAATTAGCATGTGTGTGATGGATTGTATCTGGCTGGCTATCTAAAAGGGTAAGATTTCTGTTTGTCTTTGCAATCTCTCTGTGGATTGCTGGTGATGTGTCTAGTTTAATGTTCATTCAATAATAAAACTGGTTCATTCCTTTCAGCATTTTGTAGAGAGGGTTCATTTAGTTAGCAGGAAATTTTATTTTTAATTACTTTTCCAACAAGAAATTATGTCATTTTTTTTTGACATTTTTCCAACAGCATTAAACACTGTTGGAAAATTAATTAAGCATATTCATTCAATGAATATTTATGGAGTACCTACTCTGATAGATAGATAGATAGATAGATAGATAGATAGATAGATAGATAGATAGATGATAATTTAAAAAAATTTTTTTTCACTTTTGAATCCATTTCTGTCGCTTGTAACAGAAAGAACTCTGACATATATTTAAGGAAGGCTTCTTGGGAAAGTAATATTTGAGCCAAAGGGGTTGGTTAGGAGGTGAGAGGTGAGGAGAGCACTAAGGAAAGAGTAAGAAGTTGGATGTCCAGGTCTAAGGCCTTCAATAAATGACTCCACCAATGAAATGAACTTTCTCTGCCCCTTCAGTTGTTCAGTAAAACAAACAAAAAGGTCTGTCCTCTCCTGAATGTGAGCTTTCTGGGCTCCAAACTAATGTATTATTGATGAGCCATAAATAATAGGGCAAGCATGATTTCCTATTCAGTGCTGAAGTACAAAGGCACAACACTGACATTGTAATGAGGTTTTTATGGCCCAGGCTTACTGTTTATAATCTGGAAATGTGGGCTGGCTTTCTCAGGAAAGCAGTTTATCTTTTACTTTTCTTATTTTCCATCTCCATTTGTCAGTATCCTTTTGAATATTTGTATTAAACATTATGGTTAAAACAGATCAAACAAAAGAGAACAAATAAAACCATATCGGAAAAACAATGTTGCTGGTGCTCCCATGGTGCTCCATGGCCTTACTTCCACTGGGTGGAGCAAAGACGTTCATGTGCACCCAACCTCTCAGGGGCTCCCTACATTTCTGCCCTATAAGTCAGTTTGGCCTGGCATACAAAAAACGATGTTCACAAAAGACAAAATGAGGGTCACATCCTGATCATCAATTAGTCATGTGACCTTGGGCAAGTTACTTTAGCCCTCTAAGCCCCAATTTCTTCATCCGTATAATGGGGAGAGTAATACCCATCTTTCAGCATTGCTATAGGTTGAAAATAATTCAGTACAATTATATTTCCTGGATATATAAATTAAGATGCATTTGGCTGCAGAAAATAGCCAAACCAACTCAAACTGGCTGAAACAGCAATAAGAATAAGTATTGGCTCACATGACATGTGAATCCAGAGATAGCGCATCTTTAGAGTCGACTAGTGTGTGTGGCTCATGCTCTGCTGGCCATGTGCTCCTCTGAATTGGATGACCTCAGGCTAATCTTGCTGTAAGCGAGATGTCTATAGCAGTTCTGCAGCCTCATATCTACAATCAGTGCCAGAGGAACAGAGAATGTGGTACTCTCTTAAGATGTTGACTCTCCTCCATCAAAAGGTGGAGTTTATGTTCCTGGTGGACCTTTGTAACAGTCTCAACTGATAAAATGAGGTAGAAGTGATGCTGCACAAGTTTCAAAGGTAGGTCATAAAAGGAAATACTGCTTAAGCTTGGCTCTCTTCTGGAACCCAGCGACCATGTTGTGAGGAAGTCCAGGATGTATGCAGATATTTTGGTCAAGAGCTTCACCTAGACTCCCAGCTGGCAGCTTTAACACCATCCACCAGATGACGCCTTCAGACTATTCCACTTCCTAGCTTTTGAGTCTTCCACCAGAAGAAACAAGCCATCTCTACTGTGCCCTGTGTGAATTCCTGTCCCACAGGAACTGTGAAAGATAGTAAATGATTATAGTTGTTTTAAGTCACCAAATTTGGGGACAATTTGTTATGGAGCAATACATAATGAATATGACTTAAAATGAAAAAAAAGTCTGCAAGGCAAAAACTATTAACGGCAAATGACAAACTGGGGGAAAATTTTGCAACTCTTATTGCAGAACACAAGACTAATGTCCCTACTATATAAAGAGCTCCAACAACTCACTAAGAAAAGGATCAAGAACCCAATGGAAAAATAGGTAAGGGACATGGATTTACAGAAAAGGAAATACAATGTCTCCTAAACATATGAAAACATGCTCACCTTCACTTATCATTAAAGATATAAAAAGTAAGACCATACTGAAATACTAATTTTTACACATCAGATTAGTAGAAATAGAAAATTTTAAAAATATATTCTGTTAGTGAGGCTGTAAGAAAACAAGTGTGACCATGCATTACAGGTAGGAGTAAAAAAAATGATGCAAAGCCTGCTGAGGGCAACTCGACAATAGTTATCAGTATTACAAATGCACGGACCCTCTGACCTAGCACTTTCAGTTTAGGGACTTTTCCTACAGATATACTCACATGCATATAAATGGATGTATGTACAAGTTTGTAGAAATGATGTATTCATTTGTATAAATCATTACAACATAGTTTATAATAGCATAAGGTCAGAAACAACCTATATATCTAATAATAGGGGATTGATTACATAAATCATAAAATATTTGTAGCCATAAAAAAAAGGAAGTACTTCATGAACATCTATAGAATGATCACCTAGATATATCTTTAAGTGAAAAAAAGAAGAGTCAGAAGAGTAAACTATTTGGGCTTTTAAACAGGGTGTCAACTTTTCACACATGCGAGCATATATATAATTGCTTCTATATGTATAACATATCCCTGGGAAGATAAATAAGAATCTGGTAACATGAGTTACCTCTGGGAAAGGGAACGTAGTGGCTTAAGGACAAGAATAGGAAGGAGATTTTTTACTTCTTGAATGTTGAACAATATTAATATATTGACCATATTCCAAATATATATATATATTTAGAATTCAGTAAGCATAACTCATTAATGACTTAATTCTACAAATATTTTGAAGGTCCTACCATGTGCCAGGCAGTGTGCAAAGTGATGAGTGTACGGTGGTGAATAAGTCAGACTTCATTGAATGTATCGTCTAGGAAGACAGACATCAAAGATGCAAACTCATCAATCTAAAGTCACACACTGAGTTAAGGGCATTGAAGGGAAAGATTGCAGTGCTGGGAGAGAATAATGGGGTGGAAACTTATTTAGAAAGTATTGATTGTAAAATAAAAGTTGGCTAGGTGTTCCATCACCAAAAAGTATTGATTTGGGAAAAAGAAAGGATTGCAATCCTATAACTGCAGCCAAGGCAAACTACGCAGAAGTTCTACCCGAAGACGGAGGATGTACTTTACAGAAGGGAAGTTAAACTGTTCCAACCATAGAGCTATGTTGTAAACTTAGAGTTCTTCTGGTAGGGTTCTTTCGATGACATAAAATGTGACAGTTTTTCCTACAGGCCCTAGCTCCTCCTGATTTCTGTGCAGATTAAGGTCTCTCATGAATTTTAACAAAAGTGAAGCCAGGGAAAGTGAAGCCTTTTTGAGAAAGGGATCTTAAGGCTGAGTAGGAATTAGCCAGGTTCCTGGTTATTTATTGCTGCAGCTAGCCCCAACTTACAAACTTGAAACAACAATCATTTTCTTATTTCTCATGAATTTTGGGGTCAGAAATTCAGGCAGGACTGGATCAGCTTCAAGGGGAGGGCAAAGGGACCAACCTGTCCATGGGAGGAGTGTCAAAGAATTTTCAGCCAGCTTTAAATCACGACGCCAGGCAAAGAGGTGAAGTGGGTTGAGGAGAAGGTGGAGTGAAGGGCCAGCAGTCAGGGCCTGCAGAGCCTTGATAGTTGTGTTAAGTATTTTGAATTTTATTTTCTGTACAATGTGAAGCCACTAAGGAGTTTTAAGCAAGGAAATTAACGGTTCCTCCCATGCTATGGAATGTATAGCTTACAGCTTCCGTGCTTATTATCACACTCATCTCACTGCATCAGTTTGCAGGAGGCTGGGATACCTTTCTGTTCTGCTCATGGCAAACACTAAACAAAATACATAAATGAATTGATTAAATAATTCATGATCTGAATCAGCTGCAATTGTAGAGCATCAGTTCAGTGATTCACAAACTTTAATGTGTCTATGGGAGATCTCACTAAAACTGGCAAACTCTAAGTTTTACTGCATTTATAACACAATTGAGCGCTGGATATTTCATGATGTTAAGAAATTATTGTAATTTTTTAGGCACTGGAATTGTGGTTATGTTTCTTTAAAAGAATCTTTGTCTTTTGGAGGGATATTCTGAAAAATTTTGGATGAAATGACTTCTGGAATTTCTTCAAAATAATACAGGGAGTAGGGGGAAGGTATAGAGGAAACATGATTAGCCATGGTTTGATAATTGTTGCAGTGTGTGTTGAAGGTTCTTTATACTATTCTAACTACTTTTGTATATGTTCGAACTTTATCATAATAGAAAACATAAAATAACCTATATTAAAGTTGGGCGTCCATAAATGATCGTCCTCCGGGCAAGCTCCACCCACTGCGCCTGGGAGCCCCGCCCCTCTCGGCCCGCCCCTCTCCCACGATCTGCTCTAGCAGGTTCGGGGTTCGTGGTGTCTCCCGACTTTCTCATTTCCCCTCGGGAGTCCATTGGCCTCGCACTTCATAAGTTGCACTCTCTGTTCTTCCCCACGCCCCGCAGGCTGCTCCGAGTCCCCGGAAGTCGCCCACGGCCTCTGGACCTCGCGCTGCGATGACCCGGTTCTGCCCGTCCCCCATGTCCTCGGGGAGTTTGGTAGCGTCCGGAAGCAGACCCGGGAAGCGCGTCCGCGTCGTCACGGCGACGCTCGGAGCTGGTGCGGGCGCCCGCCGACTGCAGCCCGGGAACCATCTCCAGTGTGAGCGGCCTGGGACCTGGAGCCGGGGTGGCATCTTTGGCCGCCGCCAAGCTGCTGAAGCAGCTTGAACCCCGGGCGGGTGTCCAGCCGCAAGTCAGCATGGGCCGGGGTCGGAGGAGAGGTCGGGCCTAAAGGATTAATTGGGAGGCGGTTGGTGCGTGGGTCTGCGGTCAACCCCCGCCCTTAGCAGGGGATGGATAAAGAAGCGCTGAAGCAGCAGGCGTTTGGCAAGGATGGGAGGGCCTGCTCCGTAGAGGATGGGGCTAGGGGTCCGAGGATGTGGGATGTGTGAAAAGAGAGACAAGTTTACCCTGGGGGCGAGTGAACTGAAAGAAGCGCCTGTGTGAGAATGGTTTAGTTATTGTACCTACCTGAAGAAGGGCAGAGAATTTCGAGGAAAAGGGGGCTGGAGAGGTTCATTTGAAGCAGGTGTTGAGGGGATGGGAGTATGAACCAGGTAAGGTAGAGGCTGCGCGGAGGAGTGGGGAATCTTCAGCGATGCTAGTGAGAGGGATGGAAGGTGAGAGGAAAGGAGAAACTTCTTTCAGAAAGTGATTAAGCACCTTCTTCAACGTAGTCACTGTATCTTGCTTGATGCTGTAGACTTTTTTTTTTTTTTGGAATCTAAAGCTATGAGACTTCTCAAAAAACAAACAAACAAACAAAACCAAGCATATAAAGATTCACACATGGTTTTACATCAAATTTCAAGGTCTTCACAGAGTAGATCCCTAGTCCCTACAAGTGCTCCAAGTTAAGACCAAGTTAAGAGACTTAGCTGTGGAAGATATAAAGATGTGTGGGATTTGTAAAGTGCCATTACAAGTCAATAAATTGTTAATGCCAAATGAGTTGGAGAGGCAGTAATTGCTAAAGAATGTTAAAGGGTATTGGGATCAGTGTGGACTTTATAAAGAAGGTGGAACTTAAAATGACTGTGGTAAGGGAAGGCCAATCTGACAAAAGGTATGACATGAACTGGGACACTTGGTCCTAGGACAGAGATCCTAGGAAAGACCCAGTGGCAGTGGAAGAGGTTCATAGCTTCTTCACCTCCTCATTGCCCTACAGAGGGGTCCAGGAAGGTGGCTCATAAATGCCAGTGCTCTTTAAACAGCATCTCCAAATATTAAAGGGTTTCATGGTCATATCTAAGAAACTGATTTGCAGAAATCTCAGAATGAAGATGCCTATTTAAATTGTTTATTTCAACATTTTCCAAACTCATTCTGTTGTGAGAGCCTTTTCCCCCTTCTATGCCCCTACTAATAGCTCAAGAAGCATCTTAGGACTATATTTTTGGAAAAGCCCTTGAAGAAGACCACAGAAGGGTTTTGAACAACGGCATGATATTGGGTTGTGATGTGTGATGTAAGAAGATTAATGGGACAACCATGTGTGGGAATGGAGTGGCCAGCAGAGAGACGAGGCAGGGAGGGCCTGAACCACAGTAAACCACACAATGATAAGAGGAACATTTGTCAAAGACTAAGAAAAGAATGTGTGTGATTTCTTGTGGATGATTAAACTGCTACTGTTTTCTTCGTAGGAAATGACCTTTGGCTCTAAAAAGAAAACTCCATTTTTCATGATAAAATGGCAGTGGTGAAAACCCCCAGCAGAGAACTAAAGAATGCTGAAGAACCATTTAATAATGTATCACCCCTCCTTTTGAGGAGCCTAGTGGACGAGCCCAAGAAAAGAAGAGAAGTGCCTAATCACCTCCTAGAATCAAGTAAGTGGTTAGAAACAGATTTTCTTTACAACTCACATCTTCCTAGAGAATCCAAAGTCCAGAAAGCATAGTGGAACTTTTGGTAGTGATTTATCTATATTGTTTTATAGGATCATAATAGTTTTTATTAAGAACAATGGTTTTAGGGTTGGTTCCATAGTATAGTGGTTAGCACGTCTACTTTACATGCAGAAGGTCCTGGGTTCGTGCCCCAGTGGAGCCACGGTCCATACCCCAGGTGCGCCAGGCCCCACAGCTGCGCCAGGCCCCAGGTGCACCAGGCTTCCAGTACGCACCACTAGAGGTGGGAGGAGACACCCCATCTTCAGAAATCTAGTTTTTAAAGGGAGAAGGCAACATCCATAGGTCAGGGGTGGAAGGGGGCAGGGTTAAAAAAATGAATGAATGAATGAATGAATGAACAATGGTTCTATTTAGATCCATCCTGAAGATTTTTGAGGTATGAATTAGTTACCAAGTTCTTTTGCTCTCACATCCTCAAATATCTTTCCTGTATGTCCCCACTGCCTTGTTCCTTATCCTCAGCAGGTCACCAGAACTATTGTAGTGCTTTCTACCCTCATCACATTCAGTTTCTTTTGTAGAATCCTGGCTGGCTCCCATCCCTATCCTGCTGGAATAATCTCAGTGGTTTCCGCTTACATACAGAATAAAATTACAACTCTTTCATTTGGCATTTGGCCCCACTGGCTGTTGATTCAAACCTGCCCACCCATGTCGGACACCTTTCATCCCCAACTCCAGCCCCACCATGCTGCTCCTGCTCCTTCAAGACCATGTGCATTTTACACCTTCTTGCCTTTTCCCATGCCCATCCCTAGCCTGAAACACCTGGTAAATCCTATAGCTATTATATAAAAAGCTAATCATTTTGCATACATTATTTTTGATTAATTCGCACAACATTAATGTTCTCTTTCTATATTACTGTTGGAGAAGCTGAGACAGAGAGGCTAGATGAATTCCCCAAGGTGGCACAAATAAGTGGAGAGTTAGTATTCATGGGGCTATTGCAGCCCCATGTCCAGTTCTCTACCATCACACTAGTTTGCTTTCCACTCATATCTCAAGGCCTATCGCAAATCTGGAAATGTATTTTGGTGTGACATTTTGGTCACAGTAGAGCTTGTTGAGGGCAAATTAATAAACTTGACTGTTTCTGGGCATTAGCAGAAAAGTGCTTGTTTACATTTATTTCGTGACCCTAAAAATAAAAACAAAACCTTCAGCATTAAAAAAAATTACCAAGTAACGTGAATTTCAATACTTAAGAAATTGCCAGATGACTACAAAGATGGTCAGTCTTCCTGAAACACCACCCTAACTCCATTCCAGCTCTTCAGTTTGTCTCAAAGCTGATGATGGCAACAGCTCACCTGGTGAGGAGCAAAAACACAAAATGTTTCACACTCACTTCAGACATACATTAGAATCACAATGGGCTAAGGGATGGGTAAGGGTGTCTGTGGCTCACAGGACTGGAGTATAGCCAAAGTTGAAAGGTGATCATTTGTAAAGAACTGGACAATGCATTCATCTTGAGGAAGGCAGTCTAATGGTTGGAATCAGAAAGAGCTGGGCTTGATTTTTAACTATCAGCCATGGGCAAGTTGCTTAATCTCATTGAGTCTCAGCTCCTTCATCTGCAAAATGGAAATAATACCTACTACAGAGAGTTGGAGTGAGGATTACAAATGTATGCCTGGCATGAAGCAGGAGGCATGGAAACGATTGTGTAGTGGGTTCTCAGTGCCTTCTCCCCACATCTCAGCTCATGCCTACATGAAGAACTGAGAAAAGCTTTGTAGACCTGGACATTTTTGTGAGCTCAGCTGTTTTAACCTTGTTCTTAAGACTGAAAAAAAAAAATGTTTATATCACAACAATAAAAGTTTGAGACTTTCCTATCCAGAGTGATCATTATTTAGAACTTTAAGATTGCTCTATGTAATATTGTAATTCTAGTCAAAGGAAATCAAATAATAACAGCCAAATACACAGTAATAAAATTCATCACTTAGTGTTTAGAATCTTTGAATTGGGCATTCATTGCATGATAAGTAAGCACAGTATTATACAGAGCAAAGACAGGGTGTGTGCGCTTTATGAACTTGTGTTTTATTGTAAAGACTTGTACAAAATATGAAGAACACATTATTTTAATAGGTAATAAACAATACACTTGAATTCGTAACTGTGATATCTCTCAAATGATATGTAACAGTAGAGGGAGAGGCAGTACAGTTCATTTGAAACAGACCATTAATCTTGTTGACAGCTATATCCTCTGACTGAAACTCTCATATGCTTAGAATATCCTAAATTAAAGAGAGCCCGAGTTAATAAGATTATTTCCTTTAATATTTTCTTTTATGTTTCATCTCATGATGTACTTATCTATATTGTCTTTGTAGAGATTTATGCAAAACTTCTGAATAATAAGGTCATACAAGCAAAACCTGGCATTCTGCATTTTGGAGGCTATCAAGTAGAAAAACAGCATCAACAGATTCTGGTAGGTACTTTTTAAAGTGAGATAATTCATCATAATAGTGAAAGACATGAATTTTCTGCATTTATAATACTCATTCGTCTAAAGAGCAGCAGAAATGCAAGTATAAACTAGGCCAGAAAGGTAGTTCAAGGATGAGAAATTTTAAAGTTGCATCAATGTCCTTGGACAAGTTACTTCCCCATGCCAGAGGCTCCGCCCAGCATTCTTTCCAAAATGGCATCATTGTTGAATGACTCTTCTGGTCTGAGAACTGTGCTTGTGTCTTACATAATTCAATTTAATATTGTAATATTACTTTCATTATATAGATGTGGAAACTGAGATTCCAAAAGGTTAAATAGTTGGCTCAAGAACACATAGCTGCCAAGCAGTAGAAATAGACTGAGTCTTAGGCTGCCTTCCTCCAAGCCAGTGCACTCTTGCTCCCTGCCAACACCACCAGGGAAAGGGGTGTCCCTTTCCTAAGAGGTTCCAGTGAGGGTTTCATTTCACCTGCCTGGGTGAGAAGCCCATGCCTAAATCAATGATTCTGGCCAGATCTGGAATGGAAGAGGTCAGCTCCACTGAACAGGCTTCAGAAGAGACAGATGAAAGAATGGACTGCAAAGTAGCTAAAGTCTATGGTGACTGCAGCCTGCAACAGAGTTATACCGAGGTTTAGTCCTTGCTGGGTCCCCTTCACTGACCTGGATGTTCAGACTGGAGTGAGTTGTGCGTGACTGCAGTACACTTAATTCCCATGCATTCCCTGCTCTATAACCTCAGTTATAGCACAACCCCTAAAGTCAAACTGAGAAGGTCATCAGAATTATTCCAATTGGGCTCTAGATCTCAGCCAAACTGGCCTCTGAGCATGTGTTAGAGCAGGCAGAGGTGAGCCTTCCTTCATATGGGCTTGTTATTATGATGTCACCCTCTGGCTCTGTCCCCAGCCACCAAAAGAGTCTCTACTTTTAGATATGGTTCATTTTTACAAGCCATCTCTTACAGTGAATCATTTTAAATAGAATTCTGACTGTTGTGTTAGACTGTTCAAAGTGAAGAGAACCACTGGAAGAAAATGACACATGGTAAAGCTTCTCAGGAAGTGAGGTTAGGTTTTATCAGTCAATCTCCAACGAATGGATTATGCAATTTCCATGAGTCCATATGCCTTGAAGTGGGTAGAATGAGGGTAGATAAGAAGAGGAACCTGTTAGGTGCCAAGTGTTTCCTCTAAGGAAAAGGGTTAGGATTTACAACTGTGACTAGGAACTTCACCCATGAATCTACAAGGATGCAGTACTTAGAACATGGCATCAAAGACTAAGGTTAATGATACATTTTAGAGCTTACTTTTCATGGTTATTAGGTATACTGTCTAGGTTATAGTAGGATAGATCTAGAATAAGTATCATTCATAAATATTCATTGTTTCTAATAAATAAACAATTCACTACCCATCCCCAGTCCCCTCACTCACCTCATTCCTCCACCTACTCCCTAGGCAACCACAGTCTGCTTTTTGTTGGTATAAATTTGCCTTCATTTCATATAAATGGAATCATAGGACATATGGTTTTTTGTGACTAGCTTTTTTCAGTTAGCATGTTTTCCAGGCTCATTCAACTTGTCATATATATCAGTACTTTATTTCTTTTTACAGCTGAATAATATTCCATTGTATGGATGTACCACAATTTGTTTATCCATTTATTTGTTCATTGATGGACATTTGAGTTTGCACTTTGGTGTTTTGAATATTCATGGACATGTTTTCGTCTGGCCATATTTTCAGTTCTCTTGGGTATATATCAAGGAGTGGAATTGTTGGGTTGTATGGTATATTAGTTTTCTGTGGCTGCTGTACAAATTATCACAATTTTAACAGCTTAAAAAAAAAAAACAAATGGAAAATTATTCTGGAGACCAGAGTCCAAAATCAAGGAGTCAGTAGGGCGGTGCTCCCTCCAAAGCCCTTGAGAAGAATCTTTCCTTGCCTCTTCCAGCTTATGCTGGCTCCAGGTGTTCTTTGTTTTGTGGCTGCATGACTCCAATCTCTACTTCCATCTTCTCTTGGCTTCCTCCTCTGATTCCTTGTGTCTTCTCTCTATTTCTTAAAAGGGCAGTTGTTATTGGATTTAGGGCCCATCTGGGTAATCCAGGATGATCTCCTTTCAAGGTCCTTAATAAGATCTGCAATGACCCTTTTCTTAAATAAGGTCACATTCACAGGTTCCAGGTATTAAGAGTGTGGACATATCTTTTTGAGGCCACCATTCAACTCACTATTGTTTTATTTGCATTTCCTTAATGACTAATAATATTGAGCATCTTTTCTTTTAAATTATTTATTTATTTATTTTATTATGGTGACATTGGTTTACAAAATCCAGTAAGTTTCAGGTATACAATTCAACAGTAAGGCATTGTGTATTCACCACCCATAGTTAGATTTCTTTCTGTCACCGCATATTTGACCCTCTTTACCCTTTCTACCTCCCCTTTTCCCCCTCCTCCCTACCCTCTGGTAACCACTAGTCTATTGTCCATGTCCATGAGTCTCCCTTTGTTTGTCCTGTTCATTTGTTACTTTTAGGTTTATATCACACATATAAGTGATATCATGTGATTTTCAACTTTTTCTGTCCAGCTTATTTTGCTTAGCATGATTATCTCGAGGTCCATCCATGTTGTAGAAAATGGCAGTATTTCATCTCTTCTTATGGCTGAGTTATATTCCATTGTATATATGTACCACAGCTTTCTTTATCCAATTACCTATAGTAGGGCACTTTGGTTGCTTCCATGTCCTGGCCACTGTGAATAATGCTGCTATGAACATCAGTGTGCAATTATCTTTTCGGATATGGGTTTTCAAGTCTTTGGGATAAATACCCAGTAGAGGGATTGCTGGATCATATGGTAGATCAATTCTTA
>NW_011888901.1:4232606-4304113 GCF_000151845.1 Pteropus vampyrus
TATTTGGAGACTGGGGTACAATGTGTTTTATCTGGATTGCAGGGTTTTGAAGAGGTAAAAGCTTCATTCTACTGGAGAACAGAGGCCATCTGTCTTTTGTATAGCAAGTACCTAACACAGAGAAGGCACTCAATGAACACTTGTTAAGATATTGAACTCACATTACTGGAAGAGAGTGACTCGGCAAAGACTCAGTATTTCCAAGTAAATACAGGATAAAGCCCAAATAATCATACTGCTTCTATCAGACATTAAAAAAAACAGAAATAGATAAAAGTACAAAATGATTTCATCTTAATAACATTCTAAAAAATCTTAGGAGAGCCAATCTCCAGTTTCCATCATTAAAGTTAAACAAAAGCCTAACGCAAATACCTTGAGATTCTTGCCAAACAATGGGGAAAATCCAACTCTACTTTTATCTTGGTTTTGCTACAGGAAACTAAGCAAATTGCCCAAGAATGGAATGATTGAATGTGGGTTTAAAATGATGATAAATTGTTCACTAGCATTTGAGGATGATCCAGATCTGGTTAAAGGATTGGAAGTCTTTACTTGGATTCATATTGAAATCAATGTTTCGATTTAGTTTAAAATTTGAAATAATGTTTTCTAGTTCTCTCAAAACCAAAACTTCTTAAATTCTTTTTCCATCCGTCATAAGGTTTTATCTGGGAAACTATATTAGGTAAATAATCAATCTCCCTGAGAGACAACCCATGTTGCTGTTTCCAGCCCACAGTGAAGTTGTTACCTATACAGCCTTATCTTACATGAATTAACAGTTCCTTCAGGCTTTCTGAAATAATATTGTTAGTTTTCAGTTCCTTAGTACAACCATTAGAGAGCCCTCTGCCCCACCAAGATCTTGCATCGCAGAATTGGGGCCATGGATCCTAGCAGCCTCTCCTCAGTGTGTGAGGGTCAGGAGAGGTAAAGCCACAGTGTAAACACAGTGCATCTTTCTGGAGCATCAGTTTTACTCTCCTATTTTGGAGAAACGCATTATAGAGCAAAATTTTAGAGTAAAATGAATGACCAACATAGATTTTAAGATAAAAATACTTTAAAGAACTTAAAGAGCCGCTTGAATTTTGTCCCTAGGTCTCTGGGGTTAAGTATTAACATTCTCTGAGAAACTGTGTCACTGAAGGGAGGTGTGTTAAAAGACCCCAGCTTGGAATCTGAAATGTTGTGTTTGGGAAAATACTATAAGTGCTTGAGGTTAAAAGTTAGCCCCTATCCACCCCAAGCCAACATGTCACTGAGGGCAGGTTTTGCTCTGCCCTGTAGAGCAGAAGACTAGAATCTCCTGAGGGAACACAGAAGGGAACCTGTGAGGTACAGAGATGGAAGGGAGAGTGAAGAAAGCTATGGGCAATACTTGTGAAATCTCTAGAAATCTTGAGTAAAAGCTGCTAAACGCATTGGTTATGTGGGTTTTTGTTTGTTAGGGGGGACAGTTTTGAAAAACTGAAGCATGGGCTGAATTTCATGTGGTGCCTTGTGGAGACAGCATCAAGGTCATGAGGACCCATGGGGCCAGGATAAGGTCGATCCCCAGGGAAAGAGATCTTGAAGGGATTGGGGACATCTGCTGACCGCCATATTGGAAGAGAGGGTAGGATTTTAGGCAATCCTCAAGGGTAACACAGCGCACGGGAGTAAGTGGTGGAGTTAGGTCTAGAACCTGACTCCAGCTCTGGTCTATGGCTCTTTCTGCTGCATCCCACCATCTCCTAGCTCAGCATGTCTCAGTGCCCGAATGCGTTTCCAATTTTTCTTTATGTACTTTATCAGCAAGTCAATTTTTATGTTTTAAATTGTTAAAAATAATATCCTTTCAGGACTAAAATGGCATTCCTGCCTTTCCATTTGTAACTAAAACTGGGAAAAAATAATAGTCATTTGAGGAAAAAAAAACCTTGAGAAGCTGAAGGAAGTGTTTAGAAAGTCTATTTTAAATTAATAATAAAAATTTACTTGAAAACATAATAAACATGCATCTTGGATGTTGAATTTGTTTTCTAAAATGTAGAGAACAGGTCATTCAGTTTTTGCTTTAATTTGTTAGGTTTTGTTGTTGTTTTAAGTTTATTAAAATGAAACTCATTGGCAAACGTGTCCTCTGGAAATGTCTTCAGCAACATTTGGTTTAAATGTCCTTGTGACAAGGGTTCCCCCCCATCACTAGGGTCTCTTGACTGCCTTTAGACCTCTGCCATCTACCACGTGGAATGTAGGCCCAGCCCTTCAGTCTCAGCGAGTCTCCTTTTCATTTTGGATGTCGAGTAAAAGCTGAACATTTTCTCTCTCTTTCTACACTCCCTATTTAAGTAAACCTAAGTATCTAAATTTTTGTTTGAGTCTCTTATTTCTTCTTTATTGATCCAAGTGTATAATTTGAGATCAAGAATCTTTTAAAGATAAATATGGAAAGTTGTAGCCAAATAATATATCTTTTATTAGCATGCATGAGATTTATATTGTTTTATTCTTTACAGAAATTTTTCAATATTTTCTTACTGCCAGTTTTTTACTCATTTGACAATATAGACATAATTTCCTGAATTCCAGCAGGCAGCCTTCACATGCAGATGTGTGGTGGGCTTGTTGGATTTGCTCTGCCACACTCAGGCTACAGGAGGCATCAGGTTTCTCTATTTCAGTCAAAATCTGGCTCAGCAACTCGCCCACAGGTGCTGACTGGATCTCCAGTCTCAGGAGTTCCAGCTCCTGTTTCCCTTGGGAGTATTCAAGAATATTGGGACACCTGAGCCAGCCCAGCGGCTTTGAAGACCGACCCCTGGTCTTCAGCCTGTGATGCCGCTTGTTGCAAACTGACCTAAGCCAGTGAAGTTGTTTCTAATCGTCAGATATTGATATATGACCCTGATGGGAGGTGGGAACCATAGGTCCCCTCCCCAACAGCCCTGCCACCAGATAGTCTGCTGCAATGAAAATGAGTCCAAGAGAAATTTTGGCATGTATATAAACACGTATTAGCAAGCAGGCAAAAAAGAATAATCATACTGGTAATCTCCAGGAAGTCCGAGCCAGAGCTCCTTGTAGGGAAGGTCTGCAGGCAGCAATCCTGTTGGTAGGATTGGCTGACCTTCCGACTGTCTGACAGAATTTTTTTGTAAAGTGCAAAACATAGGACCTAAGGGAGTCTTGGGCCTTTGACTGTCATTTCAAGGATATTGAGCTCTGGGCTCACCAAATTCTCATAACCCTTTTGTTCAAAAGCAGAAGTGCCTGTATAATATTTCCATATATCTTTCTCAAGCATTCCTTATGCTCATGTAGAAGACCCTCTAGTGTCAGTTCGGGTAAGCATAACTGAAACACTCTCAGTGGCTGCCTGTGGAGTGTAGACTCTGGTGTGGGATCTTTCAATGCATACTCTGCTCTCCTGGAACGTGGATTACTGATTTCTTCTAAGGTCAGCTACCCCTGGGATGCATGTTAAAATTAGTTCATACACCCTTGTTTGTTGTACCGTCCTTACTGAATTAAAGTACATGACAGACAATATAACCACTTCTGCTCCCATTTTTTTCTGAACTCCAACTCAAGGCCTTCACAATCCTTTCTCCATGACAGGCATGGGGACAGAGTTCTTTGTGAAGTCTTCCAGGACCTAAGGCTGAGTGGCTAACTCTCTATCTCCAGGCAGGTTCCCACCACCCCAGGGCTCAGAGTGTGTTGGGCATAGGCTCCAAGCATCCTGGGTCCTAGAAAACTTGTCCTCCCAGACTCTCCTGGAAGGACCGCTCTCATGGGTAGGGCCCCAGGAGTGCACACCTTCACCAAGACTGCCCCTATGCAGTGTGCCTTGGAAGTCAAGAGAAGTCTTGGCAACTTTTGGGGGTTTTTTTAAGGCTTTTAATATATTTTTAAAAAGAGAGAGAGGATATGGCAAAACAAGGTCACAAAAATTGGAATAGTTCTAGAATGTTCACAGGTGAAAAATGAGAACTTTTGAAAAATGCAAACACAAGTATAACCTCATCAGGATATAATTTGTTTAAAGTCTAATTTAGGACTTTGATGAATGTGAGGCCTTGGGCAGTGGTCCCTGTGACAGGCCCAGCCTCTGGCCTAGACTAGGAAATCAAAGGCCTCTTAACTATCCCTTGGCCCAGGTGAAACCCAGATCCCCAGAACCTAAAATTTTTGCTCCTCTCTCAAGCAGAGGAAGGAAAAACACCTCTACTCAGAGACCAGTTAATTTATCCAGCAGGTTATCCTGCCTCACAGGGTTGGCCTCTTATTGCCATCAGAGAACTCCCAACCTTGAGTTCTTTTTAATTGACCCAGGGATGGATTAGAGGCTGTCCTAGCCATACTCTTTTTTTGATTTTTTGACCACCTAAGTGTCACAGGGTGCCCAGGACCAGTGGCATGTAATTAGAGAAACTGGGAGTTCTTGGATGGCTGGCTTCTTAGCTCAGTTGAATCACAGGACTAAATTGAGTTCAACAAGAAGACACACAGTAACTGGTCAGGACTAGGGAGAAGGGTACATGCTGGTGGAGACCATTGGTGGCAGAGTGCAGACTCTGAAAAAGTTCTTCATCTGGGCCGAAGACAATGGGGCATATTTTACTATTATTTAAATGGTGTTTGTTGTGTTTATTTTATTATACTTTAAATGGCATATGATGGATTTCAAATCTTTTCAAAATTAAAAAAATACATTGTATCTTCTTGAATCCCTTTAGGAGTAAGATGAGATATAAATAAATGAGTAAATGAACAGCAAATGGTTAAAACAGTGTTTATTCTGAATGCTTCTTTTTTTCTCCCAGCATCTGGTCAACATTTCTGATGAAGACATACATGTTCATATTTTACCCCCACAAACCAAATACTTTCAGATCAAGTATGTGAAAAAGGTAAACATCGTTTGATGGCCTGTTCTCCCCCAGTGTTCTTTGTTGGGCTGTGGTTTTCTGTGTCACGATCAGGTTGGGGCGGGTATATTGAGTGCTGTCCCACAGTCCTGCATGCTGTGTGCTCCGATGCCATCCCAAAAAGAGCCCACTTTTCTTCTAGGAACACCGCCTTGTCCCGGGCTTGTCCTTCACGGTCACCATTACATTTTCTCCAGATGAGTGGCGATACTATTATGATTGCATTCGTGTTCACTGTAAGGTAAGTTTCTTAAAGTCAGGTTTTTGCAGGTGGAGGCATGATGTCAAAACTAATATCCACAAGGGAAGAATAAAGAGAGACAGAATGACAAGAAGTTTCTCAGCCCAATGCCTAATGTTCCTTGTTTATCCATTCTGAGTGGCATGAGGGTCCTTGTCCAGTGACATGGGTCCCAGCTGGGGACACGTTAGGCAGCTGAGAACTGGGACAGAGCCACAAGTCACTGTTTGCTGCAGGTTTCCCACCTGTCCTGGCCTAGAAACCTCATTTATCATATTTTGCTGGAAGTTGATGAAGGCTTTTTTCAAATAACAAACATACTCCTTTAACTGCTAGGTTAAAAAAATTAGCAACAACCCAGAGTTGTGTTTATAAACACTGAAGAGTAGCCTACAGTGTCTTGTGTAGGAATGTCTTCAGAGGCAGCCTTGGTGGTCTGCAGGAAGATTGGAGCATGTATGACCTAACCCCAGATGGCCAAGCTGTGTGAGTTCTTTTCTAGGTCACCTAATTCATCCTTTGGCCTCGAGCCAGAGCCATCTCCACATGCTGTTAATTCTCTTAAAATTGTCACTTCTACACTTGCTTCTGCTCTATATTCTAGTCCCAACTCTTGTAAAAGTTGAAAAGCCTTAAGGTTAACTAAATTTAATTTTTCAAAACTAAAATGGGAGAGTATGCTTTAATAAATGAGTTTTGATTTTTAAAAAGGAAAAATAAAAAACCGAAAACTAAAATATATGGCTTTCAGGGGGAATATTCTATACCAAGAACAAAAATCCCTAGGCCAGGCATTATATAGAATGTCCCAGCATGTTTCCTGCTACTTAATAGCAATGCTAATAATATCTTTATGTAGTCCTTTCCACTTTTAAGGCCATCATTGCTTTCATTCTCAAAAGCACCTTTAAGAAAAGGCAGAATTATCCCCATTCTGCAAAGGAAGAAACAAGGCCTGGAGCAGTTAAAGGTCATGCTTAAGGTCACACATTATGTGGACTAGAAGAAGGCCTCTGCCCCTCTTCCATTCACTGTTTACTACTCAGCACCAGATCAGCTGACTCTGTACTGGCTTCTCTTTCTCTCAGGTCACTAAAGACTGCTTTCTTGTAACTTTCTGAAATTGAAGCAGGCAGACTACTGTCTCTATATCTATGTGATGTCATCATTAGCTTTCCTGGATCATAGCGAATATTATTTCAATGAAATATATTTTAAAAATTTTATACTTTGTTTATAGCTTAAGAAAACTCAGTATTTTAAATGTTGTATTTAAGCATTCAGGTTTCTTAGGAAATATTTTTCTGGAAATATTTCTTAGTAATAGAAAACAAAATAAATTAAGTATCACGTTTATCTTTAAAAATTATAGTCTTCAGTATGGTAAACTTGATTCATTTCCCATTAATTTTAGGGTGATGACACTTTGCTTGTTCCCATCCATGCCTACCCTGTCATGAACACTCTGGACTTTCCCTCATTTATAAATCTATCAAATGTTCTACTTGGTGAAAGGTGAGTCACCCAAACGAACTACCAAAATGTCATAGGGTGTGAAAAGTTAAGAGGTACTCACATATATAAAAACTTAGATTTGTTTTTTTCATAATGTAAGGTTATCTTTTGAGCTAAGTTAGGCTGGGCTTGTAGTTGCAAAGGGAAAAAAAAACCACACCAAAAAACCCAAGTCAAAATATCATAAGCAAGAAAGGGAATTTGTTGGGTCATTTAACTGAAAGGTTCAAGGTGGATCTTCAGAAATGGCTGGGTCTAGGAGTTTAAATCAGATTGCAGGAAGCTGACTCTCCCTATACCTTGGTTTTCTGCAGGCTTCTTTATCCTCTTCATGAGGGCAAGACAGCTGCCAGAAGCTCCAAATACTGTTGGCAATAGAGGTGGATGGAGGGGCTAGAGAGGTCAGGGGTATTTAAGCAAAAGTCTCAGAATTGAGTCTTATTGGATCAACTTGGATCTTCTGTCCATCCATTAACCAATCTCTGTGTTTAGATTAAGGGGGAAATGAATGCAGGGAAGACAAAGACAGTAGACAATCACTGTAGGAGCCAAATTTCAGATTCCTCCTCCTTTTTGTTGGGAAAATAGTTGATGATTCCAGTTGTAATTTAAGATATGTCTTGTTTTTCTTCACTATATATTTATAAATACCTACTACCAGGCGTAGTGCTGTCTGTTCCTAAGGACATAAAAAAGATGCATATTGAGCTGTTAGCTATCAAGATGTAGTGGTTATGCCAGTTGTTAAAATACTGAAACATTTCTCTACTGGTTGGGAAATATATGCTGTCCTGAGCCCTCCCCGCTCCCCTCTATCCCAGTTGCTCAACGCCTCTTCTGCCCTCTCCTCACCTCCCAATGATTCAGAAACTAAGTTGTGCAATACCTAGCAATTTGGGGGTGGAGAGGAACTTGCAAGACCTGGTTCCAGCCTTATATTCATCCTAATTGAGTACTGCCTGTAAAGTCCTGATTGACTAATATTTTGAATATCACCCACGGTAAAAAAAAAAAATAAAAAAATAAAAAAAAAATGACATGAATAGCCAAAGTTTCTGATTCTGAAGGTCTTGAGTCTAATGGAGATAGAACCATATCAATAATTAATTACATCAATTGCTAATTGCTATAGTAGAGACACACATAGTGTCCTGTATGGGCCCAGAACAGGTAGCACAAAACTGACTGGAGGGATGGAGAAAATCCTCATTCATGGGGGTGACATCTGGTTATCCTAAGAGGACACAGTGGGGTGGGGTGTGAGGATGATATTCCAAGCAGGGAAATAGCATGTACAAAGGCACAGTGCAGTGGAGAGCACTGACTATACGTGGTAGGCACTGAAGGGTCACTGAAGGATTTTAATACACCCAGTAGCTGACAAATACCAGCTGCCTCTTGGTATAGGCTCAGGTGGTGAGCAAAGACTGTGGGCAGCATGCCACTTGGGTAAAGGCAAGTTCAAATGCTTGCTGGCAGCACCAAGCAGGGAGGGGGTACAAATTTCTAGAGTTAGAAAGAGTAGCAACTGAACCCTTTTGGTGGTGGTGGGGACCAATGTATACGAGTTTCAGGACCCTTTTTTTTTAGTACCATCTCTTGTTCTTGAGTGAAACCCTCAAATTTAGATCTGGAATAGTTACCTTGGTTCAGCCGATCTGTGACCCTCTTCTCCCACCCCCACACCTTCCCATGAGCTTCTGACTCACCATCTCTTTGTACTCTAATTTTTAAACAACTCTTTAAGAATTATAAAAAATAATACATATAAAAGAATATATTATAATCTCTGCAGAATAAAGAATAATAAAAATAATAAACAATGATTTTAAGACATAAAAAATTACCAGTAACTTTGCATCCACTATTCTGAATTTTGTGATAATCATTTCTTTGATTCATTTTAATAGTTTTGATGCATACATATGCATCCCTAAATAACACATTGTTTAATTTTGTCAGCATTTGATCTTTATGTAAATGGAATCATACTGTATGTAAATTCTTTTGTAACTTGCTTTTTTTCATTCAATATTATGTTTTTGTGGTTCAGCCATGTTAATGCATATAGCTATAGTTTACGGCTATAGTATCTGCTGTATGGATATACCACAATTTTTTTACCTGCTCTACTGCTAATAGACCTATGAGTTGTTTTATACACACACACACACACACACACACACACACATTTATTTGTTTGTTTGTTTGTTTGTTTGTTTGTTTAGCTATGCCCAACACTGCCATTGTATATCCTTGTACATGCCCTGGGATGCATGTCCTGGAGTTTCTCCTAGATATATACCTAGAAGTGGAATTGCAGGTTCAGCATAAGTTCATTGTTACTATGTAATGTCAAATTGTTCTCCAGAATGATTGTACTCATTTACATACCCACCTGCAGTACATGAAAATTTGTTTTCCTACATCATTGCCAACAATGGGTATTGTCAGACTTTTACATTTTGGGTGACATGCATTCTTGGCTCCTTGTTCTTCCATTCTGCTTATTTTCTTCAAAACATTCTGCTAGAATTCTATCCAGTGCTTTCTCCCTATCCCTCATCAACCCTTCCTGTCTTTGCCTGTCCTTCCTAGTACTAAGTGGTCTGTGCAGAGACCCCAAGATTCACGTAACAAAGGTAAACCTCTCCTGGTGGGACCCACTCACTCTGTGCGTTCTGAGGCCGAACATAGCTTTGTCCTTTAAATGAGTGAATACAGCAATTTTTGCCAAAATCGAAGTGGCAGGAAACAACTAACTTTTCAGTCCTTCCTTTTTTCTTTCCTTCTCTCCTCCTTCACTCCCTTTCTTCTTTTTTCTTCTTTCCTATGTACCTCTCTCTTTCTCCCCCTCTCAATCTACTTTTTCTTCTTCCCTCCCTCCCTTCCTTTCTTTCTTTTCTTTATTTCTTTCTTACCCTCCACAAATTACTTTTTTGTTTAGACCATAAACCAGGCTTATAAGAATAATATTTTTAATAAACTGGTGAAAATTATATGCTTTATAATGCAAGCATCAGTCTTGATTCTTAAAACACAAAAATCTACCAACTTCTCTAGAAGCTCTTCTGGAGCTATTTCGTACATAATGCCCTTTGTTTATAATCAGAATGAACATTTCAGCTAAACAGTTTATTATACTGAGTTATTGTGTATAATAATGTGATATTTTAAAAAATCTTTCAAAAGATAAACCACGCTACTTTCTTCCAGCAAACATTCTGGCAGCTGGTAGTGCCTTTCCTTAATGGGTCTTTACTAGCTTTTAACTACCCAAATCATTTTAGGCTGCATTCAATCCAGAATGTTTGGTAGCAGGGAAGGGGTAGGTATATGAGTGGGTTTTCACATGAAATGTTCTCCATCAATCCTAGGCTACCTTGATGATTGAAGGCATCATTTTGGTAGATTCTTTAACATTTATTAATTTAACAAATCTTTATGAATGCGTACTATGTGTCAAGCACAATGTTTGGTATTGAGGATGCAGAGATTAAGACCTGATATCATCGTTAAACAGACAATTGTAATTTCTAATTCAGTGTATTCTGAAGAAGGACACCTAACTCAGCTCAGTGTGAGGAGAGTTAGGGATAGGTGGGATGGGGACACTCAAATAAGACTTCATAGAGCAGAACATGTTTGAACTAGCTTTGAGGGATGAGTAGAAATCAGCCAGCAGAAGAAGGGAGCAGAGTAGGAGAGAACAGGGATGTTTCAGGTAGTGCAGTAGCTTGGGCACCGTCATAGACGTGAAACAGCACAGATGTGTGGGCCTGTCCAGAATATCTATGTGACTGGGCATGGGTTGCAAGAACTGTGACAGGGGAAGTAGGGAGAGGGCTGAGGAAGTTAGGCTTTGCTGGGGAAATGTAGATTTTACCCTGAGGCCAAAACTGAAAGACTTAAGCAGAGAGATAGCATAGTCATGTCTATTTTTTAGAAACCTCACTTTGGTGCCCCATGCAAAGAAGTAGAGGGGGCATGGCCAGGACTGCTGTGGTGAGCCACGCATGAGACAGCACAGGGCCTGGAACATTTCAAAAATAGGCGATGATTGCAAATATTTAAATGTAGCAGTAGAATTTTAGGTCAGGTTCCTTAGAAGCAGAAACATGTATTGACTGCACATGATTTATTAAGGCATAACCCATAATGGAGTGAAGGATGGAGATGGAGTGTCCAGCCCCACAATCAAGGGCACTTATCTGGATAAGGTCAAGGTGAGAGTTATCAGCCACAGCTGCCCCCAAGCTGGGTGATGGGTGCATAAGCTGGTGAAGGAGAGTGTCAACAGCATCCACTACAAATCTGTGGCAAGCAAACTGGTCTTTGATTTACACATCGACTTGTCAGCACTCCATCTGGCTTCATCTAACTCTGGAATTGCACTTATATGGAGTGACGGTATGGATTCCATGAGTGGTTGAACCCATACGAGCTGTCGCCTGGCAGAGGTGATAATCTCCTGGTGGATTGCGTTGTGACTGAATAGTACAGGGCTGATGTGTGCTAGGTGAACCGTCACCAGGATGCTTTCCTTCCCCAGGACAGGGAAAAGCCGAAAGCCAAGGATGGTTTTCTAAGGAATTTTTAGATTGTTGGAAGAGAGTGAAGGAAATAGTCCATCGATCCTCAAATCTTGTCTATTGAAGGCTGCTTTTTAATCCTCAGCTTGTCATTGCTTCATTATTCATTAATTCATTCTGATTTGGGCCTGCTGGCCTCCAGTTTGTGGCTTCTGATTTAATTAAAATTTTTACCTACTTGGTTTGGTCCACATAGATGTGGCCCACACAGTTTGTTTGTTTGTTTGTTTGTTTGTTTGTTTAATATTTGAATTAGCTGCCAACATTTAAAAATCAGAAGATTTCACATAGAAATTTAGATTTCCACTTTTTTTTTTTTTTTAAAGGAAGACCCAGCAACACTGAATTCTCATTTCTGGATGATCACAATCAATTCAGCTAGGATGGATTAGAAGCACCTCTTTAGAGAGCAGTGCCTTGGCCAGCTCGTCTCAGTCCCCACCACTCTCTGTCACCTCACACTCAGCCCTCTTCACTCATTTTTGTTACCTGCCTGATCCATAAGGACTTTTAATAAAGAAACTGAAAAGGAGACAAGGGAATACAGTGTTGTGTTTAACAGCATAGACCCACAATGCTCTGGAGCCAGTCTGCCTGAATTCCACTGCAGGCTCTACTGCATGATGGCTGTGTGACCCTGAAAAATGATAAACTCTCTATGCCTTTCAGAATCGTCATCTGTAAAGTGTGGTTTATAAGAATAGTATCTTGTAGAATTATTTTAAGGGTTAAATGAATTAAAATAGAACTTAATAGTTAGCCATAATAGTTAAAAGTTTTTAATACTTAGGAGTAAGAACAGCTTTATATACAGTGATTTATATTAGCTATCAGCAGCAGCAGCAACAGCAGCAGCAAAGAGATTTTTATCTAAAGAATGCATAAATGAGACCCAGCCAGTTGGTTCACAACGTATAAATGTAGGCGACGTATAGAGAAATTGCAGTACGAGGCTGGATGTGGGAAGGCTAGTGGCCAGATTGAAGGTGGGCTTCCAACACTGAGGACTAGGCTGGTGGCACGGGACACGTGGGGTCTCCAAAAGAGCCGGCCAGAAACTGTGCACAAGCCAGGGAGAGTGGCTCAATGGCAGTTCTACAGAGGGGCAGAGCAGAGATGGAGATGAGGATGTGGCTGCAGGTCTAGGATGAAGAGCTTCTTTCTTTTGACATTTATACTTTGAAAAAAGGTCTATTGAGATATAATTTACATATCATAAAATTTACTAATTTAAGATGTATATCTCAATGGTTTTCTGTATATACAACTATCACCACAATCAATGTTAGAACATTTTCATCACCCCAAAAGAAACCCCATATTCATTCCTCATTTCCCCTCCAAATTTCTCAGCCTCAGGCAAATTTTAATTTACTTTCTATCTCTGTACATTTGTTTATTCTGGGCATTTCTTTATGTGATCTTTTATGACTGATTTTTTTTACTTAGCATGTTTTTAAGGTTCATCCAACTCGTAGCATGTATCAGTATTTCATTATTTTTTATTGCTGAACAATATTCTCTTGTGTGGCTATATCACATTTTATTATTCATTCATCAGTTGATAGACATTGGGTTGTTACTACTTTTTGGCTTTTTAAAATAATGCTTTTATGAACATTTGCTTAGATGTTTTTATGTGAATATATGTGTTTATTTCTGTTAGGTATACACCTACAAGTAGAATTGCTAGATTATGCGGTAATTCTATGTTTAACATTTTGAAGAATTGCCAAACTACTTTTCATAGTGGCTGTACCATTTTTCATTCTTACCAGCAATGTATGCCATTCCCAATCACATTTATATATATGTGTATTTTTTAATTTTTATCATTTTTTTATACTTAAATTTTTAAACAACAGAGTAAATTTTGTAATTACTTCATATTTCAGAGAGTACTGTTAATGAAAAAATACAGTTAATGAAAAAATATTGTATATTATGGAGGACAAAGGTGATGGGAAAACACAAATTCAGCAGGAGGTAGATTCAGAAGGATATGTTTTCTCTTTGCATATAGAACTGATTTAGACAAAATGGCCAGAAGTTGTAGAATGTGCATTTAATACCACTAAGTTTGCTCTCTTACTTTGAACTTGTTTCTGGGGAGAAGCAATTGTGGTCTGGGTCGAGTCTCTCTGAGGACTGGATAGCACCTCAGTACATTTTCCACAAGGTCATGAAGTGGATTTGTGTATATTCGTCAACTATATTTTCATTGGCTAGATTTGATGCTTGTAAATTTTCCTTACTAAGATAAAATTCCACGTGGATATTTGCCAACTACCTATAAACAACCTTGTTGACTTAAGAGCTGGTAAAATGTATTTTGACAGCCTCTGTAAATAACAAAAAGTTGCATTCCAGTTTCTGTCCAACATCTCTAAATCAAACTCAAGTGGGGTACAGAGGACTTTCAGCTCTCTTTCCCTTCTGTAGGTTTAAACTGTGCTTTATGACTACATAAACCTAACCATCATGACTGGTTAAATTTTGTAATCACTTCATATTTCAGAGAGTACTGTAGATAAAATAAAATCTTACCCTTCCTATATACACAAGTAAATAAGAACATGCTTATGTTAGGTACTGAAATTTTATATCTTTCCATTCCCATGGTTCTTAAAAGATTCGTGTAAATTCATCATGCTCTGCAGTTTCTCCAGCAGTGTCTACATGGCATCAAATTATTGTTTGAAATCTGGAGTAAATCCAGCTAGTTGATGAGTTGTTCTCCCCATGTGGCATCAACTTACCCTCCCTGCACCAGGCTCTCTCTCTAATTGACCAGTTTGGTTAGTGTGCTGTAGACAAGCTGACATGAAAGTCACCTGAGTCCTCTCTTGGATTCCCCTTCACTTCTCCCGTTTCCGCTCTGGACCTAGTCCCATGGGTGAGGCAGCCGTGTTGTTGTCATAGCAAGTGGAACCATGTGTTCACCTCAGGACCACAGATTCTCTGCAGACCACAGACCACATTAACGACACTAACAGAGAAGGCCTCAGGCTACTCCATTTCAAATCTAAGATATTTTAGTTTCTAGAACTTTTACATCATTAGTTTAAAAATTTACCAAAGGATGCTTTTCCTTAAGCAGTGAATCTCATGGCAGTAAACCTCATATGAGTTTTAGAAAGTATGGGAATAACCAAGGTCAGAATGAGATGTCTGACTAAAACCCAATTCCCTCACTGCCCCTGGAGTTAAAAGCACCTGAGCCGCAGGAGAATGTGCTTTCTTAAACTAGCCCTGAGAGGGAGAAATTGATGGTGACAGTTGGCCCCAGCATAAACAGCAGGTGCTGTTTTGCATTGTGCCAATGAGGGCTCCACGTGAGGGGCCCGAGAACCAGCTGTCAAAGGCCTAGGATGAGGGTGTCAGGATAAGACTATAAAATTGATCTTCAGAAGGATTTTTTGAAGCCCTCTCAGAGGATAAATTCACATTTTTCACCTTGTCAAGGAAAACATGCTTCTTATTCATTCTCGGGTCTTATTTTATGTGTCCTAAACTCAGATTTGATTTAAAAGAGCAGCAGCATTTTCTGAAAACATTCCGACAAGGATAACTTGAGCTCATCAACACACTTGTTTTTCACTTCAGCCCCTACTTGGGTATATCAAGCAGTAGTGAACTTATATTTTTAAATTGCTTCAAAACTGACATTTGGATAAAACATTGTCACTTCACGACAGCCTGAGTTTTTACTGCATGAAAATGTCTTTGATTTAATATCCCTTTGCTGACCTAGTATTGATCTAGTTACTCATCTTGACCCAGCCTCTTTTTATAAATTTTAGCAGGAAAAGAAAGTCATCCAACTCCTAAACCACAGGGATCTACATTTGTAATAACAAAAGGGCATAAGTTCTTCTTTCACTTAGCAGAAGTGGTTACCAATTTGAGACAGTCAATAAAGAGAACTTTCAGTGGAAGACCTAAGTTAGTTTTTGTTTTCTTTTTTGAACTTTTTCTCGTAATATGTTAAAATCTAGACTTTGGACTTTTAGAGAAAGCAATCGAAAGGTGGAAACACCTAAAATGGGGAAAGCCAATACTGACCTTATTTAAGTCTAGCTAGAAAATCGTAATACTCTGCTCTTCTCGCTTAAATTTTGTGCAAGTTTGATTTGGAAAATTGCTAAATCGGTTTGCATAGGACTAAGGGATAGAGCAGCACAAATTTATGATCAGCATCTAGAGCAAATAAAAGTGGGTATCAGGGCAGTAATTAAAGGTGGAGTATTTTTCTTGTTTAGGGTCTTCTAGTCTTTGTATAAATTCTTGGAATGATTCATTAAATTCAACGGCATATACATTTTGTGGCTTCAATGAAATTAAGTATTATGGACGAAACAGTAAGAAGCTTTAAAATATTGTTATAAAAGCAAGCATGGATTAATTCTCAAGTCTAATATTTAAGAATATAACATAAAGAGTTTAAGTGTTTAGCTAAAGCACATGCTTAGAAGCAGCAAAGGCAAAAACTGTGGATGTCTTTTGGTCCTGGAGATACACCCCTAAACAAAAAGTGTTTTCCAGGCGCTTGTCTTCCTTGTATGGTTTATACAGACGTCAAATCTCACACCAGACACTGCACATGCAGCCACATTTGGTCACTGCTGCTGCTCTGATGCCCAGCATCACAGGTTTGTAATACCTACCCCCCCACCCCCACACTCACACACACACACACACGCACGCTTTTAATACGGTTTCTAGAATGTGATTATTTAATGCTTGTCAAAATATTTAAAATAGAGTAACTAGCAACCAGTCAACTGAATCGTGACTGTTTTTCTTAAAAAGCTGCTTTCTCTTACGTATGCCCCAAATCTCTCACGACAAAATCTTATATACTGCAATTTCAAACCCAAAGTATTTAAATTTAAGTTGCTTTGCTTTAAAATTTTATTTCTTATTCCACTGCCCAGTGATCTTTTTGATCTAATAATTGCTGGTGGGTAAGCCACAAGGACTAGTAAGCTGGCAGCTGGTGTCTTGTGAGCTGTTTCAGGCCAAACATCATTATAGGTCATTTAGCTCCAAGGAAATATGATCTGAATATAATCAGCATATGCTTCTTCCCTCTATTCCAAAAGAGGAAAAAGCTATCAGTAGTTTTAGTGTATCTTATTTTCTCCCAATAAATGCTATGTTTCTCTCAACAAAAAAAGTAACCAGTCTGCAGGAGACTTTTCATCTCCCTTCCCGTCACAATATTGCTGCTTCCTTTCCCTTTAATGTGACTCTCCCAGATGCCAGATCTCCCTGTTCTCTGACCTCTAGCCACAGGACCTGCTCTAACTCAAATGAGCTGCTCTTGAATTTTCTTCCTTACCCTGCATTACCCCACATGGACTGCAACTCTGGTGAGTTGTAAAGTCCTATTTTCTATAAAATGTATTTTTTATGTTAGTATTTTAAGTGAAATTAATTTTAAAAGGTATTTTATACTGTATAATTCCACTTATATGAGCTATCTAGAGTAGTCAAATTCAGAGATAGAAAGGAGAAGGCTGGTTGCCAGAAAAGCGGGGAGGGGAGATGGAAAGTTACTGTTTAATGCATGCAGAGTTTGTTTTACAAAATGAAAAAAGTCCTGTGAATAGATGGTGGTGATGGTGGCACAGCAATGTGAATGTACTTAACGCCACTGAAGTGTACGTTTTAAAATGGTTAAAATGGTGAACTTTATGCTATGTATATTTTATTGCAGTTCTTTTAAAAGATGTTTTTGAAATATGAATAAGGTATGTACTATCTGTGCAGATGACAGATAGTGTCACTTGGTCACCTCTAACTTTTTCTGAATTCACTTCCTTTCCAGCCCCCCGGAGAAATGCCTTAACTTCTTTTTCCAAGCACACAACCATGGCCTCAACTAATTCTGCTTGTTTCCTAGTGTTTTCGCCAGAATTCCACCTTTTCCTAAACTACTAAGGCATGGATGAGGGAAGGGATGGGGGCAGTTTTACCAACAGGAAGGACTAGGTAAAGTTGAGGAAGGAATTGAACCACGAGGGAGAAAGGGGTCAAAGGCCAAGCCAGCAAGAGAAGAACATCCAGCCTCTCTGACTCTGACTCTTTATTGGTCTCTGCCTCTACTATTGGGTTAAGCTTAGTCTAAACTGAGAGTGATGCTTAGTTCTCTAGGCATATAAAATAATTAAACACCTGTTACGTGAACATTTCTTTATGAAAATATGTTTGTCTTTATTTCACTATGTCATTAAGAATCATGATGAGTCCACTATGCTTCTGGTTTGAGGCCCCAATCCCAGTGAGATTATGTCTTTGAAAAATAAGATAAACAGCATATGAAAGTTCATAAAAATATAAATTATCTTAGATAAAAGGGCCTACTTTGAAATCTGAAACATAATTTACCCTCAGCTCTTTATATCTTTTCAAATTCTTGCCCATTTGTTTGGGTGTCGGGGGTCCAACTTATTAGGCAACTAATCATTATGTCTGCCTACTTTCTGTTTTTGTTGGTCACTTTCTGAATACAGCAATTTACATCTAAAGTTTAAGTAAAAATAACTGTCCAATCCCCAGATTTCCTCCTTTCTCTGTGTGTGTGTGCATGCCAGTACTTCAGGGGAGGTTGGTAACATTTGAGAAAAGGTTTTGAGATTTTATAGACCTTTCTTGCTGATGGACTAATTACAAGAAATATCTTCTAAAAAGCTCAACATATAAAGCACAAAGGGATTAGTTTCAAAGTGAATGTCACTAGAGAAGAAGACTGCATTGCAAAAGATGAGGTGTCATTAGCTATTCCTTAATCTTAGAGACCTAGGAGAGCTAATATAGTATAGCAGTTAAAGGCTCAGGTTCTGGAGACCTGGCTTTAATTCCCAGCTCACTTCTTATTAACTGTGTAACCTTGGACCTTCCTATATGTCAGTTTATTTATCCATAAAATGGGCATAGTAATAGTACTTAACCTCCTAGGGTTGTTAAGAGGCTTAACTGAAATACAAGCACAGTGACTAGTACATATTAAGGGCTAGAACAACAGCAACAATCAAAAGACTTTAAAATTGCTAAATTAAGATTGCAATCAAAAATAGGGTAAGGTAATAATAATTCACTAAAGGAGAAATGAGGTGTGGAGGAGAGAATGATGTTTGGGTTCATTTTTTTATTGCTGTGTAACAAACCACCCTAGAAATAGTGGCTTAAAATAAGAACAACATTTCTTATTTTTTATTTTTATTTCTTTTTTGCTCATGTATCTACAACTTGGGCATGGCTTCATTAAAGAAGGCCCAGCTTTGCTCCATGTAGAGTTAGCTGAGGCTGCTTGCCTGAGGCTGAAAGACCCCCTTCCAAGATGCTAGCCCTTGTCTGGGAGCTCAGCTGGGCTGGGGGCTGGGAACCTTGGTTCGCTCCATGTAGACCTCTCCACAGGCTGCTTGGGCTTCCTTACAACATGATGAGTACGTTCCAGAAGGAGTATCCCAAGAGACATGGAGATGACAGTTTCTTAGGCGTGGCCTTAAGAAATGGTATAGCATCATTTCCACTATCTTCTAGTGGTTAATAGTCAGGGAAGCCAGATGCTGGGAAAGGACACACAGACTCACCTCTCAATGGAAGGAGCGTCCAAGACTTTCTAGACTGATTTTAAAACTTGCCACAATGTGTAGTCCCAAAGCTTGACCAGACTCCATTTTTTTCATGAATCTTGTATACATTTGGAAGGGAAAGAATATCAGACAAATCACTGCCATCTAAATCTTTTGATCTATAAGTGATGTCTCTATCAATGAGCAGTTGACAAAAGACAAATTTTACTACACTGACATATCGTAGTCTGTGTGATAGTTTAAATCACCCACACATCTCTGTGGGCAGACTTCCCTTTGTCTTGATGGTGTTTCCTTCAACTCTTACAGACTCATAACAGCTGGTGGCTAATTTATTGTGCCACCTGAGTCCTGTGTCTTGTAATAAGTTAGAATCTATCACGCTCATTGTCAGTTAACCTTCATTCTCCAAAAAGGAGTCAAACCCAATTTATGATAAGATAAGCCTTCTCGTTCCCCTCTCTTGACATTGAGATTTTTGAATTAGGGAAGAAATTTGCTTTTTGTTATCCACAATAAGTTCACAAGATCATTCATTCTCTCAAACAATCCTTGACTGTTCCTTGAGAAACACAATGTTAAATTTTAGGGTAAATGTGAAAATAATATTAGAGTAACTTAAAAAAACAAATGTTATATAATTAACTGGAAACTAATGTGATATCTGGCCCTTTACTAGCATTTATTAAGAGAAGGGACAAGAAAGATATTTGAATTTACATTAAATTATAATATTTACTTACTGTAAGGCAAATTCATACTCTCTTCTTATAGGCACACACTTTGTACATGATCATAATGTAAGTCTGGTATTTTTAAGATTTGAATTAGATTTTATCCAAAATAGGGAATAATTCTTTTAAAGTACTTAATATATTTTTATATATAGCCTTAGCATAATTGATAAAATGTTTAATTAATAAAGCAACAGGGATAGAAGTTGTGGTTGCCTCCAAAAATACTAACTTCTCTCTGCTTTAGGATTTTAATTGGCGCCTCCTATTAGTTATAGAAGAACTCTAATTCAGGTTCCTATTTGCTTCTGAGGAATAACAAGTATAAGATGTGGATATTCATGTTTCTTCATTGTAGATCAATTTTAACAATAGGAATTTAGGTTTGAATTTTTAATTCTCCCCAGAATGTAATGGAATTCTGTTTCTTCAGATATGTTTCTTTAGTTTATAAACTAAACTTTATATCTGCCAAAATTCCTTTTCACTTAAATTTTTCTGTCCTTGATTTATGATTATGGTACCATCCACACTAATTTGGCATCTGTAATATTGAACACCAGCAATGAAAGCAAAGTTCAGTGATTCCACTGAAATTTATGTTACTTGTGCTGCTGTATTCCCTTCTGAATCGAGGTACTTGGAATTTTATGCTCTTAAGGAATTGTTTGTTTTTCCAAACTGGTTAATGCATCAGGAATTTGACTTCATGTAATCATCATTAAACAAATACTCTTGACACCTTTTCTGTGGGAATTATCAGAGTGGCTGAAATGTGGGCATATCTGAAAAGCCCCAGCAGTTTTTGTTTTAGTTTGTTTTAGTTTAGGAAAATGCAAACATGTAGCTTTTAGCAGAAGATCACTGAGCTGCTCTGGGGCAGCTCAGGGCAGACCCCTGGGGTTACAGACCAGAGGGCCATGCAGCTCTTGTGGCTGTGTGAGTCACTGGCCTCATCTTCAGAAACCATGTTTGGGCGGTTTAACACTTCACATTGACCATTTCCCAAGGCTGCTTACATCTTGAGTGGCATCTGTACCTGGTAATGTTAGTTTTGCCTACTCAGCGCCATAGAGTAAGTAACTGATGCTCAGTGGGGCCTGAGAGTCTGTTAGGTTGAATTGCCTTGAAAATGTCATGACATTTATGTACCCTGTGTTTCAGAATTAAGAAGCATCTCAAAGAGTTAAGATGGACTGGATACTTCTGGTGGAGCCTGAGTTAAGACAGGATTTATGAGTTTCATAAAACAAAAAGCAAAAACAAAAACAAAAACAAATCCTCTGGAATGTGCATCTCACTGTTGGCCGAATAGAATACTTTGATAACCCTTATCTAGAATTTATACCAATAGATGTAACTGACAAAATTAATACCTAGAATTTACAAATTAATAAGAGAACAGAACAATCTAATAGAAAAATGGGCAAAAGATGTGCATGGGCAATTCACAGAAGAGTAAACACAAATGAATATATGAATAGAAGGTCAATCTCAAAGAAATGAAAATGAAAACAAAATGAGATTCCATCATGTTAGAAGAAATAAAAATTTCTGAAAATCCTGTGTTGTAAGCAACAGGAACTCTCATATGTGCTATGGAAGTATGATTTAGTAAGAGAGCTTTGGAGAACATTTTGGCCATATCTAGTATAGCGGATATTTTTACTTTACAAGGATTCCATTTTTTGGGTATACCTAGAGTAGCTCTGTTACAGACACATAAGGAGTCACACACAAGAATTGTCATTGCCACATTGCAATAGTGACAGAGTGCAAACCTAAATGCCCTACAGCAAGAGAATAGATAAATAAAGTGTGAGACAGGCATCCTCATCACAAGTTAAAATGAATGACTAGAACTTCATGTATCATCATTAATAAATCTTAAAAGCATGGTGGTAAGCAAAATTAGCAAGTTTTCAAACAAGATTGTTGGAAACTACAATATTATATATTTTGTGGGTACATACATATGCAGTGATATTATAAAAATATATGAGAATGATAGTGAATATAGGGTAGGGGGTCATCCCTGGGGAGGAAGGAGGGGAGTAGAGGACAGGAGATGGGTATACAGGGAGCTTCAACTGTTCTGCAAATAGTTTATTTGAAAATAAAACATTGATTTACCCATAGCAAAAGATGTGATAGGGCATGGTAGATAAAGGGATCTTTATTTTATTATTCTCTATATAATAAAAACTTTATATTTGGAAAAATTTTTTAAAAGTAATGAATTTAAAGCCATATAAAAATGTTCTTGGCTAATGTAATTAAATTAATTAATTTATTTGTAGCAAGAGAAAATGACCAAATTTAATACATACACATATATGGGAACACCATGTACATGAGAGAGTCAGAGACTCTGCATGCAGGAGAGGTCCCAGCGTAATTTTAAAAACCACATTTGAACTATACAGTATCCCTTGAATTGCTACTGAATAAGACTGACTTCACTTAGCTGCAGCAAATATTTATTGAGTGTTTAGTCTCTGCGAGACTCTGGGATTTTGTTGACGTTACTCTGGAGAAGCAAGTAGACTCAGCTCTGCCTTCATAGGACTTAACAGTCTCCCAGGTAGACTGGCGTTGGGCAGGTAAGGAAGCGGGTCATGATGGGAAAAGTCCCTAGACGACTAGGTCTGGATGGGCACCACCCAGAAGTCAGTGTAGGAGCTGGCCTGGCAGCTCTGCTCAAACTGATCGCAGTCACGATCTCCCAGGAGTATGAACTGGGAAATAGGAGGGGGAAGGGCAGTTGGCTGAGAGATCCTCATCCAAAGAGTTAAGAAGTAGTGAGCAGCCACTGGACAGGAGGATATGATGGGCCATGAAGGCACGGGAGTTATGAGGTGGAGAAGGGAGGCGATAAAGAAAGAAAGGACAGAAGGCATGGCTGGGTCACTTAAAGAAGGAGCTCAACACGCTCCTACCAAAGGCACCCAGATAACCTGCCCCAGCTCTGTGTAGGATGCCAGTGACAGCTAGAAAACTCTGCTGCTCCAGGCCTTGCTCATCCCACAAGCTCTGGCCAACCTGGGAATGGCCTGATAGCAGGAAGGACATGAGGAGATACTTGGGGCTATCTGAGAAATACCACTGCAGAACTCTTGTGGTGCTGTAAGTGATAGCTTCAAGCTACCCAGAAGTTGGCCTCATCTTGGGTGAGAGAGCACTTCTGATTATATAGACCCTCTGTGGGTCCCTACTGGTTTTTGGACCTCTAACCAAATAATTTCAATCAAATACAACCCAAAGTATGGTTTCTTTGACACAGCCTAGTTCTCAGCTCTGTAAAGGGGGAGTCTTCCCAGCTTCTGTAAGGCCTGCATATTCAGTGGTCCTTAGGTTCCTTGGGGCCTGGTGTGTGGCAGAGATACCTTTCCCCTGTGACTATGATTATCCAATAGGCAACAAGGACAGAGGTGTTTGGAGCACTCAGGACAGCCGACCACCATTAAATCCTGGTTCTGTCACTAGCCATGTCACTTACACTCTCTTGTGCTTCAGCTTCCTGATCTATAAGTGGGGAGATCATAGTACCACCAGATAGTATTAGAATAGTTACTGTCTGGGAAATGTGTAGGAGAGCTGACACCCAGGAATTACTGTATTGGTGTTAACTGTCATCATTGTTGTGGTTATTTATTATATAACTTGAGTCTCTATTCTTTGATACCAAAATAGCTAGTTTTAAAGAAAAATGATATTTTCCATTTTTCTTTTTTTTCTTTTTTCTTTCTTTCTGCAGCAAAATATATGTTATTCCTTTGCAGTGCAGCTGCCCTATAGATTTTGAGTTTCGTGTTACTTTGATTCAGTCTCATCAAGCCTTTACCATTGAGCCAACATCAGGTAAGAGAGTCAACATTTCAAGTTTCCAGTTTCCTTAGAGTTCTTAACTTAAAGAGGATTTGAAGAGTAAATCTCAAGTTAAAAAAGAGAATAAATCACATTTGAATATGTTACTTTCAAATGGCAAGAGTAACAGATTTTACATATCTGACATAGTGCCCATTGGAATTGGACACTTGGGGATCAGACACTTGGGATCATTTGTGTCATGTAGATAATTTATTATAGCGTCCAGATAAATTTTTTCCGAGGTCAAAACTTGAAATCAAAAGTTCATTCTAAATTGGCTCTTGCTACCTCCTGGGTTTTGTATTTACCTTTTAATTCAATTTCAGATAAAATGGGAATATTATTTTTTTTGAGCTTTCAGAATCTTAGTGAAGTGTCTAATGAATTGCCTCATGGTGTGGACATGCCCCAAAAGACATGGATCCCGATGCTGCTCAGGACCTTTGAAAGTGAAATCTCTACCTGAAGTGCTTTCTGCTCCCCAGTTTCTGTCTCTTTAGGTTTGAGATTTAAAAATCTGTCCACAGTGGTCTGCTGTGAATACCAAAATAAGTTTTGGTTTTAAATGTTTTGGTAGTTATCCATTTGTGTCCTGATCTTTCATCATCACAAGAATATATTGTGTCCAACAAATGAGGGTTCAAAGCAGAAACTTTGAATTACTTCTAAATTATGAAATGTATGTAGATTGTTTCCTAGACAACAGGGTCCATTCTGAGATTTTGAAATACAATGTAGCTACTATTTACATTGAAAAAAGTAGGACTTGATTCTCTTTCTAGAGAAAACTTTATTATTTTTAAGCTTTAAAAAGAAAATAAGTGGCTACCAAAATTATACTAAACAAGATATTATTTCTGCTTTTAAGTATAGTTGACGTTCTCACAATAGGCCTTTTGGTAGAATAATGATAGTAACACGTAACAATACGTGGGCACTATTCTAATCTAAGATATGTATAATCTGTACCACAACCATGTAAGATCTACAATTATTATTTCTATTTTATAGACAGAGAAATGAGGCACAGAGGGGTTCAATAACTCATCTAAGGACACTCACTAGTATGTGGCAGAGGTGGGATTTGAACCCACTCAGTCTAGTTCCAAAGTCTGCGTACTGCCTCATAAAGTGCAAATTGAATTTTCACCTTAACTCTGGAGAGGCAATGAAAAATTAACCTAAGAGGTGTGTCAGTAAAGTGAGCTGGCTCTTGTGATCTTGGTCTAGACTCTAGTTAGCGAAATAAAGATTGTAACAAGAAAGAGGAGGTAATTCTGCCCCATCCTGGGCTGTCAGACTACACTGGACCTCTGGGGTTGTCCCTGAGAGCCACATTGTAAGACGGATCCACATAAGACCCAGTGAAAGGACATCAGAGTCAGTGAAGGAATGGGGACTGTTGGCTTCAAAAAGAGAAAAAAGAACTGGAGGCAGATTAGCGGGGTCAATAATGAGAGTCACTGTGGTATGGAAAGGAATGGGCCTGTGCCTTGTGGCTCCAAAGGGTAGAACTAGAACCTGTGCATCACCAGAGACATCCAAAGATGAATTTGTTGCTTATCAGTTAGCTGGTTCACCATCGCTGAAGACTGATAGAAATGTTACAGAGGGGAGTCAAACATCAGATGGGGACTTAGACTAGGTCAGTGCCCCAGAATGTTGAACAGTTGTGGAAACTATCATGCTCAGGGACCTACACCCAATGATTAGGTTTGGTAGCTTGAGAGAAGTCTGGTTTTCTGTTCTTGTAACAAGAACCTCCAGGTCATTCTTATATGGACATTCCTCAGAGTAGTGTTTGGGGATCACTGGACTAGTTTCATCCATAGGGTCCTGCCTCGCCTGATGGTCTATAATTCTATTAAGTTCTGTAGGCAAAAGAGAACTACTGATATTTCTGAGTAGTCTAGATTGGAAAAAAATTTAGGAAGGCCAGCGTAGCTGCAGCGTGCAGGTGTGACCAAGATGGTGACAAACAGGAAATTGTTGTGTTGGGAATGAAATAACTTAGGTCTCGAAAGCCTGAATAAGGCTGGTGTCAGCTGCCAGGAAAAGGAACGGAAAATTTGGGAGAAAGCTAGGGATTATTTTCTTCTCTTCCCATTTTATAGATTAGAAAACTGAGCCTCAAATAAAGTAAGCAAGTGAAGTCACAGAGCCCATGGAAGCCCGTGGGAGGCCCGCCAAGAGTGTGAGACAGGGTCTGTGTGTTCTCTGGGTCCTTTCTTTGTCAGAACACCCTGAGCACCAGTGGTGGCCTACAGTTGTCCCAGTGGGTGACATGTGATTCACAGGGCTGAGTCAGGTGGAAGGAACACCTTGAAGCCGTCCCTTCTGTAATCCAGTGAATCGAAAAAACTGTTAGAATTTGTCAACACCTTCTTCATGGACAATTTTTAAACTATGTTGCTAATAAATTCCCAACAGAGGCTTAGAGAGATTAAGAAGTTTACCCAAAATCACACAGCTGGTGAAATCCTAAATTTCAAAGGTTCAGACCAATACTTACTAACTTTTCAGACATGTGCGAGAATGATCTGTACTTTCTGAGATTTTTGAAGGTAGTTCTTGAGAAAACATGACAACACTGTAATAACATTATATGGACATGTAAGAAAAGGAATTAAAAATTATCCCCGTCCTGGGCCTTACTGCTCTAACAAATTATATACTTTTATAGTTCCATCTCCTTTTAGTAACTGCCTGTCTATATGCACGTTTTACATAATTGTAATCATGGCAAAAATATAGTGATATTTTCTGGTGACTTCGTTTATTATTATAGCATTTTTTAGTGTTGTTACATTTTTTTCATAATTCTCACTTTATTAACAAACTAGGGTTTTCTTAGCCTTTAGTTTATTTCTAAGTTTTGTTCTCTCTCTCTATCTATCTCTCTCTACCCGCTACCTCTCCCTGTCCACTATCCCTGCCCTGTGATTTAACATTGTCTCTGGTTAGATTAAGGGTAGTGATCTGAAACTGGCCCCAGATGTAATTGAACTGAAGCCGTAAAATCATGGTTTGGGTTTTTTGTTGTTGTTGTTGTTGTTGTTGTTGTTGTTGTTGTTGTTGTTGTTTTAACTAAGTAGTAAATTTGGAGGTGCTCGTCTCACTTTTAAAACATGATACATACTCTCATTTCTCCCACCATTAATTTTTGTCAAGCAGTAAGCTATGACTGCTTGGCACACCTTTTATAGATGTTAACATTTGACAATCAGCTGCAACCAAGTTCCTTTAACAGAGCTGTGTTAACTGGTATCCCTGTTAATGGAAAAAGCAGTATATGCTGGTTGCCTAGGCTGCAGCTCCAGTATACTTTATGTGTTAGGTCTGGGCTGGGAGCACTTAAAAATAAATCAGCCAGGTCAAGGCAAACATTAATCCTTGCTCCAGAGCTGTTCTTATTTTTTTTAAGTTAATGAACTGGAGCAGAAGCAATAGAATGTTCTTAGCCTAAAGCCCCCAGCGAATTGCAGGTCAAACGGGTTTACTTCCTGTCAAAGTGGGTGGTCAAGGTATTGCACTCCAGGACATCATGGTGTTTCTTCTATTCAGCTGATCTTTGGTTGACAGATAAAATGGAGGGCTTCTGCTGATTCATGCTCCCCTGCAGTGGTTGTCTCGATATCTTGAGTCACTAGTGAGTGCAATTTAAATATTTTTACTTCTGCTCTCAGGAAATTGACAAATACGTATTTCCGTATCTTCCAGGATCCCTAGCACTGTGCTAGGGATCCTGGAAGATAAAAAGATCTTTGGGGCCTGTTGTATGCTTTAGGGACTTGCAATCTAGTTAGGAGCTTGTAAACACTGAGAGGCAACAATTCAGGCCTTACAGGAATGCTGTAGGGCTGACAGAAGTTTAGAGGAATTGCAGTTTCTATGGATGGAGAGTCAGGAGAAGTTTCATGTAATGTGTAGGTTGACGTAGGCTTTGAAGTTTGGGTTCATTCACTCACTCACAAGTATTTATTGAGCTAGGAACAGTGATGAGGAGGGGCCTGCTTTTGTAAAACTTACATTCGAATCCAGGGGAAGGCAGATGGTAGAGGTAATTTCAGAGAGTAGGATGAAAAAACCGAAAGATCTGGAGAAAGGGCTCTCCAGGCTAAGGGAATAGCAAGTGCCAAGGCCCTGAGGCAGCAGGAGCCCAACGTCTGAGGGTTAGAGTGAAGGCCCCTGTCCTCCTTCAGGTCTCAGCTGCAGCCTCCTCACCAGAGTCCTTTCGGTTCATCCTCTCTCAGAGAAAGTGTCGCATTTTGCTTGCCTCCCTATACCCTGCTTCATTTTTCTTATTGGTATTCATGACATGACTTTATGTTTCACATTCATTTATTTCTTTTTGTTTGCTATCCCCAACTAGAATGTAAACTTTAAGATCTGGGACTTTGTTTTATTTATTGCTCTTTTTTTTTTTAAATCGCTTAAAACAGTGCCTGGCACACAGTAAGTACTGGCTGAATGAAGGATCCATGTGTTTGAGTATAGAGAGCAAGGGAGAGAGTGATGCAAGATTCAGAGGAGGGTTAGATGGGAAAGGTATGTTAGGAATGTATGAGAGAATGTGCAAGGCCTTTGCAAGGAGAAGAAAGACCAGATGCACAGGGCGTAAGGAATCAGCTAGAAAGCAAACCAGAGAGCCTTCTGTGGCAGTCAGAACATTAGCCATTCTCACACTTAGTACATTGATCCTCCCTCTTCTGCCCACCCTCCCTTTCTCCCTTTTACTTCTCTTACATTTGTTGAGCACTTACTATGTTCCAGCCCTGATGCACCAGAGAGATACAAGGGAGGAGGAATAAGGCATGATAGGATATTTGACTTTGAAGGGAGCAGTAGTTCATCTTAAATATTTGAAAGGAAAGAATCGAATTACCCAAAAATATAGGGCACTGAATTATTTGGCAGAAGCTTCTTCATGTGTTCCTACCTTTTCCTTGTTGTTCACCGTGTTAACATTGACATCTGGTAAGTAGTTTAAAGGTTATAGTTCTGGGAAGTCATCTCTGATTCACTAGTGCTGATTGATATGTATATATTTATATAATTGACACAATCAAATAATTATTATGAAGGATTAATGTAGTAATTGGTAAATAATCAATCAATGTAAGCATGTAGAAGTCGATTCATGTGTCTTTAATGAAATGAGTATATAAGGAGAATAGAAATACTTGTGCCTATCCTGGGAAGAACGTACATGTGTGTGTGTCACCCTCTTTGACTGCACTTTGCAGAAGGGAAAGTATCATGTTTCCTCATTTCTCTCCTCTCAGGAATAATTCCAGCTAATGGGAAGATGAATGTGACTGTGAAGTTTACACCTTTTCAGTATGGGATGGCACAAATAAAAATGCAGTTATGGGTTTCACAATTCAACTCTCAACCCTACGAATGTGTCTTCACCGGAACATGCTACCCCAACATGGCTTTAAAGTATGGCGGCTTTGCAGTGTTTTTGTTTATTCTTAAAACTTTTTAAGAATCCAAGCCTTCTGTCCATTTTGTTTTTCTTTCTTGTAACAAAATGCTATCAGAAACTTACTTAAAATATACTTTAAAATATGATGATAATGCATAAACTATCTTTAATGCTTGGAGCAGTAGCTGCTTCTGTCATGAGGAGAAGAGTTCACTGACAAAAAGGGGTCTAGGGTGATACTTACTTTCACTGATGACTACTGGTGTGCTGTTTGAATTTTTGACCATATGTATGTATTACTGTCTATTCAAAAAATTTAAATTATAAAGCCAGAACCACATAACTCTTTTCAAAGTTTCAATATAACATTGTAATTTATTGACTGCCTGCTATATGCATTGTCCGTTGCCAAGCCCTATAGGAAATGGTCCACACCCTGAAGATACCCACAACAGAGGAGCCAAAACAAATTATGTATAACAAGTGACTTCAACATAAGGCAGAAAGAGAAACGTGCCACATCGGAAGATTTAAAGCACCATAAGTGTTCAAGACAGAGTGAAGTTGTGAAATGGCATTAAGTTTTGCTTTGTAATAATTTTTTTCTGAATTTTTTTCCCATTTGAATATGAGCTTGCATTTTAATATCCCAAAATATTTAGTTAATATAAGTTTTTTCTAATATGCACAATTTTTATAAAAGTTAAAAGGAAAATTTGTCACCGTGTAAATACTAATCTTGGAAAATCCTTACAAATATTTTGAAATGATAAAGAAGTAGCTTGATTTTCCTCTTCCCATCACACATAGATACACATCACATATTAACATAATTAGGCATATTAAAAATGGAATAACTAGCTTATGTCAAAAAATGAACTAACTTCATGATTTATTATATATTTATATCATGATTTTCTTCCTATAAATTCAAAGTAGCCTCTATCAACTACAGGGTATCATTGTGGCCTGCTGAACCCAAAGCCTGCAAATAACCACGGTAGAAATAAAGTTATTCAGACAGTAAACAAGTAGCATTGGATATAAGCAAAAAGCTTAATTTTTCTGTTGTCAAATACTGGCTGAGCAGAACGCTGTTTGCCATCTCACGTCAATGTGCTGCAATACGCAACTGGCTTTGTTAAAGACGTCACCTGAGTGGGATTTTTACTTGTATATCCTTCCACAGACGTGTTCTTAACTACACAAGGGCATTGTAAGGAGAAAGTGCCATACAAATGCTGGCATATACAATTCCTAAACTATTATATTTTGGTTTCCCAACTAGAGTTTAGTATCCTCTTTAGCACACTCTTGACATTTTCAAGAACTACGTCTCAAGACTTGCATGTCTCCCCACACTGCAAATAGTCCTATAACATATAAATTCCACCATGAAGGAAAAAAATTATCCTGGCTCCAGTGTTCTCCAAAAGTTTCAGTTTGCTTGTTTTGTTTCAGAATAGGGTGTATGATGGACTTAATTCATGTCCTAAACTTCGCATAGCCAAATTCCACTCAATAAGTCTTTAGCCTGTCACTTTCTTAGGTCCCTTCATTTTTATTGTCAGCACTAGCAATTAGATTTCTTAAGGAAACTTTTTTAACCCTCTCAAAAAATTTTTTGTTGTTGTTTCCTAATATTCACAGCAGAGATGACGTCAAAGCTCCATTGAGATGTGGCTGCTGGGCCACAGCTCACCCCCTAACCAAGCACCTCATCCTTGCACATCACAGCACGCTTGTCAGTGTGCGTCTCACCACAGGACAGGTTCTCCCATGCCATGGACTTGCCAGGGACTTACGTGGGCGATGTTAAATTTGAGATTGCTGGCACGTCACCCATGTTGTGCAGTGGGACCTATTCAGTAGGTGCTCAGCAAATGCATATTGACTGTCAGAATGAATGAATGTTAGCATATCTTATGTCTGTAATATCATGGATGTGTGTAATCTTGTAAAACAAGTATTCAGATATTCTTTCTTAATAGGTAGCACTTATAAACACAACATAGTTCTACAGCATCTTATAATAAATAACTCGAATGGTTTCTATAGGCATGTTGACAGCACTGTTCATACCTACATATATCCAAAGGCAGTTTGCGGTTACAGATAAAGAGCTCAAACGTTAGTCTGAATCACTTTTTGAAAGATCTTACTACAATGGGCATAATTATTATTTTACTGGGAAGATAAATCAATGTAAGATTATTTTTAATGTCGTAAATTTTGCTATTGAAAACCAGCAGCCCAGAAATGAATTATGCTAGACCATGAGAATAATTTACAGCATGTCGTATTTGCCACTTGTTATGTTCTTTGAGCATGTAAGGACAAACAGCCATTGGTAAGTTATTTTTATATAAATGATTATCCTCTGGTATACTGACATTGCATTTATTTTGGTAGACTACTGGTTTAGCACACCAAACAGATTTTCAGTTTAGATATACCAATTAATGGACCGTAAGTCATGGTATTATCAGAAGGAAGATAAAAACAATAACCTTCAGTTGTTGGATTATATACTAATTTAATATCTGTTTTAAACTATAGATTAGAAGAATTTGAAAGATTAAATACTCTCTCTAAGAAAGTAGACGTTCCTCCAGAAAAGACAATGACACAGATAAGTTTTCATCGACCGCCAGCCAAGGCGAAACCCCCAAAGATTAAGGTAAAGTGGGTGGCATGCTAACCATGATGGGAGGAGCGAGAGAAAAGCAAAATAATAAATTTTTCCTCCTGATTTGTTCCCAGGAAATTGAATATCAGAACTTGAGATTTCCAGTAGATTTATCAAATCCATTTGCTGTGGCAACTGTTTTAAACCAAGAACCAGGAAAATTGAAGATAAAAGAATTGAAGGAAGGTAACTAGTTGATCCACCATAAATCAGCACCTGGGCAGGATATGAAAGAATTGTTGCTTGTGGCATTTACTATTTATGAATAACAATAACAAAACTCAGATTGCTGTTAAGTTTTGCCATTAGAAATGTGTTTCTGTCTCGGCAAATGATTCTGATTTGATTACCAGTATAATCATTGTTTGCTCCTGCCCTCAGTTTTGGACCAAGGCAATGAGATTTCAAAAACAAGACAGATGAAGGAAGCACTCTTTGAACAGAAAGTCAGACAGGACACATGTGAAGAGATTGAAAATCACCTTAAGTGGTAAATATGGAACAATTATTTGTACAAGTGACAGCACATTGTTTTTGGTAATGGCTTTTTAATATGAGACAAAATGAAATGTCATAACTTTTTATATTTTATTCTTACCCCCTCCCCAGACCTTCTATTTCAGAATCAAGTTTCTATTGGGAATAAATCAATGTGACTAAATTATGCTCTTTCTTAAGAGTGACCAGACAGTGGCAGAATCCTACCAGGATGCTCCTGTGCCCTGGGTTGTGTGGCCAAGGGGCCTTGTGGATTGTGGGAGGCTGCTCAGATGTGAGACTTCTGCCTTGTGCTCCTTCAATCAAAATGGAACCCTTTTCACAATTTTTACCAGCTCATACCAGGCATATTCATGTATACAGATTCAGCTCAAGCAAATTTTGGAAACTCTTGAAATGAGCTAAAAAAGAGACTCCTGGAAAGGGTCTTTGAGAGGCCACCTTGTCCATGCCCCTGCCCAGGCATTCCCCGCCCTGCCACTCTGCTTGCCTGGGGTGGGTGGTGCCCTGTGTTTCTCATGGACATACCTTCTGCTTCAACTTGAGTCTGTAGTCAAGGTCTGACCTCAGCTAAATAGGAAGTGTGCCAAGTAGCTGAAGAGCATTTTATTTGTTTGTTTGTTTGTTTGTTTGTTTGTTTTTGTAGGTCTGTATTTTTCTCTTTTTAATTATGGTGGCATTGGTTAACAAAATCCAGTAAGTTTCAGGTATTCAATTCAACAGTAAAGCATATATATATTACATTGTGTGTTCACTACCCATAGTTAGATTTCTTACTGTCACCACATACTTGACCTCTTTTACCCCATCTACTGAAGAGCATTTAAAAAAATACTCTTCCTCTATTATAAAAGCACAGTGTCATGCTAGAAAACCTGAAAAATATGTTTTATAAAGTGTAGGGAAGGAAAAATAATCACTAAGATGCAATGACCACTGTTAACCCTGGTGTATTTCCTTTCTTCTGTGCTTCTTTGTAACACAATTGAAATCACATCCTAAATTCAATTTTGAATGCTGTGTTATTCACTTAATATTTTCTCCCAACTTTTTTTATTTGAAAGATTTTAAACCTGCTGTTAATATCCATATAACTTGATGTAGGTTCAGCAATTATTAACATTATGCCACATAAACTTCCCCTTACTTTCTACACACAGACACACAGACACACACACATACACACATACCTGCATGCTCACAAACCTTTTTTTCCTGAGCCATTTGGAAGTAAGTTACAGATATCATGAAGCTTTGTTCCTAAAGACTTTAGCACGTAGCTCCTAAAAACAAGGACATTCACTAACAGTACTATAATCACATCTGAAAAATTTAATAATGACACAGTAATATTATAATAATCAACTATATGCAGATTTACCCAGTTGCTCATTAATGTCCTTTATATTCAGTTTTGTTTTGTTTTGGTTTGGTTTTGGTTTTTGAAGAGGAAAAATCCAAGGTCCAATCTAATATCGTGTAATTTGTATTTAGTTTTCAGGTCTCTTTAGTCTCCGTTAAACTAAAACAGTTCTCCTTAAATCCCCTCCCCTTTTAAAACCATAGCTACTACTTTTTCTTTTTTTTTTTTTTTTTTTTAGGCGAGGCAACCCTTGGTTGACCTCACAGTTTGCAAGTACCTTGTCAAGTTACAATCTCTTATTTTTTGTATTTTTTACGCCTACAGCACCTGGTCTTCCTAGGTGGTCTCTCATCCAAGTGCTAACCAGGCCCGACCCTGCTTAGCTTCTGAGAGCTACTACTTATTTTGAACATGTGCCAGGCTTCATGATAAATACATTATATACTAGAGTTTTTTAAACTGTGGTAAAATTCACAAAACATAAAATACACCATTTTAATAATTTTAAAGCGTACGATGCAGAGGTTTTAGGTATATTCACATGTTGTCTATCCATCAGCATTACTTAATTCCAGAATATTTGCATCACTCCAAAAGGAAACCCCATACTCATTAAGCAGGCACTCCCATTCCCCTCTCCCCCAGCTCCAGTCAGTTGCTAACCTGCTTTTTATCTCTATAGATTTGCCAACTCTGGACACTTCAAGTAAATGGAATCATATGATATGTGGCCTTTTGTAACTGGCCTCTTTCATTTAACACGTTTTCATGGTTCTTCCATGTCATAGCATCTATCAGGACCTCATTCCTTTTTATGGCTGAATAATATTCCATTTTATGGACGTATTAACATTCTGTTTATCCATTTATCCAGTTAATAGTCATTTGAGTGGCTTCCACTTTTTGGTGATTGTGAATAATGCTGCTATGAACATTTATATACAAGTTTTTGTATGACTGTATCTTTTCAGTTCTTTTGAGCATACACCTAGGAGTGGAATTGCTTGGTCATGGGGTAATTCTGTTTAATGTTTTGTGGAGCTGCCAAATTGTTTTCCACCATGGCCAAATTATTTTTATTACCACCAGAAATGTTCAAGCATTCCAGTTTCTCCACATCCTCGGCAATACCAGCTATCTTCTTTTGTTATCATCATCACCATCATCATCCTCATAGTTTGATTTGTATTTCCCTAATGACTAATGATGTTGAACATCCAGACTTTTTATTTATAAATATTTCAGCATGCGTCACTAGAAGATAAACTTGCTTTTGTAGAACACATAATTCATCTTAGTGATGTTGCTGAAGTCTCTACAACTTCTCTCCACATGGAGTCTCCTTCAATATCTCAGCATCCCTTTTTAATTGTAGAGTATAGCTAAGATACTCTATCCTAAAATTAACTATTGTATTCTGATGAGTTCTGGATGTTTTTTTTCTCCCCAGGAGGGTGCACCTTGGTAAAGATCCTGTGTCTTTTAAATTTAGAAAAGACCTTGCTGAAGAGTGGCAAAGAGTAAATGCCAAATACAAGGTCAGAATTACTGTGAATTTGATATCGTTTATTTCACTAATTATTTTTGAATTCCTGCTATATGCAAGTTGCCATATCAGGAGGAAAAAAAAACAAAACTTAAGACTAGTCAAGTTGAGAGGGGAAAAAGTTGATGACAAGTTAATTATTGACTGTAAATCAAGGCTGTCTGTAAATGTCACAAGAGACCTCTACTAAGTACTGGGATAGTGGGGAGGGATTCAGAAGCCAGAGAGGAAAGAGAACTTATCTAATTGGAAAGCTTCCTGGAAGACATGGTATAATTTTGAAAAGTCATAAAGAGAATGAAGGCATTCAATTGAGAGGGAAGGAATGCCTCCATTTTGGGCTGGAACTCTGAGTGTGAAGTGTACCTGTCCCATGATCTGCAAAGCAAGAAGGTAAGAGAGACCCAAAGACAGTGACTGAGAGCCACACCAGAGCCAGATATAAACAAAAAATTCCAAGTCAGAGACATTCAAAGGGGCTGAGCAGAGAGGAGAAAACTGATTGAGAGGGTGGGCTACATCTAGGTCACCAAGGCAGCTCCTGTAGGTTCAGGAAGGGGCAAGTAGAGATGGGGACTCTGGGGCTCTGCAACACCTTTGGGTTCACCATGGCGTGAGACATTGTTACATGCAGGGCAGGTGCAGAGAACACTGGGGACAGGTCCATAGTGGCTGAAGCACAGGACACACAGGGGTCAGAGGAGATAGGACTCAGTAGAGGCTCTGTGTCACAGGGGATTGGACTTGATTGGTAGGGTCATTTATTATATTAGTCAGCTAGGGCTGCCATAACAAATACCACAGACTAGGTGACTTAAACAACCAAAATTTATGTTCTCTCAGTTCCAAAGGCTGGAAGGCCAAAATCAAAGTGTCAGTAGAGTTGGTTCCTCCTGAGGTCTCTCTCGGCTTATAGATGACCATCTTTTCCTGTGCCTTCCCATTGTCTTCTTTCTATGTCTGAATTTCCTCCTCTTATAAGGACATCAGTCACATTAGATTATGGTTCACACAAATTACCTCATTTTAACTTGATTACCTGCCTAAAAACCGTATCTCCTGACGAGGGGTTAGGATTTCAACATTTGAATTTCAGAGAGACACAATTCAGCCATAACACATATATTTAAGCTTGAGAGTGTGAGCTTCCCACTCTCAGCGCTACACACAGTATGGCAGTACTGGGTAGGAGGGATTGGGAAAAACAATGTATCTTGTCAGATATGAATATATTTCTCATGTAGAATACATTTTTCTTCTGAGATTTGGAGTCCAAATCAGATACTTGAATAAATTTGTCCTTTTAAATTTTTCATCAGACAAACAAAAGAATGTAAAACCATTACATTGGTAAATCTTAGCGTTTAGGAAAGGCACGTATTAGATTGGCATTTAAATTTAGTTTGGTATGTTGTTCAGACCCTTTGCACATGATTTTAAAAACAAAATATCAAATATTTTCTGTTAACCCCACAATGGAAGATTTTCTAACTGTTTTAAAGACAAAGGTGATACACACATTCCACAACCAGGTCAATGTGTGAGTTAAGGCTGTAATTACCAGCATGTGATTGACAGAAAAACCCAACCATGTATTCATCTGGAAAGTCTTTTCAGGAAATGCTCATCGTATGTAAGATTCTGTACTGGTAAATAAGGCACGGTCTATGCCCTCAAGAAGGTCGCAGTCCATAAGGGGTGCAGAAACATTGAGATGATGTAAAATATGCTGAATGCGGTGATAGAGCTAAAACTTGTAGATAAATTGGAAAGGAGGGGTGAGGAAAGGGAGAAGATAGAGTGGTTCCTAGGTTTCCAGCTTGGGTGCATCTTGGTCATTTTAAATAATATCTCAAATATGGAAGACAAACTGGCATAAGAGGAATATGAAAAATTTAATTTAGGACACATTACATCTGGGGTGATTTAATTTAGGGCATGTTACATCTGGGGTGACTAGAGGGCATCCAAGTGGCAGCTGAAGGAATAAGTCTGAGCTGGAGACAGAGACTTGGGAGTGATCAGCATAAGTAGAGACTGAGACCACAGAACAAGTGTGGTGACCTAGGGAAAATAAATAGCTTGAGAAAAGCAGTAGCTCAAGGCAGGAAATCTAGAGAACGTCATCATTTAAGGGAAGGGCAGCGGAAGACTTGGAGACAGAGGAGAAGAGAGGTCAAAGAACCTGGAGAACACAGGGAAAGCAGACATGGAGGATTCAGTCAAGGGCAAAGAAGGTTCCAGGATAATAAGGCCTGAAGAGGACACAGTGGATATGGCTGTTTGGAGGTCTTTGTGTACCTCAGTGTTAGCAATTCCAATAGACTTCAAGAGAGAAAAAAAAACAAATTGTAATGGCTCGAGGAATGTGTAGAAGTGAGTAGATGGTTTCTTGAGAAGTTGAGATGAGCAGGGACGAAGAGTAATGGATGGACTCTTAGAGGGGGGTGAGAGGTCAAGGAAGGGGTTCCTAAGTTGGAAGAACTTGAGCGTGTTTTGAGCCATCACAGAGGAAAAGGTTGAAAGAGCTTGGGAAGAGGCCATGATCAGAGGGAAAGATTGTCTTTAAATAGGAGAAAGAACTGGCGAAGGCCAAAGAAGGAAGGACTGTGGGTATAAGTCGGGTTGCCATGCAGAGAGAGAGAGCCTTTGAAAGATGCATGTGGCCTTATCTTCCAGGAAGCAGGGTCAGCTGCAGAGACCGTGGGAGACAGGGACTGGAGAGTGGCTTTCAAAAGATACTGAAATGAGCAAGAAAGGAGCTATGGCATCCTTACCATCATCAGGATAAATAGAAGGATGAGCAGGCCACCCTGAGGCCACAGTGTAGCTGGAGAGCAAGTGTTTCAGGGACCCTGTTCTGCGTGTTCAGGAGACAATCTGGCAGCCGAATCCTGGCAGGTTACCCAGTGACAAGGAACACCTAGAAGCCCGAGGCATATGGCAGAAAGGCTAGAAAAAGAGAGAGGGAGAGGATGTGGAGGGAGTCAGCATTATCGCTGGATGGCACAAACCCTCAAGGATGATGAGGTTTTACTCAGGGCAGACAATTGACAATACCAAATTCTGAAATGTTCCTCATAAATAAGTAAAGTTTTAATAAAGATATGAAGAATCTGCTTCCTCTTTCTTCCAGCTAACAACCTATTTGCCAATCCCTTCTTTAAACTGACTGTTTTATTTTACTTTTAGTGTTGAGGGGTGGTCTGGATGTCTCTCCACAAAACCTGTATTTTGAACCTAAGGTCTGCGGTTTTGAACTCAACTTCCTGACATGTGCAAATCAGAGCTCGACAGCTCATCACCCTGAACAATAATATAACTCTTACTTCTGAATAGGGTGATTACGTGGTGACCAGAATAGATTACTTCCAGTTAAGTCTTTAAAAGTAATTGTGAACAGTGTACCTAAGAGCCAAGCTAGTTGTGGAAGTTATCTAGCAAGTAATAAAAGCCACAGATAAACAAAAACTAACAAGTTTTTGCAGTATGCGTGGTCCCCTTTTTCATGGAGGCAGGCATGTGTAGACACTTATCCAAGCCCAGCTGGCCTCTCCTGGGAGTGACCAGTGGCTCCTGGGGAGAGGGAAGAGCTCAGGGGCATTGGGGAAGCAGACCGTGGAAAGGAAGCAGCTTGGGGGACACTCACTCCAGGGAAGGGGCAAACCAGTTCAACCTCTACCGCCTGGGAAGGTAGATACTTGGATAGCTGATAATACTTGGATCGTCAGCTCTGAGGAGCTTAAAACTTCACTGGGACATTATATTTCTTTTAAATGAAATCACTATACTCCCATGGTTACACCGTTTTCTAAAATCCTTTCCATGACTTTTAAATGCCTTGGGAATAATTTCCAGACACTCTCCTCTAGTTACAAAAAGAAGGTATTGAGTTTGTGCTTCTATAAAAACTCCCTAAGTTTAAACAGTGACTATAACTATAGTAGATCATTTTTACCTACTTTTGCCACCACTTACAACAGAAACTTCTTGGGTGGGTTTGGCCGATCACATAATGGGTTTCTAGCAGTTTTAAAGAAAAATAAAGTTTTGTGTATTTATATTCAACTTTATTATTTTTGATGATTAAAAAATCCAGCTAGATAGAGGAGATCCTGTTTTGGATGAGGAATTTCAGCGACTGAAGACAGAAGTTAACCACAAACGGGTCGTTCGCAGTCTAGAAGTGGGTAACTTTCCTTTATTTAGAATCTAATTATTGGGAGATCTTTATATGCTCACTTTAAAAATACTAAACAATTTAAAAAATACTTTTAGCAAGAGATATTTAATCATTTTTAATATGCTTACATTTTCAGAGTGTTTTTTTCTTACATATTTGCAAGTAAAGCATCAAAACTCATAATTCATATTTTCCTTGATATTAATGACACTAAGTACTTTGGTTTTTCCTTCCCACCCCTCTACTTTCTCCTTCTTGGTTTCCTTTTCTGTTCCTTTGCCCTCCATGGCCCTGTCTGCAGGTCCTCAGGGTGGGTCCCTATACCTCTGTTCCTTGGCCCTTCTTGCTTGGTGGGAAGGAAACAAGACACGAAGTCAGAAACGAGAGTTCCAGTCCCAGCTTTTCCACAGATTTGGGACCTGGGAAAACTCCTCTGAGCCTTGGTGCCTTAGCGTCCTCAAATGTAAAATGGGAACAGTAGCCCCTCCACCTGAATAGCCACTGTCATGTGAGTTTCTGGTCAAACTCCAATTTTTAATTTTAACAATAAAAAAATTCTTTCTGATCCCCCCCCCTCCACCTTCATCATTTTCACTTTTCTTTCCAGAGTTTGCCATATCTGAATTATTTTTACCTCTTTTCTTCTCCCCCGCATTTAATCTGGCCACCAAGTCTTACCCATAGCTCTTTCACAAGGCCATACGTACCCAAGTCCAAACTTCATGTCTCACCCAACTAATCCAACAGAAGGTTTGTTCATATATCTGCCCCTCCTCTCTCTCCTCTCCAGCCCATTGCATGTGCCAGTGTGAGACTAATTCATTTCTGATGCCTTTTTCTTCATATTGTTTCCCTGTTCAAGAATCTACGGTGGCTGAGGCGCTCTGTCTGGCTTCAGTACACCCCCAGGATCTCTGGGGGTATATGCAGGCACTGTGCTGGTCCTGAGCAAAGCAGTCTCCCACTTCCACTAGGCATCATACAGTTCGTTCCCCTCCATTCTGAATACAGTGCCAGCACCCAGCTCATGGGACTGAGATCTGTGTGACCTTATTCTCCTTCCTCAGGGTTGCATGTGTTTGCTTCAGCTTCCCTAACCAGACTATAAACTCCATTAAACCCAAAGCTCCACTTTGGGCCCTCAACCCAAAAAGTATTCCTTATGATACTATGTACACCCAAAGTGCTTAATAAATGCTTATTATATGGCAGAACAAATAAATAATAACTAGATTTTGGATCAAACTCTAAAACAATTTTATTAAATGCTTATGCCAGGAGTTAAAATTTAAATTAAGATGTGCCTATACTTTATGTTCACAGGAAATCAAGGAATTTCATCCTAATTTTGATCCACTCACTAATAATACTTGGGTCAGTAGGTTCAGGGCCCAAAGACGGTTTCAACAAGTAGCACGCAAGGTAAGTTTCAGCACCAGATTGAAATTTTTATTTGTTTAGTCATCAGCACAAGGAAATCAAACAATGAGTTTTTTATAACAGCTTTATTGAGATATAATTCACATACCATAAAATTCACTCTTGTAAAGTATACATTTCAGTACTTTTAGTATATTCATAGAGTTGTACAACCATCACCACTATCTAATTGTAGAACATTTTTATCACCACAGAAAGGAACCTGGTTCCCATTAGCAGTCACTCCATCCTCCAGGCCCTGGCAACCACTAATCTTTCTGTCTCTATAGATTTGCCTATTCAGGATATTTCATATAAATGGAACTATACAATATATGGCCTTTTATAACCGACTTCTTTTCCTTAACTCGCTTTCAAGGTCCATGCATGTCATAGCATGTATCAGTACTTTATTCCTTTTTATGGATGAATACTGTCCCGTTGTATGGATAGTCCACATTTTGTTTATTGTTTACCAATTGTAAAAACATTTGGGTGGTTCTCACTTTTTGGCTCTTATGAATAACGATGCTGTGAACATTTGTGTACAAGTTTATGGACATGTTTTCAATTCTCTTGGGTATGTATAACTAGGAGTAGAACTGCTGGGTCATGTGGTAACTTTAGAACAGGAGGGTGTTGATCAGTTATTTCTAGAGAAAACAATTGAGAATTCCTGTGGGACTTTGTCTCTAACATTCAGGCTTATGGCATCCCTTTAAGGCGTGTCATCTCCCTGCTGTGGCTTCTTTACCCTTACACTGGTTTTCCACCCAGTACATTGCTAGCCCTCAGTGGTTTCCTGTGATCAGCACAAAATGAAAACTTCTTAGCCTCTACTGCCAATAAAGGGTATAAGGTGGCTCCCTATTCTGGCTACAGCCACACTTCCCCAGCTGCCACCTGTCTTCCTCTTTGTTGTTCTAGTCTTCATCTTCTTCCAAATACACCAGCTCATTCCCTTCTACAAACCTGTGTTTCTGCTCTTTGACCTTCAACTAACGCGCCATTCCATCTCCCCTTCATCTGTCTACACCCATCCTTTGGGCCAACTGGAGTCTACCTTTTCTCCAAAAAGTAGTCTGTAAGCTTTAGTACTTGGTGCCTCTTGCATCTTATGCTGCCCCTAGATATTTTGTTCCTGCCACTAGAGTATGGCTGCCCTGGGGGCGAGGGGCAGAGCCACTACTCAAGCAAGGGAGAGCAGTGGTTAAGACTTGAACTATGGAACCAGGTTGCCTGCCCTTCATTCTTAGTACTACTTCTTAAAGCTTTTTGATCTTGGACAAGTTACATAACCTCTGTGCCTTAGTTTCTTCATCTGCAACTGAGGATAACAATAAGAACCATTTTATAAGGTTGTTGTAAAGATTAAAGGAGTGAATATGTATAAGGGACTCTAAAAGTTTATGGTACAGGTTTTTTTTCAAGCAGCGCCTTCTGCCTGGACTGATAACAGTCTAGGCAGAGAGTGGCAGAGCTTGCTCCATCTGTGACCTACTCACCAACCTCCAAGGCCCCCAAAAACCAGAGTCCCTGCTGAGGCTTTATCTGGGTGGGCTCTGTGAATGCGCAGAACAGAGGTGGCCATAGGGTCCAACATATTGAGTACTCATTGTGGAGAGGAAATTGGTGGAAAGAGGCAGCACAAAGCTGTGCCCCAAGGGAGAGAGGCACAGCTGTCGCCAGTGGGTAAACAACAGTAAGATACAGGCCAGGCTGGCTTTCCACTGGTAGGACCACCCTGGCCCTTCTGGAGTGAGCCCACCAGGGGGAAAAAAAGTATTGTCAATAGTTATGTGCTTTGCTTTGCGTGGTGGCTCATTCTTTTCCTCATACTCCCCAACAAGTACTGTCAGTTCAGTGCAGATATGTTCCCAGTCTGATGACTTCCTGCCATCTCCCAGCTCAGTCACAGCCCCATCATCTCTCACTGGATGACTGCAATATGTATCCCTGTTTCCCATCCCCAGGCAGCAGCCAGTGTAGCATTTCACTGCTGAAAGATGTTACCTTTCCCTGGTAAGGCCATCCAAAGGCTTCCCATTGCAATTAGAATCCAATGTACAATTTTTATCAAGGCTACAAGGACATAGTGGATTTTTCTCTGTCCCTTCATTATGTCTCCTTTGTTCTTGAATCAGAATCTTTGTACTTGCTGGTTCCTCTGCTCAAAATTTTCTTCCCAAGATCTCTTCATCATTCAAGTGTCAGATGAAACTCACCCCCTCAGACAGGCTTTCCCTAATTATCTTTGCATGAATAGCCAGGCCACTGCCTTTCCAGTCCTTCAGTCATACCCTCATACATTTACTCTCTTTTGTTTTCTTCATGGCGTTTATCTTGGGTTTTTTTTTTTTGCTTAATTGTTTACTGTCATCTACTCCACCCCCGACCTCTACCCGCCCGCCCCCCCACACACACACTTGGATCATCAGCTCTGTGCAGGCTGACATTTGTTTGTTCCCACTATATCTTCAGTACCTTGCACAAAACAGGGCACAGAGTAGCCAATTCAGAATACCTGTTAAATGAAAGAGTCCTTTACAGGATAGAAAGGAGTGTTAATCATGAAATGAATGTTCCCTACAGCTGCAGCTCTGTGCACAGGTAGTACTCAATTTCAATAGTATCTGCTCTGAATTCAAAGCACAGTAGTATACAGTTGGCATTAGCCATAATCCACAGCTTTATTTCTACAGAATTTTTCATTTAGTTTGTCCTTCAGCTCTGAAAATAACATGACAGTAACACTACTATTCAGATATACTGAAAAGAAATATAGAAATAGTTATTTTTTACATTCTGAAAATATGAGAAAACTGGGTCTCCTAAATTGGGTTGGACAAGGCTAGATGACAACTTGGTCTTTTTTTTTTTGTATTCAGGAAAGTGAACATTGCCTTGACCTTGAAGTCCCTGTGGCCTCTGTCTAGGACAGCATGCTACTCTCCTTGTGGATTCTGACTTAGAGCAGCGACCTTAGTCTTTAGCTGTCGTTGGAGAAAGTGAATTAAATTGAGTGCCATAATGAGCATGTGCCAATTAATCATTTGAAATCATTCTATCTAATTCCAGGTCATGATTCATCGACGATTACTCAATATGTTGGACGCTATTCGAAACATGGACAAAGAGGCCATAATCAGAAGGCTCAGGCAGAGAAGACAGTCGATAGCACAAGGTAAGGTACAACTAGGAAGTACAACAATGCTTTGACCAGTAGTCCTCTGAGCATGAGGTTTTTTTTTATAATGAAATGAGCTCTGTAGAAATACAATCTTTTCACAAATCACATGTATCAGTTTTCTATGGCTACTGTTACAAACACCATATATTTAGTGGCTTAAAGCAACTCAAATTTATTATCTGACAGATATGGAGGTCAGAAATCTAAAATCAGGATGTCAGCAGGGCTGGTTCCTTCCAGAGGCTCCAGCGGAAAATGTGTTCCTGGCCTTTTCTTAGCTTCTGGGGGCCGCCTGCTTTCCTTGGCTTGTGTCCACTTCCTTACTTCACTCTGACCTCTTTTCAGTCATCACGTCTCCTTCTCTGACTCTGAGCCACCTGCCTCCCTTGTATGTGAATCCTGTGATTACATTAGGCCCACTTGGATAATCCAGGACAATCTCCCCATCTCAAGATCCTTAAGTTAATCACATCTACAGAGTCCCTTTTACCATGTAAGATAACATAGTCACAGGTTCTGGGGGATAGAACATAGACATTTTTTGGGGGGGGGCATTATTCAACCTACCACATGACACAAATCAGACCTCCACACCAGGTTTGGCTGAAATACTTGCCCAGTTGATAATAAATAAGGCTAATCAGCCTAACCAAGTTGTAATGTCTGTGACATTTGGCCATGGTTTAACTTCCTGCGTTGTGCCCTCTATTCTCTTTCTTCACTAGAGGGACTAGGATTCGAGGATTAATTGGCTGGATCTGGTATTATCTCAACTTGTTGATTGATTGGCTGGATCTTGTGTTATCTCAACCTAGCATTTGTGCATAAAGCTTTTTATCTCATATCATCTTTGCTATTTAAAGAGATTTCAATTCTTTGATCCCCAGGTTGACTGGGGCTGTTGGAGGCCCACTCTCTGTAGCTTCAGGGAGCCCAAAAGCCGTCCTATCATCTTCTCCCAAACTGTGTATTTCCAATTATATGCAGATATAGCTCACATATGCAGATCCACAGGCAGGCCCTGATCCTTTCTACCCTTCCTCCCTTCCCAGGCCCAAGCTCCTGAGCCCAATTCAGGCTTCCTCTTCTCTGCTAGAACAGCAACTCTTTGGAAGTAAAAATAAAATAAAATTTTAAAACAATTGGAGAAGAGGTTGAGATAAAGAACAAAGAGGATACTAAAAATGGGACTATATAGATACATACATACTCTTTTTGAAATGGCATGTGACAGGTACCCACTAATTGGTGTGTGACTAATACGCAACTGAAGATGGTGGTTTCACATAAAAATACCTTAAGACTCCCTAAAAGTTCTGTTTTGTTTTTCCCTCTTAGACAACATTCCCTCCAAATACCATCTGCTGCAGTACAGTCAAGACGATTATTACTGCCGGTTCTCTCTGTCACCCAAGCAAGTGCTGCCCTTCGCCTTCCCGTCCCACAGTCCTGTCCAGGGCTCCAACGAGTTGGTAGGTGCTGCTGGGCTGTGGGGTAGGGGCCAGGCATGATCAGATGGTTGCTAGGCAAATTCCAAGGCAAGTCTTGACCTTAGTCTCAGTCCCTGGACCTCCTCTTAAGAAGCTTGCGAGGGAGACCTGTGCCTAGGGAATTGTGACCAATGGGAAACCAGAGATCAGCTACTGCCACCTGCCTGGCCCCTGATATACCTGTGCAGAGCTTCCTGATAGCCTGGGCTGGGTCTTTCCCAGCCTGGAACCCACCAAGAGCATTGAGTCCCACTTGAATGCCCAAGAACCAGGCCTGAGACAAACCCAGAGGACCTGGCCTGCACCAGGGAGGCAGGCCCTGCTCAGCTGAGCCCTTCTGCTGCATGAGCAAAAGGAGAGGACAAAGAAGGATGGCCCAGAATCCAACAATCTAACCCATCAGACTCACAATTCTCTCTCCTCTCTCGCGCGCTCGCTCGTGCTCTCTCTCTCTCTCTCTCTCTCTCTCTCTCTCTCTCTCTCTCTCTCTCTCTCTCTCTCGCAAGAGTTGTGGCAGTTCGAGTTCATCCCTCTTGCCTTATGGGCACAATGATGCATTATGATAAAAATAATAGCCCTTACATTTCATTTACCATAGTCAGGCAGTATCTTAAGTGCTTCAGTGGTATCAATTCATTTAATTTTAAACAAATCTATGTGCTATGTTTATCATATAGATGAGGAAGAAACTGAGACACAAAGGCACATAGCCAATAATAAAATGTTCACATATTAACAAAAGTGTGTAAATTGATATTGAAAGTGTACATGCAAGAAATTATTTTCATTTCAAAGGATAAATTTGCCATTCACATTCTAGAATACGTGTTAAGTATTGCAGGTTAATTTACTCAAGAATTACAGGACCGACTTTAGAAATACCATGTGTTTTCTGCATTGGACAAGTAAATGACTTAAGAGATGAAAGTATTTAGTTCCTAGGAAATAATAAATCTGAGATTTTTAAGCCACAATAAATATGTGACATTCAAGAATAGATGGGATGGAAAGGGTGATAGGGATGAAAGAGATCCTCGCTATGCTGTGGAGCCTGTCTTATTCTTTTTGGATGGTTCAAAGCTTATACATTTCACTTGGTGCTTTCGTTAGTTCATATTTCTACATATAGATTTCCACATAATAGATTGTATTTCTACAAGGACTTCTTCGCTGCTCAGGGTTAATGAAAAAAACCGTTCAGCATTCCTGTCTCTAAAGAATTTTGTAATTCATTCTATGAATATTTCATCAATTCTAAGATCACTTTTTTAATATTTAGCATCTTCGAAATTGGGAAATATAATTCATGGCATACTAGCATTGTATCATACTAATTTAATTATGATGTCTTAGATTATGTGAAATAGTGTTTATTGAGTGCCCATAATGTAGCAGCTTCTCTGAGAATCTGAGGCAGATCAGCATGCAGGAAGTTGAATAGGTAGGACTTTGGGCGTTAGACCCTGTGAAGGGGAGGCAGTGGGAGCAGAAGTGGACAGAGTAAGAAGCAGGACTACTGTCCCTGACAAAGGCTAAACTTATGAGGAGCTCTGACACTGGAATAGAGTGAGAAGACCCAGCATTTATACCTTTGCTTCAAGCTGTCGTTGGAGGTGGGCTGCCCTCCAAGGGCCACATGACCTTGAGTGAGGCAGCTCCTATCAGCCAGGGCACCTACTGAAGAGGGCTGACCCCCGAGAGTTGTTTGTATGAACAAGATTCCTAGCAGCTGGGGGACTAAAATCTTCAAACCTAAAGGAGATTCTGGATGGCATACTGCAGCACCAGCAACAGTAGAAAGTGAAAGAGAAGAATCACACGCAATAAGAGACAAGGAGGAGGGGTGACCAATGCTGCCTCCAGGCCCCACACATCTGTGGTTGCAGGAAGGTTTATTTAAAAAAGAGAACTGTTCATTTAATGTTCAAAATATATGGAAATAGAAGCATAGATGCTTTTCCTCAATGTTGACAATGTGTCAATTCCTTGAATTTTCACATTTTAGGCTCCTGATGGCCTTGGACCAGTCCCAATTAAACCTTCCGAAATTCAAATCAAGCACAGTCATTCCTTCTTCAAGCTGCAGGTCAGACTTGCCATACGGTATTAGCTAATTAGATTTCTTATGAAGTGAACAAAATATTCTTGAATTTGAATTGCATTATTTTATTAGTTTGTTCTATTGTGGATTATACTGTTTGCATACTGTGTACGTTTTCCCCCTGTTATTTTACGGTATGTGAGATAATAATACATTCTTTTTTCCTCATGTGGCTTATGGGAACCAGGATCCTTATTCTGTGGATATACCATATATTATGCACACATGAAGCTACCTGAACTACATATATAGAAACTTTAAGAAAAAACACAAGATGAAGTGAGCAAAGTTTGTCAGCCCTTTTTGAATTATATAACCACTTCTGTTTTTTGAAAATATTTTTTAAATCAACAAACCAGTATTTGGTGTATTTTTGCAGATGAGCCATGTGATATGGGAGAGTAATTGTGAATACTCCTGTGTTCTGGAACCCAGAACAGGGCTCAGGGTGGGCACTCAGGTCTCCCCGGAGCTGGTCAAGTGAACAGTTGCCACAATCTGATGATTACAATGTGGTGCTTGTTTTCTTTTTACCATCAGGCAGCTCAGAAATACTGTCATTGAGAAAGATCCCACTAAATGGTCACAGGCTTTTAAGGATATTTAGTCAGTCTTCTTCTTTCACTCTCAGGTTCCTCAGCTGTACAAAATTAAGGGATATCAGCCATTCTTTGTCGAGAGGTCTTCAACAAGTTACAGACCTCAAAAGCTTGCTCGAGCCCTGAGGCAAGGAGCTGAGGTAACACATCCCCCCCTTCAGGAATCTCCCTCGCCTTTTCCCCCTTGTCCTGTCATCAAAACTAATACACTGCTTTTGGTCCTTGTACAGGATGAAGCCACCACCATCATAGCCTTGCCAAAGCAGGATGCCACTCCTCAGTTCCCTGGTAAGACCTCCATCTTGAGCATGAAACCCCCTGAGGCCTTAGCCACGTCTCCAGATTATGACCCACTTTACATATTTGTAAGTGACAATTGGCAGACATCTTGCATTCTATGTTCTTTTATTTCGGTGGTTACTTTATAAGAAAACAGAAGCATTAATTGGAAATATTTTCTCTCTTTGGAATTTTAAGATTTAAACAGTATCTCATCTTCAAAATGACTTGCCAGTATTTATTGCATGGAGAATATCAATTTTCCTGTCTTTTAACAATTCCATCATTTATTTTCATGACAATAGCTTTGTGAACTTTTCTAATTATATGTGATATAATATATATAAACATAACAGAAAAAGAAAGTAAAATTACCCCAAACCTTATCACTCAGAGCTCTGTAGATTCTTTGTTTCATCCTTGAGCAGTAAATTCCTTTCATACTCACAACTCTGCCTTCCAGATTCCTCTGTTCTACTTCATGTAGCAGCACTTGATTGCCCTCCCTGAAGCACACCCTAGCCATCCCACTCTCCTGCTCAACATTCTTCACTGACCCCATTTCCTACCAAATTAAGTCTATGTGAGGCCGATCATAAAACCCCAGCCCAGTTCTTCACTATTCCCTTACACATATTTCTGCCAAAGTTTGTGTGCTTTCCCCATCACCAGACCTTCGCTTACTCTGATCTACCCTCATGGAGTTCCTTCTTCTACTTTATATGTCCAGTTACCCACGTCCCAGGTGACTGGAATACAGAGGGCAAATCTGATGAGGTTCTATGTAATAATGGAATCATCAGTGAAATATCACAGTAGAATCTCCAAGTGTGAATCTGTATTTCTAATGTGGGCAGAGATGCTAACAGTCACACCTAAAGTCACTCAGCCAGTTAGTGGGAGAGCTGGGACAGAAACCTGCCTTTCCTGATTGTTTGTCTTAGGATTTTTCCTCTGAATTATGCTGCTTTCTTTAAATAAAGAGCTGTGAGGTTTGTGATTTGGGACATTTTCTTATCGTCTCATCAAATGAGGAGAATGTTTCTCAGAGACAGAATCTTAGTGTTGAGAGAACTTCACAGGACATTTAGCTCAGTGATTAACAAACTTCATTTAGCACCAGAACCCTCTCAACAGCTGAAATTTTGCATAGAAAGGCAAAATGTAAAATAAAGTTGTAGTTGCTGGGATGGTAGTGGAGTAGTGGGCTCTCTTGAGGGGAGTGTCCCTGCAAAACCCTGGGGCTCCCCACAGCAAGGTTTGAAAACTACTCTTCAGTTTCTTATCCCACAGACTCACCCACTACCATCTCCTCACCATTTTAAAAGTGAGAAAACTGGTCAAGAGAAGTTAAGGGAGTTTTCCATATTCACATTCATACTACCTTGGAAAAGATCAATAGTTATTTATTAATTCATTAATTTCACAAATACTTAGGGCATGCCTGCTATGTATAGGATAGGAACTTAGGTATAAGGCAGTTCATCAAAGGGACACATCAGTCCTAAATAGTTATCCACCTAACACCAGAACTTCAAAATGCGTGAAACAAAAATCAATTGACCTGCAAAGGGAAAAATAGACAAATCCACAATTATAGTTGGTGATTTCAACACCCCTCTCTCAATAATTGATAGAACAAGTAACGAGAACTCAGGCAGGATATAAAAAGACTTAAGTATCACTATTAGTCAACTTGACCTAATTGACATTGCTAGTACACTGTACCTAAAAACAATAGAAAACAGATTCTCTTCAAGTGTACACCACAGGTTTGCCAAGATAGATCAGACTTGGGGAGATAAAACAAGGCTTAATAAAATTGAAAAGATTCAAATCATATAAAGTATTTTTTCTGACTTTGATAAAAATATTTATCAGTGAATAGCATAAAAATGTCCAGAAAATCTGCCCCTCCCCCCAAATTTGGGAGCTAAATTATATAATTAGATAAATTATATAAATTAATGTAGCCTAAAGGCCAAATAAATCAAAAGAGAAGTTAGAAAGTATTTTTAACTAAATGTAACGAAGACACAAGACAAAAATTTTGTGGGAAATTTATAACTCTGTACGCCTACATGAGAAAATAAGATGGTCTCAAATTAAAGTCCTCAGCTACCCCTTTAAGAAATGCAAGAAAAAGAAGAGTAGCTGAAACTCAAACTAAGCAGAAGAGAGAAATAGTAAAGATAGATTAAAAAATCAATGAAATAGAAAACAGTAAAACAGATAAAGGAAGACTGGTTCTTTGAGAAGATCAATAAAATGGATAAACCTCTAACCATACAGATAAGGAAAAAAAAAGGTAAAAACCATAGAATGACCAAAATCAACAATGGGATAGATTATCACTACAGATTCCACAGAATATTAAAAAGATAATAAGTTAATATTATGAAACACTTATGACAGTAAGTTAGACAAGTTTAATGGATAAATTCCTTAAAAGGTACAAACTATTAAATTTTATTCAAGATAATTCTAATGATTCTATATCTATTAAAGAAATTGAATTTATGATTAAAAACCTTCCCATAAAGAAAAGCCCAAGCCCAGATGTCTTCACTGGGAAATTCTGCCAAACATTTAAGGAAGAAATAATACTAAATCTACAAAACCTTTCCAGTAAATGGAAGAGGAGGGACTACTTCTCAACTCATTCTAGAAGTCGGGGATACCAAAGCCAGACAGAGACATTATAGGAAAAGAAAAAAGGATAGAATATCCCTCATGAACATAGATGCCAAAAAAAAAAAAAAATTGTAACAAAATTTTAAAAAATTAAATTCATCATATAAAAAGGGACATATCATGAGCAAATAGGGGCATAGTCCAGGAGTACAAAATTAGTTTAACATGAAAAACTTAATGTAATTCACCATATTAACAGACTGAAAAAGAAAAACTATATGATTTCAATAGATGCAAAAAAATTACCCTGATAAACACTCTCATCAAGTGAAGAATAGAAGAAAATTTTCTCAACCTGATAAAAAGCATCTATTCAAGATCTGTAACTAAAATCATACGGAATTGTAAATGACTGTTTTCCCTCTGATATCAGCATTAAGGCACAGATGTCAGCTCTTACTAATTCTATTCAAGATTGTAATTATAGCCAGTGCAACAAGGTAAGAAAAAGAAATAAAAGGCATCCAGATTTGAATGGAGGATGTGAACTATCTTTATTTACAAACAAAATTGTCTATGTAGAAAATACAATGGAATTTACCCCAAAACCTACTAAAACTAAAAAGTGAATTTACTAAGCATGAAGAATACAAGATCAATATATAAAAATCAATTATATTACTATACACTAACAACAAACAATCTAAAATTAAAAATTTTAGAATTCATCTCTCTTAACGATAGCATCAAAAAATAGGAAATACTTAGGAATAAATCTAACAAAAGTAAATAAAAATGGCACATTGCAAATTAAGAAAAATTTCTGAGAAAAAATAAAGGAGACCTAAATAAATGGAGAAATATACCATGTTGGTAGATTCAGAGATTTAATATTGTTAAGATATCAATTCTCTCCAAACTAATCTAAAAACTCAACACAATTCCAATAAAAAACAAATGGGCTTTTTTTTGGGGGGGGTGTAAAAATCAACAGGTTTATTTTGAAATTTATATGGACTGTAAATACATCTAAAACACTTCGAAGAACAAAACTGCACTACTCGACTTCAAAGCTTATTGTAAAGCTACAGGAAGTATAGGATTAGCATAAAAACAGACAAACAGATCAATGGAACAGAATAGAGAATCCAGAAATATATGCATTCATACATATGTGGTCAGTTGATATTTGACAAATGTCAAAGAATTCATTGTAGCAAAGGTAGTCTTTTCAAGAAATAGTGCTGGAACATTTGGATATTACTTTACCAAAAATAAATCAAAATTAAAGAACTTTAATCTGTATCTCATACTATTAACAAAAATAATTGGCTCATAGACCTACATATAAAACCTAAAACTAGAAAACTATAAAATACATAGGAGAACATCTTTGTGACCCAGGGTCAGACAAAGACTTCTTAGATATAACATCAAAACCACAATCCATAAATGGGGAAAAAAAATGATTTTTTTTTTGGACTTTGTCCAAATTAAGTATTTCTGGTTTTCTAAAGACACTGTTAAAAAAAAGATAAATCATAGACTTAGATAAAATATTTGGAAATTACATATGTAATAAAAGACTTGTATCCAAAATAGAGAAAAAACCCCTAAAACCTTACAGTAAGAATCAACCCAAAACCTTACAGTAAGAAACCCCTAAAACCCCTAAAAAAAAAACCCCTAAAACCTTACAGTAAAAAACAAACAACCCAATTTTAAAATGGGCAAAAGATCTTCACCAAAGGAGATACAGAGATGGCAAATATGCACATGAAAAGATGCTCAAAATAATGCATCATTAGCAAAGTGCAAATTAAAACCACACTGCGGTACCTCTATTAGAATATCTAAAATTAAAAAGACTGCTGGCGAGAATGTAAAGTGGTACAACTACTTTAAAAAACAATTTGGCAGTTTCTTACAAAGTTAAAAAGTTAGTAGTAAACATACGCCTATCATATGACCCAGCTATTCTGCTCCAAGGTATTCACCCAAGCTAAATGGAAGCATAAGACTTGTACAAGAATATTTATAGCAGTTGTGTATGTTCCCCAAATTGAGGGGAAAAAAGTGTCCATCAACAGATTAATGGAGAAGCAAATTGTGGTATTACTATACAATGGAATACTCTTCGGTGATAGAAAGAAGTAAACTCTTGATACATGTGAAAACATGGATGGTTCTCAGAATAAATAGGCTTGGTAGAATAAATCAGACAAAAAAAAGTGCATATTTTATGATTCCATCTAAATTCTAGAACATCTAAAGTAGTGTATAAAGACAGAAAGTAGATTAGTGGCTTCCTGGGGATGGGTTGGGTGGATGGGTATGAAGGGGCAGGAAGGAGGGATGGCAGGATTACAAAAGAGCAAAAGAAAACTTTTAGAGGCAATGGTGGTATTCATTATTTTTATCGGGGTGATGATTTTTCAGATGTAACATGTCAGAACAGATCAAATTATATACTTTTAATATGTGAGGCTTATTATATATTAATTATACATCAATATATTTATAAAAGAAGGAATCTGAAAACCCTAAGAAGAGAAACAAAAAAGGAAAGAAATACCAGTTACAATCGGTAAAGCGTTATGGTGCAGTCCTGGGATGGTGTCTGTGCATTAAGGCTGAAGGAGGGAGGGAAAGAAGTGTCGGGAGAAAGGAAAACTCTTTCAGCAACAGTGCAATTGGGAGGATGGAAAAACTCAAGCATATAAAAGGTGCATCGTTCAAGCAAAAGAAAAGGCCATTATAAACTCCAGGGTTGGGGGTGGAGGGTACTCAACTAAAAATTGATAAGTATCTCAAATAGAAAACCAAACTAAAATTTGGTTTGACTTTTTGGAGTTGATAGAAAATACAAACACTTGGCCTGCATACCATATCTTTTCTCTGTTATGGCTCACGTCATTGAAACCTCACCCAAAAAATCTATAGTTGGTGCCTCTACTTGGCCTGGCAAAGAAACATATTTACATAGATAAGACAAAATAAATGCTGTTTACTAATTTTCCACCTTCAGAGATAACCTATGAACAAAGCCTGAAGGTTTTGGCTGTTATTCCAGAATGTGAACATTAACAATCTCCATAATACAAAAGTAGACTTGCGGAAGAGAGGAGAGCTGCAGGAAAGCGTAGGAATGGTAATGCTTTCATTTCACCGGAGAGGGCGTTGAAATACTCAACTAAAGATGAGGATACAAGAAATGAGGGTGTAAATGTGTCATTTCACATTGCAAAGATAACCGACATCAGAGCTTAAAATAACAGTGTAGTTTTCTAAACTGGAAGGAAAAAGTTTGGAAGGAGCATTTGTGCACATGAGCAAATTCTTATGTTGCATAGTAATGAGTCAATAGATGCCCTCGGAGGTTGATAACCAAGAAATTGAAGAATAAGCATAATGTTTTGAGTTAGAATACTGACCATCTCGAAGGCATAAAACCCAAAAATAATGGAAAGAAACACCTTCTGGGATGTGGGCCTGAGGACAGGGAGGGCCCACAGGAGCCCCATTGCGTTTTCTCACAACCCTTTCCAGCCTAGCAGAGTTACCACCATATGAATGCATTACTTTAAGGAAAATTAATACTAAAATAATCATGGGGTGGCCACTCAGAGCACTTACTCTGGTGGCAGTGGCCACCCAGGAAGATCTCAAGTGCAACAACTCTTAGAGACAGTGATATTACCATCTTCAAAATACTTCACTTATTTCATTTGGCCCAAGGCAGATCCAGAGAGTTAGCTGCTCAGCAACTCCCCATGCCCCCAATGAACCAGTATATGAAGCGCTCCCAAAGGCCACACAGCTAATGTCCCCTCCCTGGTTCTGTGTACCTTTGCCCACATCACTACCCCCACAGGATGTGGCCAGCCCCCTCCTCCAACACACTACATCCCGCTCAGCTAGGGTCTCTGTCACTCCTGCCCCAGTTCCCTCCAGAGTCCCTTTTCAGGTGCTATCCTGATTGGCCTTTTGTCGCCACAGAAATGACTCTGGCGATGGAAGCCAGCAGTTTTCAGATTTTTACAGTCCAGTGGCTCCCTTACCCATGAAATGGATCTGGGGTCCATTTCCATATCTTTAGTCCTGCCTGTTTCTCCCACTTGCTGGTTGCGGGGTGGCCAAGGTTCTCCCTCTTCTACTTCTGGGCATCTCTGTAATTATGCTCAGAAGACCTGGTTGGCCCAGTGGGGAGGGGGTGCTTGCTCTGTCTTCTGTTCTTTGGTTCTCCCTCCATAGCACTCTTGCACTCTGGTTTATTTAAGGGGGCATGCACTGGAACAGGAAATGTCCCCCACTTCTCTACCCACTACCCTCCTCGCTATCCTTCCTCCTCACCCACCTTCCTCTGTATTCTCAGGCCTCCCCTGCTTTGCCTCGCCAGGACCCCCAACTTTCACATTGCTCTCTTCCAACCCTCCAGCCCTTATCTGGGGAAGGGGTCTTGAGGAACTGCAAAAGAACCTGCTGTACACACACACACACACACACACACACACACACACACACTTTCTCTCTCTCTTCCTTCGACTGTAAGCGCTTATTGAGATATTGTTCGTTTCTGCATTGAGGTGGGCCTTGCAGACTCCTTTAGTGCCATCATCGCCTCCCTGCCCTCCTCCTTCCCTTATATCAGTGAGTTCAGTCAAGAACCCTCTCCCTGTCTTTCTCCCTGGCCCTAGCAGCAAGTCAGCCTCTGAACCAAGCTTACAGTTGTCCTAATGTTCTTGACTGGAACAAATTTACTACCAACACCACTCTAGGCTCTCCCACCCCTTGCATTTGGGTGCTGTAATGCCTCCCCTGTCTAGCTGCACTTCCCTTAAGCTGTGGGGACACATTTGTTTCTTGGCAGTGAAATTGGGTTTCTATAAGCCATGTGGAGTTTTGTTGTTTTTTAAAATTTTGTTTTAAAAAATTATAGAAACAAACAAATAGAACAAAAATATCAACTTTGGGGCTCTTAAACATCTGAAATTAAGTAACTGTGAGGGGCAAAAGCTATGTTGTTATTTGGGACAAAACAAGGTTTTTGTTGGATGAGTCCTAGAGGGAATATTAAAAGGCTCTATATTTTCATGTTTTGACATAATTGTTCTGTGCCTCTGTTAGTCCTGCTGGAAAACTAGTAAAAAATAGAATCTTCCTTAAAACCAGATACTACAGCCAAATGGAGCCTTCCTCAATTAAAAATATTACCAAAACAATGTTAAATGTTGACATTTCCTTATACAGCAAATGTCACCCTCTTCTTTGTCGTCTTTTTGAAGTAGTTTTTAAGAAGATAACTTTGTTTTCAAAGCCAGAAGCTTACTTGCTTTATAAATCCAGTTTGTTTATTTAATAAATCCCCCTAATTCATCAAATTTAGAAACAAATACTTTAAGCCATTTGAAACTGTGATTTCAGTTGTATTTGTTTCCACTGAGCTCAGTAAATCCACATGGTATGTAACGAAGCCCTTAAACCAGAAATGTGACATTTATGAATGATTGTGACATTTAAGACGCTGCCAATTTGAAGATGACTCCGCTCTCCTGCTTCTCTTTCCCAGAGGAGCTGACATGGACTCAGAGTGTTAGTGCTAATGGGAGCCATGGAGAACATCAGCTGACACCTGTACTATGCCTGACTTAGAAACTGGTAAACAAAAGAGAATCTTTTTTTCTCTCTCCACAGAATCCCAGCCCAGGATTATTTGCTGTGAAGCACCCTTTGACCTACGCAGAAACCTTGATAGATTACCATTTGTGCTCTCATCCCAAGTACAAGTTCACCAAGGAGTCCCACAGTGGGTCCAGCATTCCTCTCACCCAAAAACAGTTTCTCCATCACACGGTAAGGCCATCACCAGCTCCCTGACAGTGCTGACCCTGGGCTATGGGGAAGGGCAGGAGACAAGGATAAAGGGTCACGGCTGGAGTTGAGACAAAGAAGGTTTGCAGCCACAGCTGCAGAACAGTAAGAAAGGTAACAGTGGTGGCTGTGTACACTCTCTTACTGCCAGCCCTGCAGAGGTACAGATGAGAGACTTAAGACCACTCTTGTCCTATCCATACGCACCTCTAAGACTGCATGCTGCCCTGTTCTAAATACTCTTACTCTCTTTTTCCCTTGAAGGCTACGCCCCATATTCATTTTATTCCTATTTCAGCCATATAAAATGGTCACAGGGCAGATATAACCCCATGGTCTGACCTCCTCTTTCTTTGGCCCCTACAAGTGTAGAAACATCAGAATAGACATGGTGATGATATGACAAATGCACAGTAAGGAAGAAGCTCCACAGAATTCCTTCTCTCCCTCAATTACCAACTTGACCTAAATATCTAGTGACATCCATTAGGGGCCTTTGAAAGGCCTCAGGCCTTGGAAACTCAATAAATCCCTAGCTCAGATCATTAACTCTTCCCTACTTTTGCCAACCACACCTCAAACTGGCTTCTCCTGCATTACCTCTTTGTTTGCTGACTTGTGCAATGGTCCACATGATCCTTGATTCCTTTCTCTCCCCCATTCCCATATTTAACCATCACTGGATTCCACTAGTCTGCTTCAAACAGCATGCGAATCTCCCTCTCTCTTCTCCCCACCCCACCACCATGGCCCACCACTGTGCATCAGCCCTCTCTAGAAATCTTCCTTCGATACACACCCGACCATGTTGTTTTCCAGTTTGAAAACCCTCAGTGGTCCTGCTGCCTGTGGGAGCAGCTTCTTGCTCATTAGCTTGGCCTACAGGCCCTTCATGAACAGCCTGCTTCTCCAGCCTCATTTTCCACAATCCCCATCACATGCCCCATGCTCAACTCAGCTGGTGGCCTGACAGCACCCTCCTTCTCATCTCCATGCACTTGTAGGCACTTCTCCTGCCTGGAATGCCATTTGATGAACCACTCGGCTTCTCTGAATGTTGCATTAGCAGGACAGTCACAATAAACAGATTGTAAGGCAGAATCTGCCCTCCATCTCCAGGGCCTGTTGCTTGTGTGCCTAATGAATCAGGGGAAGAAAATTGTTCCTTTGTCCCTGCTTTAATTCCATGTTACATTATTTAATGCCCTTTGCCGAAGCAGTTGTCTTTTGTCTTCAGAAAATTCAATCAAAATGAATGAAATTATACATTCTGGAGCTCAATGTTTAAGACTAAACAATCGTCAGTTGAATGAAATGGAAGTCCTTCCTAGATTTCACCTCACCAAATGATTCCTTTACATGTGGTACCCCTGTGCTGGCTTTTATTCCAGGACATTATACCTGGGATAATGTACTGGAAGAGGTTCCAGTCCCTGATCTTTTCATCCCTGCCCGAGACCTCTAAGACAGAGACGACGCAGAGGTAAGCACAGCCATCAATTGTCTCACAGAGGTATGTTTGCTTCACGGATTACAAAGCTATGATCCTGAAGAGTGAAATGCCAATCATGTGTCAGATCATACTTCTAGTGCATGAGGGAAGTTTGCTAGTCAGAGAAATATAATGATATATGACTGATTTTCATATTTTGAATTGGTCTTAAGATACACCTTTAAAAAAATTCATGTCCCAGGTGGCTAGTTGACCATATTTCAATAAAAGGAGACAGCCAATCCATATAATTCAGCTAAGGTATCCATAGTCAATTTTTAACATTTTAAAATTGCCAAGATTAGCCTTCTACGCCTTTCATATCCAATTCCAAAAGATCCACTTCTCTCTCATACCACAGCCTAGCACTCACAGTGAGGTCACACGGTTATCATTATACAGAGACATAGCTCAGCTTCAGATTTAGCCTGTAGCCCAGCTTCAGCAACAGAACAAGTAGATGAAAATATTGTTGGACCAACGCAAAAAGAAATTTAATCACCTTTTTTCTAATTCACTTATACAACACCTCTTCAGAGCCCTAAGGTATCAAACAAGGAGACTGATTCCTTATTTTTAGGACTTTGCTTGGTCAATAACACACTTCCGAGCCCTTGAATTTGTTTCTTTGGTTCATCGTCCTTATAAACATAATTAAGTGAGCTATTGATGAGCAAATGTGACTAGTATCCTAAAATGATTATCATCATCTTATTTTCAATCCTTGATTCAGAACGAGGCCCACCCCAAGGTGGCAGAGTCCTGTCACAGCCCCAGGGGTGGTCAGGAAACCCAAGCTCTGCCACCAACCAGGATCAGCCAGGTGACCTTTATACCGTGACCCCCGCCAGCATGTCCTGGATTCTCTGACATAGAAACTCAAGTCCTCTCCCTCAGCAGAATTCCACATGGTATCCAGAAGCTGTGTGACCTCAGCCACACTCCTCGGCCACCTCTCTGGGCTCAGTCCTCTTGTCCAGAAGACAAGGGGATTGAACTTGTTGCAAAGACCATTTTTAGCCTTGATATTTTCAGGAGGTGTAGGAGAACTTGCCCCGTGTGCAGTGACCCCATATATACTACCTGTCCACCCCCCTGCCCCAGGTATTTGAGAAGATATTTGAAATCCAATTTGTGACTCCAGAACACTTCATTTACTTCTTCTTTCATTGCCGAGAGAAAAGCTCTTCCTGAATTAAGTAAAATCCAGCCTTACTGCCAGATGCTTTTCCACAGCACGTGGAAAATAACCCTTCTGGGTTATTGCCTTGGTGCTTCTCTACTACCCTCTGCCTGGAAATTAACATGAGACCAAGCATAGGACTTGGGCCGTGGTAGGAGCTCAAAAATATTAGTACTTCTTCTATGAGTTCATTCATATCTCATCCACCCCACTGCAATCTGAAAATAAACTAAGCATTTTTGTTCTTCATTCTAGTATATTTTTGAAGACCTGATATCTCCAGGCAAAACAGGGACATGGTAGAGGGAACAACGCTTTGGGGTCTGAGGCATCTGCCTCCATTACTTGTTAGCTGTGTCACCAGCTCTATGTCCTTGTGCAAGTTACTTATTACTGAAGCCCTTTGAACACTAATTTCCCCACGTGTGAAACAGGAATGGTAATGGCATCCTCACCATGCTGTTATGAGGATTAAAGTAAAATGTAAAGTATATAGCACCATATTTATAACTTTTTCCCTTCCACCCTCCATACCCACCCACTAAACCTTGCATTCACTCTGTCGCCACCAGATGGCGATGATCCGCCGCCACCCTGACACACTGCTTCATTTTGCGGTGGGGTGAGGACACTTCAAAATTGACCTGTGTAATCTGTAAATATAGCTGGATGTGGGATACTGTCAGGGGACTGGCGAAGCAAAATGAGAAATGGTGAGAAGTGGAGACTGCCTGTGTCCACCAGCTGTCCACATGCAGAGGTCTCCAGAATTACCAGGGTGGGAGCGGGGGGAGGGGAGAATCCTATTTTTTTCTTAAAGCAATGTCCTTGGAAAAATCTCCCGAGGCTGTTCTTTCAGAAAGCAGTTAGAATGCAGTAACCTTGGGCTTGAATTAACCATGAATTAAACATAAATTCTACATGAATTATAAAAAACTCACCAAGCCTGAGTTGCCACTTTCAGCTTCTGTGTCTGAGTGCTCTGTTGGGCAGTTTGTTTCAAAATAAACCATAATTGCATAACATTATAAAATCAAGAAAGGATTGTATATTTCCTTATCGTGCATTTCCATGATGCAAAAATCTAGATCATGTCTTTATTTCTAAAAGCAGTTACAAACTAATAATGGCGTTTCTTTTTTAAGTGCCTAGAGATCCATTAATGATACTTCAACTTTGCAATTATTTTGCTTCAATAAATTACCTATTGCTTATGAAGTGGACCCCTCATGTCTTTTGCCCCTGAAAGTTACCTGTTTGTTGTTAAACTATGTGATATATTTATTTAGTGTTTATTTATTCCATGTCATTTTTGTATTCATAATAAACAAAACAGCTCACTTGGCTTCTTCACTCTTAAATAAATTTAGAGAATTTGTTGAGTCTCTAGGACTTTCATAAAATCTGAGTGTCTACACCAACTGAAGAAATCATCTATTCTAGTAGTGCCCAGATTTCAAAATTTTAGAGACAAGTGAGATGTCCAGAATTTGGGGACTGATTTAGGATCAGAGTTTTATTTTGTCATTAAAACAAAACAAAGCAAAACAAAACGCCCAGCCACTATCTATTGCCACCATTTCAGTTTCGGAAGAACATATTAATACAAAAAAAAGTAAGAGGTATATGGTCTCAAAATTTAAAAATCGGGTGTTTTGTCTCCTGAAAAGCATTCGATTGTTGCTATGGAGAGTGGTCCAGACGGTCAGCACCTCAGCCCCTCTTCGGACAGGGCTCCCTTCCGACTACACACTGAAGTCTCAGTGCAGTGTCAATCAGAACCTGCCTTCGTCATCAAGTCAATCAACAGGACTAATCTCTGGGTGGCGGAGCCCAAGGTTTCTTTTAATGAGGAATGGTATTAAAGTCCAAGATCTAGGTGCTACTGAGCGGTTTTGTTTCTTGGCCTCCTCAGCAGACAAGCCAGGGTGTGTATGTGGAGAAATATATATAAATATATACATACACACACAAACACACATACATATATACATGTACATGCCAAAGCACACACACGCATACATTTAATATACACATATGTACATATACATGTGTGCATAAACATATGTACACATACATATACAGTATATATCTCAGAAATCATGAATTCAACCAATGCTTATAATTCCAGCCCATATCCATAGAGTTATTGCTTGCTTTCCTCCTTTCCATACTTATATGTCTCTTTCCATTGTGAGAACCCTGATTCCTAACACATTTTACTCAATTTTATGGCACATCTAAAATAGTTTCAGAATTACTTCCCCTATAACCACTTTAGTAAGAAAACATAATAAAGTTCAGATTTATTTGTAATTTTCCCCCTACCCCCATTCCATCCAAGACTGGAAAAATATAGTCAAGTTCTATATTTATACATTACCTGGATTGCTTTCCTTACTTTCTTCCCTCCTTTCTTCCCTCTTTCTTTCCACCTTCCTTTTCTTTCTTTCTTTCCTTTTTTTTTTTCTTTTTCTCCCTCTCTTCTTTATTTCCCTCCAGTGTGATTATGGGATTCATTTGAAATACTGGTTTCAGTTTACTTTCAATTTGGGTTTTTTCTTTCCTTTCTTATTGATTTAATTTTATTATTATTATTATTTTAATATATAGACTATTAACATGCCTTCCAAACTCAAAACTACACAAAAAAACATACTCAGAGAAGTGTCACTCCCTCTCATCTGCCTCCCACCACTTGGGGTAACCACCTTGGTCTTCTGATCTACTGGTCCTTTGCTTCTCTTTGTAATGCTAAGCAGAATATATGTATTTTTCTTACCTTCCCTTTTTTCTAATACAAAAAGTGGCACACTAGATATGCTCTTCTGCATTTTGCCTTTTTCACTTATAACTCCTAAAAATCATTCCGTACTAGTATGTAGATATCTTCCTCATTTTTTACAGCTGTAAAAGCCTTGTGCCATAGTTTTACTCAACCAATCTCTATACTCGGAAATCAGGTGCATTTTTGCACAAGAACAAGACAAGGAGAAGAAACTCACCTCAAAGACATACACACACTCAAAGGGCTTCAGTCAGCCCCATTTTTCCATTCCCACCTCCCGCCTTACCCTCAGACTGCGATCTTTGTAGGGTCTGTAGGGAGGTCAGTTCCTTCCTGTGTTCGAGGCTCTGCCATCCTTTACTCTTTTTCAGGAGACAACAGTCTTCCCACCTTCAAGAAATGTATTCCAGAAAATTGTTGAAAACTTTTTATTTGTCATTTCTTCTGTTCTCTTTGCTATTGTGTGTTCAGTTTTTATTTCTTTAATATCATTAGAAAGGTTTATGAGGCATTGAGACCTAAAATAAGTGCTTTTTCCACCATCTTGAAACAAGATTAAGATAACAATATATTTTTTCTCTCTATCTCAATCTTTTACTGTCTTCAATACTCAGGAATTTTGTATACGCTTCTAAACTTATAATGTCAAACAATATATAAGAGGTTGGGAGGAAGGTCTGAAATTGAATAGAACTAAGGAATAATATCAAAATTGGGAAAATAACAAGAATGAAAAGTGAACTCTCTAATTTTAGACATGTTTAAAAATTCTGTTTCTAAACCCTGGAGAATGTCTTATTTGACAACATACTCTTGGATTTCACCTATCTCACCCCCTGCGTCTGCCTCTAAGGAAACGTGAGTGGGTTTCTAGGAGCAAAGGAGGACAAAACAGTAAAAACAGTGTTAAAATAAAAGTGCTTTAGAAAATTACACAAAGATCCCAAGTCTACAATGTGATTGTTTATCCTTGGCTGCTTGCGCGATTTTTCCACAGCTGCGATAACCTCAATTCGGTGCTGCTTCCTATAAATGTCCCAGCCATTCTGGACTCCTTACCAGAAGAAGACAGATTGGAAACAGTTGAACGGTACAATTTTTACTTTTGGTCTCTAATGTAGTCTGTTTTCCAGAAATACACTAGGTGCTGTGAGAGATTTCCAAAAAGCACCCGGTGCCTGAGCTTACAACCCAAATGAGATAAGGCTAAAACTCAGCCATATTCCTAACTAGAAAAGATGCTAAATTCGTGGTGGAGAATACACAGTTTTTATGGTCTCGCGTTTGCTGATCTTTAGGTTCTTTAGGAGTTCAGGAGAGGGAAGAGCAGAGGTGGTGCTAAGTGGGTTTGGAAAGCTTCAGTGGTCATGTGGATTTGGGTCAGTACTTGACAGACGGGTAGGACTTGGAGAGACATAAAGAAATATAGGCCCAAAACCAAGATGCTTAAATTTGATTTTACTGATGAACAGCCACCAGCCATAAAAATATGTCCTTGACTGTCCTGTCACTGTGCCATTTAAACATTTTTGCATGTAAATAATAGTGAAATCCAAAATATCAGAGGTGTCAATCCAGTTCTCTGAGACCTGCCCACAGTGATACTTGGCAATACTTGAGTGTTTAAAGCTCGAACCGAGGTCTGAACAGGAAGTTTGAAGTGTCTTCTATTCAAACCACCGCGTTGGGGGGAGGGGGACACGGGGCAGGGAGAGGGGGCAGGGGAGGTCAGCATTGCTGAGAATGCTGCCGCCAGGGCCAGGTAATGCACATTTGCTTGAGATTCAGAGGAAAAAGTGCTGACAGGGGCCACTGAGGAGCCTCTCAGCAAACCAAAACATAGCTAACCACTCCTCCGTTCACCACCGATATGCAGACTATTGTGACTCAATTTCCTCTTCTTTGAAATGAGAATAGTGCCCACCTCATAAGCAATTGTTAAAGGAGACGGCAATGCTGCTGCTGATGGTAACTATAATATCTTATATTTGCTGAGCACTCAGTGTAGCTCAGGTGCAGCACTTTGCAAGTACACTCATTTAATCCCCATGAGATTTTACTATCATCCCCGCCTTAGAGATGAGTGAACTGCTAATAGTAAGATTATGTTTGCAAAGCACCCACATAGTGATTCGCACAGAGAACCTGCTTAGTAATTGTTAATTTGCAGTCTTATGGGACTGGAACAACTTTTGCAGCTTTCATGGCTACTTTCCTTAACAGAAACTTGCTAGGCCCTCCTCTAGTTATGTATCACTGCTAAATAGAGTTCCTGTTTGTAATTCCAAACTTTGAGGCCTTTGTTGCCTTTGTTGATCTTGGAAGCATTTCTCTTTAACTGAGTGTGGTGGAGCCTGCTGCTATCAAAAAAAATCCATTCCCCTCCTCTTTTAAAGTAAGAGTTGTTCAAAGTAGGGACTAAATTTTCCAGCCTCCCTTGCAGTTAAGTCATCCATTTGACCAGGACCTTGCCAAAGGAATGTGAGCAGATGTCAGATATTCTACTTCTGAGGTCAGGACTCTTAAAAGAGTGAGTGTATCTCTTCCCCACTCTCTCTCCCTGCGTTGCCCCAGCTGACACAGCTATAACCACCAAACAGCAAAGCTCTAGCCCAGGGATCAGCAAACTATAGCTCATGGCCAAATCTGGCCTGCCACTTGTTTCTGTAAATAAAGTTTTCTTACATAACTACACACATTCATTTGTGTATTTTCTATTTCTTTCATGCTACACCTGCAGAGTTGAATATTTATACAAGTGACCTTATGTCCTGCAAAACCTTTACAGAAAAAGTCTGCTGATCCCTACTCAAGGTGATAGCAGACCACAAGATAAAAATAGCCTCAATCCCTTTAATTTCTTCTTTCACCCATAGATTATTTAGAAAAATATTGTTGAATTTTTCAAGCAATTGTGGATTGTTTTAGTTATCTTCTTTGAAGTTGATTTCTATTGGAATTCCATTATGGCTTTATGGTCCAGGATATGGTCAATATCAGTAAATGTTCCATGTGCACTTGAAAAGAATATGAATTCTGTAACCCCATTTTAAAAATTGCTTTTTATTTTCTGTTATTCCTACCATTGTTCATTGGTGGAAAGCAATTTACCAGCCTTACACTTCTCTTAACACAGACACAACAAAAGTAGTTAGAATTAATGTCGAAGGCCCCAAGAATCGCATAACTCTTTAATGGTCACAATGTTTCTCTTTTTTGAGGGGAAGGAAAAACTATTCCAGCTAAACATCTTATTCCTTTTCAGTGAGCTCTGTGAACAGAATGTAGAAGTTATGTTGACTCCAGAAATGATCAAAGTAGAATTCCCTACGTTGGACTGCCAGGACACCAAAAAGGAAAAGTAAGTATATGTTTTTATACCTTAGTAACAGGTAGCTTTGGATAAATTTGCCCTACATGAAATGCAGAATTGTCATGTTGTTTGCATCTTAACATTTCAGGTTTCAAGAGAGAGAGGTTTCCAGTTCTTTCAATATTTAGATGTGTACTTTATTTTATGCACAATTGCATTCCTTCATATGTTGCTGGCAAGAAAGCCTTTAAAAACTGAATCCAATTTTTCCATTTGCTTATTATTTAATTTCAGAGATGTGTTTGTTTCTTATTGTGGCTAAATGAGTTTCATTCCGTATGAGGAACCCGGCTCTGGAACCACATGAGACCTCAGGCTGAATCCCAGCTCCACCATTTATTACATGTGAGATCTCCAGCCAGGTTACTTAATCAGTAACTGGGCCTCAGTTTCCTCATTTGTAACATGCAGGAAATAAACTCTCTCTCACAGGCAGTTGTGAGGACTAAATGAGACGTGAACACATAGACATCTAAGTAGTTGCTTGATGTGAGCTAGATGCTCAGCAAATGTTAATTCTTCCCTTTGCCTCTTCATCAGGAGCCAACTAGCTAAGCAAACATTATCATCCTTCAGAAAACTGGTTTTGATGAGTATTTTAATAATGGAAATAACCATAAGTGATTCATATGCTTTAAAAGCTTGAAATTCCAGGTATACTTTTAAAAATTCTTTTTATTTAAAAAATGCTTTTTTATTATTAAAAAATCAGAAAACACAGAAAAATATAAAGAATACAATAAAAACAATAACCCTACCTCCCAGAGGCAGTAGCTTGTACATTTCGATGTATGATCTTTCATAAATAAATATATGTTTTAACAAAATTAAGTCATATCATTCATATTATTTTGTCTTCTACACTTTTATTTAGCAACATATCATAAACATATATTTATAAATATAGTTACACGTCATTATGTTTGACTGGTAAATGTGCCATAATTTAGTTAACCAACCCTCTTCTGATGATCACGTAAACTCTTTTCAGTGTTTTGCCGTTACCAGTAGTGCCTCAATAAACATCCTTGTGCCATAATTCCTTACAAACTTATTATCAGACTATTTCCTTAGGATAAATTCCTGAAAATGTAAATGCTAGATCAATATGCATTTTAAGGTTTTAATATGTATTGTTAAATTGCCATCCAAAAAGTATACCAGCAGAGATCAAGACTGCCACATTCAAATGCCCTGAACAACATGGAATACGATCATTTTTTTTTCTCCTTCACCAATATGATAGATTTAAAAATATCTATCTTATTGTTTTAACTTTTCTGTTTACAAGTGATATCAAAATTTACAGTTTACAAGTGGTAGTAAAATTTTCCTATGCTTATCGACTATTTTTCTTCTTTATGAGGGGCTTGTTTTGCCCATTTTTATAGGAAATGTTTATCTTACAAATGTTTATTTGTAGGAAATACTTATCTTACAAATGTTTATTTGTAAATCTTTCATATATTAAGGATAATTACCGTTACTCATCCTTGTCATAAATTTCTCAGGTTGTCTCCTAACTTTGGGGTGTTTCGGGAGGCCTTGCCTTTTCTGAAAAGAATGCCCACACGTCTGGGGTTCCTTTGGTGTGTTTGTGATAGTTTCAGAAGTCTACAGCAACCAGCACTTCTCAGAAAATAGATTGGTAGTGTCTGGTAAAAGAGAATTTAGGAAGTAAAAATGTTAAACAGAATTTTAGTGAACATCTGTTTTGATCAGTTAATTAACAATAAAATATCATGTTACAGTACATAGTACATAAAACCTCTTACACCTCAACAAATCGATGCACTTTGCATTGCATTTGGATTCAGGTTTCAAACAGTTGACTAGGAGCCTTAAATTAAAATGTTTTTCTATTTTAAAAATTACCCCTGGAGATAGAATGGCTTGCTCCATGAGCAGTGCTGTATCTAGTAACTCTCTCTGCTCACTTATTCTTTAACACAGTTATATTACAGAGCTAACGCTGAATGCCACTTGATTACCAAGTTATCATTAAATAAAATAGAAGTTATTACTTTATATATTCACCCAAAGTGGTATATATTTCCCCCTTTTATGTATTTCAGCTACTTTACCAAGTAAAATAAATAATAAAGTCTAAATATTTTCTGCATACCAAATTAGCTTCCAATTTTTTCAAAATACACACACATTTCATACATTTTCAATAAACATAGCCACACATTTTGAACTCACCTATTTTGCAGCTTATTTTATGTATATTTTTTCATGTGTCAAAACTGTCAACATAATTATCGTTTTATTAGCTGAATAGTATTCCAACAGGTTGGTAGCCCACAGACGATTTTCAAAAGTTCTTTGGTTCAGAAATTCTCTTCAGCTCCTGTCAAGTATTATCCAATGCTCAGTTTTGTCTCCTCTGTCCTTGTTCCTTTTCCTCCTTCAGCCTCAGCCAGAAGCCAATAGAGTTGTCCTCACTGTCAGGTACACATACAACCAGAGCTTGGACAGACAGAGGCAGAACAAAAAGAACACCCCAGGGATGTTTGATTTCCCCATGAAGACTGCTACCTATTTAGTTTCTGGCAAACAATATATATATTTTTTTTATTTATTTATTTTAGTTAGTTTCAAGTACACAGTACATTGGTTAGACATCTATATAGTTCATAAAACGATCTCCCCAATTGCTCCCTCCCTCCTCTGACCCTCCACCTAGCCAATGTATTAATGCTAACTGCATTCCCTCTGCCGTGCTCCCCATCCCCGTGACCATCCATCAGCTACTAATTTGTACTTCTTTAACCCTTCACCCTATTCTTCCAGTCCTCCAAACTCCCCTCCCCGTCATCAATTGTCCACTATATTCGAGTCTGTTTTTTATTAGTTTGTTCTTTTTATTCCTTAGATTCCACATATAAGTGAAATCATATAGTATTTATTTTTCTCTGACTTAAATACCTTCTAGGTCTATCAAAGCAGTGTCTTTTTCCATCCCCTTCCTTTTAGTCTGTGTGTGTCTTTTAATCCGAAGTGAGTCTCTTGTAGGCAGCATGTGTAGGGGTCTTGTTTTCTTATCCTTTCAGTCTGGCAAACAATATTTTAATAGATGCAAAGAACTATCTGCTCTCCCTCCATCACCGTGATTAACCTGGGAGATTGCTACCCTGGTGGTGACCTCAGCTCTCCCAAGACTCATTAAGGGGAACCATGTAAAACGTCAAAGAAACTGTCATTCAACACTCCTTAGATTTTCACAATATCATTCAGTCACTAATATCTTTAACGAGAGACATGGCCTATATACTTTTAAATTGATTCTATAAAATGGTGCCAATTAATTTTTTTTAAGTACACGCATTAGGAAACATTTTCATTCTCTTATTTTCAGGTATTTCTGCTTTTGCAGAACTGCCAGACATTTGTCAGAACTTTCTATTTCACTTTCTTTAGAAAATGTTTCAGAATCATGTGATTTTATAATCTAGGCAGATCATATAGCTGAGCTCACAATCTTTAGACATCTGCCCTTTGAACCCAATGTACTCGTCTTTTCCTCCCAGATATTTGGAAAGTCCCACCCAGCACAAGTCTGGACTCCACGTCAGCCATTACTCGATCCAGATACATAACCCTCCCCCTTGTTCCCACCCTTCTGGAGCCGTTGGCAGAGTCAGCAACGTTGTGGTCTTCTTCAGTCATAGACATGAAGAATCAGCTATTGCCAATTGAGCATTTAGAAGACATCATGCTAGGATGTCTAAGAATAATTTCTCATTTCACCTTCGCAATAGCACTGGGAGATGGGAATTACCACCATCTGTATATCTGGCGATGGATACTGAAAGTTTAGGTGATGGCCATGCTAGGAAACCGGTTTGAATTACTTAACAGCCAAGAGTTTTCACTGGAACTAAATCGTTACTAAATATTTTATAAAACAACTCCTTAAACCTTCACTGAGGTATCTCTGGTGACTCTGAGCCCAGCAGCAGGGTGTTGGTGGATGACTCAGATGTTTTATGCAGAGGCCTGATGTGTCTGTGTCTGATGTTTTGATATTTAGGGAGGTAATACACCAAGCACAACCAATGGAGAAGGCAGGAGAAAAAGTGCTGGAGGAAATGAAGAATCTGCGGGCCAAAGCTCTCAACTCATACCTGATTCTAGAATAAAAATCACCAGTAGGTCAGTTCCTCTCATTTGCTTTCTTCGGGTCACTGTGCTCCTTTGTGTCTATTTATGTTCTAGCCATTTGGGAATTAAAGTTTCTAGAGAAAAAAATTGAAATGTGGATGATGTATATGTTTTTGTTATAATTTTTCTTTTTTTATATAAAATGTCATTAGTATGATGGCAATGTTTGAAGCTTTTTGGTGCAAGATTTAGTGCTGACACAAAGACTTTCTGAGCAAAGCGTGAGCCACTGTGATGAGAGGCTAAGAGCCACGTGCTGATAACTATTCATGAGTCTTTTGGAGGTGTGGTACCCACGAACCAGAGGGAGCAAGGATTTGGGGGAAAGTCACTTTCCCACCTCTGTACAGAACCAGCTCCTTCAGCCCCCCTGAGCATCCTCCCTGAGCATTGCTTACTTTGGCTTTGGCATCACTCCTGGAGAGACCAGCCTTGGTGAGGACACTGGGTCCTCAAGTAGCTATGTGATGGCCGAAACTAGTGAGGGGGAACTAGAAATGGAGGGCACATTGTGGGGCAACTAGAGCTTGCAAACTGGTTTGGGAGCAACTGGAAAAACACCCCGCTGGGAACTCTCAGAAGCACCTGGTGCAGATCACTGCCAAGGGGCCAGGAGTCCCTGTAAACACATCAGTAAAAACCAGGCCTTTTGATTGTGTTTGTTAACATGGCTCCATTCACTTGCATGAGCTGGTAAGGCTGATGACATTGGAGCTATATTATAACAACCCATAATTATCCAAATATATGTGGATGTGTTCCCTCCATTCTCTCTTCTATGCATACATTTAAAAAGTTGATATCAGATTCTATATACAAATTTGAAAGGGCTCTTCATTAACTCATTGATTCTGACATTTTTCTGAAACTTATTTTCCCATTATGAAACCAAAACTCTTTAGGGACAAGGCCCTATAATATTTGAAGCAGTTCTTCACATACTTTAGACAATCAAATGTTGTTAGTGACCATTTCCTTGTTGTCACTCAACATAGTAGGTAAACGATTAAGCTTGTATCTATAGAGACCATGTCTTGAAGACTAAACCCAGCACATATGCAAAATCGAAGTTTTTATCACTCAGTTATACGCCATGTCCTGTGGGAAGTACCCTGGGGAAGTGGACACAGACAGCTGGAGGCAGTGCCCAGTTGCTGTACTTCAAGACTAGGTTTGCCAGATACAACAGTGCCCAGTTAAAGTTGAATTTCAGATACATGACAAATAATGTTTTAGCATAAATATGTCCCAACAGTGTATGTATTATTCAGGACATATTACACTAAAAAAGTAATTCATAGTTTAGCTGAAACTCATATTTAACACAGTGACCTATATTTTGATTTGTTGAATCTGGCAACCCTACTCAACACCCAGTGGTCTTTTGAGAGACAGTGTATGAATAGATATTGAATGAATGAGGTAGAGGCAGTGGTTAACATGCATGGGAGTTGTGTGTGAGGCATGAGGCAGGCTTTCCTACCAGCTAGAAGAATAGCTAGTTTTCCCTGGGCTTACCATGTGCCAGGCCCTCTGCTGACCTGTAAGGGGCTGCTGCTTCAGTCCAGAAGAAGCCATAATACTCTTCCCCTGTCCAGAAAGAGGCCATAATACTCTTCCCCAGTGGAAAAACCTGACGGTCCCAGGAGCCAGGTGACTTCCCAAGCCGGTAAAGACCTCGAAGGCCTGTGTGACTTCCAAGCCTGGGCAGAATCAGGGAGGGATTCTTTGGGTGGGCC